>NC_062230.1:15712641-16061311 GCF_902686445.1 Sciurus carolinensis | reverse complement strand
ATTCTATATATGTCTGTTAGGTCTAGGTTATTGATTGTGTTATTGAGTTCTATGGTCTCTTTTTTTTAGTTTTTGTTTGGAAGATCTATCCAGTGGTGTGTTAAAGTCACCCAAAATTATTGTGTTGTGGTTTATTTGATTCCTGGAATTGAGAAGGATTTGTTTGATGTACAGGGATGCACCATGGTTTGGGGCATAAATATTTACTATCGTTATGTCTTCCTGATTTATGGTTCCCTTAATCAGTATGAAATGTCCTTCTTTATCCCTTCTGACTAACTTTGACTTGAAGTCCACTTTATCTGAAATAAGGATGGAAACCCCCACTTTTTTACTGAGTCCATGTGCATGGTAGATTTCTTCCCATCCTTTCACCTTTAGTCTGTGGATGTCTTTTTCTATGAGATGAGTCACTTGGAGTCAGCATATTGTTGGGTCTTTCTTTTTAATCCATTTTGCCAGTCTATGTATTTGATGATTTTAGGCAATTTATGTTCAGGGTTATTATTGAGATATGATTTGTATTCCTAGTTATTTGAGCTTATTTTTGGTTTTTAAGTTGGCTTGGTTTCTCCTTTGAATGGATTTTTCTTTAAGGTAGTTCCTCCCTTTGCTGACCTATATTGTTGTTTTTCATTTCCTCCTCATGGATTATTTTGTTGAGAATATTCTGTGGTGCAGGCTTTCTATTTATAAATTTTTTTAACTTTTGTTTATCATGGAAGGATTTTATTTCATCTTCAAATCTGAAGGTTAGTTTTGTTGGGTATAGGATTCTTGGTTGGCAACCTTGTTCTTTCAGAGCTTGAAATATGTTGTTCCAGGCCCTTCTAGCTTTTGGAGTCTGGGCTGAGGAATCTGCTGATATCCGTATTGGTAATCCTATATGTAATCTGATGCTTTTCTCTCACAGTCTTCAAGATCCTATCTTTATTTTGTATGGTAGGCATTTTCATTGTAATATGCCTTGTGTGGATCTGTTGTGATTTTGTGTATTTGGTGTTCTGTAAGCCTCTTGTAGTTGATTTTCCATTTCATTCTTCAGATTTGGGAAATTTTCTGATATTATTTTATTGAATAGGTTGTTCATTTACTTTGGTTTATATCTCTGTGCCTTCCTCAGTCCTGATAACTTTTAAATTTGGTCTTTTCATAATGTCCCATAGTTCTTGGAGATTCAGTTCATGATGTCTTACTGTCTTCTCTGGGCAACTTTATTTTCAAGATTAAATATTTTGTCTTCATTGTCTGAGGTTCTGTCTTCCACATGGTCTAATCTGTTGGTGATGCTTTCCTTTGAGTTTTTTATTTGGTTTATTGTTTCCTTCATTTCGAGGATTTCCATTTGTTTTTTTTTTGTTTGTTTGTTTGTTTGTTTGTTTGAGAATCTCTCTTTGTTGAAATGATCTTTTGTTTCCTGCAGTTGCTCTTTCAACTGCTTATTGTTATGATCATTCATTGCCTGCATTTGCTTTCTTATCTCATCCTTTGCTTCACAAATCAGCTTAATCATGTAAAATCTGAAGTCCTTTTCTGACATTTCTTCTAACATACTGTCACTGAATTCTATTAATATAGAATCTAGATTTACTTGGATCATTTTCTTCCCTTGTTTTTTCATGTTTTTCATGTATCTTCCCCTCTAGCAGTGCAGATCTGGGATATTGCAGTTTACCCCCATAGGCTTATAGTGACCTTATGGGTTTCCAAAACCTTTTCTTTAAGGGGAGTTCAATATTAGCAGTGCCCAGTTCAGACAGTATGCAACCCTAGACCATATAGCCCCTATGAGGACATTAACATTATTGTCATAATAAACAGAATGAGTTCAAATATTATCTTCAGTATATCAAATAGATTTGCAATAAGGCCTGCAATTTCTAATAGAGGACAAAGAGGATGTGGAGGGGTATAGGATGTAGCTGTTAATGAGATAAGAAAAGAATATATAGAATTTCTAGATAATAGAGTGAGAGTGTAATCAAAAGAAGTTGGTTGTTAGTATGCAAAAAGGGAGAAAGAGACTCTGAAGGAACAGGTAAACAAAAGGAAAAGAGCAAGAAAAGAAAGAAAAACTTAAAATTTTTCAATAAGGAGAAAAAAGAAAATCTACATTATAACACTATAAAAGAAAATCTACACTATCATATAGTATTCAAACATCCCAGTCTTCAGTAGCCTGATGTATCTATATTTCTTTTTACTAATGCACTGTAGAGTATTTGAAGAAAAAATCTTGCTGTTATAGTGGTCCTTTTTGTAATTCTTCATTTTTATGAAAATATAATATTGTGTGTAATCTCTATATAATATTATATATTATCTTAGCACATTAAAAAATATCCTATTGTGAATTTCTATTTCACTGAATTGCAATATCAATATTATACATATTTTTAAATTATTATTACTTTTATTGTTGTTAATAAACAAAGCCCAGTGATTTGATGGTGACCACTTGCATCCCTTCAAACAATCTATACCTCTTTTTTTTTTTTTTTTTTTGGTAATTCTTTACATAATTTCTATTTTATTGCTGATTTTAAAATAAACTTGATTTTCTCTCCAGGATGAATTAGGTGAGGCTAATCTTCATGATAAGGGATACTATTTTTTAGGCCATGTTGAATTGTACAGCTGCTTAAATCTCTTTTACAAGAGATTCTTTGAAAATATTCTTTCAGAGAAGTTTTATTGGTTCTTCTCTTCCTTTATTTTTTCATTCATACAAAAAATGAACTTTTCAATGTAAGAGTGTCTCTAGTTGTTCCCATAAAGAGGGGGACCTTATTCAGTGCAAGCAGGTTCTTGACATATATGATAGAAGAAAATTTTAGCATGTGTCAGTTGAGGCACAAAGATTTATTTAGAAAAGTAAGGGCACACTTTCAAAAGAGAATCTCCACTATCTCAAAAGTGAGAGATGTGTAATTGTTGTTCCCTGGTCCTTTTTCTTTCTTCTTTCTTTCTTTCAGTTTTTTGTTTGTTTGTTTGTTTGTTTGCTTGCTTGTCTTTGTTTCATTTTGTTTTGTTTTTGTGTATGTATGTCTCCTCTTTTAAAAGAAACATGTTGAGGGGTAAGTATGGAAAGTTATGTGAGGAAGGTATCAGTTTGGTCATTCTCAGGATCTTTAGGGCAATGTGACCTCCATTAACTAATCCACAAAATAGCATTGGAAACTCACCTAAATTGTTGGTATTTTAAAATACTATATAGCTCTTTCCTTAATAAGTTTATTAAAGGTGCACAAGATAATTTTCATTACTAAGTGAACTTATGGTTCATATTTTTTGGGAGGTTACCAGGGATTGAACCCAGGGGCACTCTACCACTAAGGCACATCCCCAGACCTATTTTGTATTTTATTTAGAGACAGAGTGTCACTGAGTTGCTCAGTGCCTCACTTTTGATGAGGCTGGCTTTGAACTCTTTGTCTTCCTGCCTCAGCCTCCCAAGTCATTGTGATTACAGGAAACTTATGGTGCATATAAGACTTACAGATTTCCCAGAAATTTGGGAGAGACAGATCTGAAAGAGACATGCTTTTAAATTGATAGACCTAGGAAATGATGCAGAACCTCACATTAAAATTACATTTTCTTTTCTTTCCTTTATTTCTCATTTCTACCTATTTTTCCTTCATTTTATATGCCTATGTCAGTATGTTTTGATCTTAGTTGATTTTTTGTTCCTTCTCTCATTGATCAATCCACCTGGTTGAGTTGAGGTTCTCCATTTTCCACCTGCTGAACAGTGTGCATTTGGGTCCTGCATTTCCAGGCTGCACACTCTGAGGTCCTACATTTCCCCTATGGATTTCCAGTAATTGGTTAATAGTATGAACCCTTTTTAGGGTTTAGGGATCATTAGCCTTTCTGAATCCTTGAGTGTTTGTACAGAAATGTTTGCAGTTATTTTGGCATCTGGATTTGTGTAGCACAGAGTTCCTATGTGTATTCATTGAAAATTTTCTCCTGACAGTTTCTAGTGAGAACTGACAAAGGTCTGACTTGTTTCTCCAGCTTCCTCATCTTGGGTGTGAGCACTCTTCCCCTCTGCCCTCCATTGCCCTTGAAGTGTTAGGATGCCACATCTCTAAGCCTGTTAGCTTCATTCCTTTACCTTCTAGCCTCAGCAGCATCCTTGGACAGGGAACAGGGCCATGTGTGGGAGTGAGGCTAGAAAGAGCAGCCTGCATGGCACTCAGGCAAAAGCATTTGCAGTTCTTCCTTGTTCTGAATTCAAAATTCTGAACTTGATTCATTTTAGTCTGGTTAATACCTTCTGGAGATCATTCTAGAATATTTGGGGAAAAAGTGTTAGAAAGTTTTGTGGTTATCAGTCATTTTTGCATTTTGTGGTTTGGCAGTTCTTATTCACATGCAGATGCAGTTTACTAAGGGAAGACGGAAATATTAGTGTCATCAAGTGTGACTTATTATGCTTGACAATTTCCAAAGGACTGGGTTTTAAACTCTGTTATTTTGCCAGAAATGCAAATCAGAACTTTACTAATTAGATCTTCGCATAATTAAGATGGGCAAAGTCTCCGTTTCTCACCCCTTCCCCCATGTTTTTCTAAATTGTGGTTTATTACAAAGAGGTTTACTGTCTTTGTAATGTGGGAGACAAATACTAAGTGGAAGAATGGTATCTTTGATTTTTTAAATATAGTCATAGCAAAGCATTGAGCATAATTATTTTAGTGACTGGTTTTGCATATGCATTTATAAATTTTGACCTTTTCAAAATCACAAATACAATACATTTTTGTTAGTACTATGCACAATAGAGTATCATAAAGAGAACTTTATAACATGTCACCCTTTGTAGGATCACAGTTAATAATTAGGTAAGTGTCCAGGCATAACTTTTATAAAAATAAAAATGATCTGCTACCTGCCCCCCAGTTAGTAAAATATTACTTTCTCTATGTAACAGGATACTACAGAAATATTTTATAGTATTTTAACATAAACTCTTTTGCTGTTATAATTCATTTAGACATCCTTTAAATATATACATTCACATGTCCTAAAACTAAAGTGAATACAATTATACTCATGTAATTGTTTTCATAGTACCATGATTTTGTTGGATACATTTTAGTGGGATGTTTTAAATATTTTTTTATCTGGCCCTAGACAGAAAAATTTTACTGACCCCTGCTACAGGGGAGGTTAACTTTGACTTACTATTACTACTGATTTATAACCAAAGTCTCTGAATTTTTGATGAGTTAGAAAAGATTGACAAGTGGCAAGTATTTCCTATTTAGTAGAAAATGTGTTAGAGTTTTCTTGCCTTACAGAATATTATTCAGTTTTGTAGACAAAGTAGTACAGTGTGCTGCAGTATTCTTACAGCTTTTTTTCCACATAGACTTTTTGTGTGTATCATTTTCTTATGTCCTTCCAACCAACTTTGACAATGCTTATCATCCACTCATTCATTGATTCAATCTTTGGCACATGCTCAGTATGTATTTCTATAAGAGTCTCTATCTTAAAAAATTATACAAGACTACTTGGGGACTGGTGGTGCCTATTCATGAAAGTTCCATTTTGAGGTACTTAACACCACTGGGCCATAGGTTGCTTTTCTGTATATAGGGATAATCATAACCAGTTTCTCAACTGAAATTTCTCTCTCAACCATGTAATAGTATCCACTGGACAAAGTTTTGTAAATAAGTTAAAAGATATTATATGTAAACACTTTGTAAAAATCATTATAACATTTGATGTTACAGAAATTATCTACTGATAAACAAATTAAATCCTCAATAAGTATATATGATATCAAAGTTTCCCTTTCTAAAACAATTGAAAAGGAACAAATAACAAAAATGCAGCTGTGTAATGTTTGAAAGTGGACTAGAAATCATTCATTACCTTCTTATATACCAGAGGTTGAATGTTTTCTCTGATATGTGAAAGCTAATTTGCAATCGGGGCTATAAAACAAGAACAGAAGTCTAGTGGAGTAGACAAAGAGGGATAAATTGGAGGAAAGAGGGATGGCAAAAGGAAAGACAGTGGAATGAATTTGACACAACTTTTCTGTGAACATATATGAATATAAGAGTGAATCTCACCATTGTGTACATCTACAAGAAATGAATTTGTGTGTGTGGCTGGGTAAATGGCAGAAAGATCAGTAGAGTTTGGTGGAGGTTGGAGGGAGAGAAAGGAAAGGGGAGGTATTTGGGACTCCCCTTATTAGACCAATAAAAAAAAAGGAATGATACTTCCAATAAAAGTAAAAGAAGGAGAAATATAAATTGTTTACTTTTTAGGGTAATGTCACTTCTTTTCAAACCACATAGTTCCTTATAATATTTTAAAACAAATTACCTTGTCAAGTCCTGTTGAAAAATATTTTAAGTGTTTTCAAAATGTTTGTAGACGTCAAAGAACCAAGACACCTGTGTGAAACTCTCCATTACTCTCATTTCTTTTGTTGAGGCATTAATCTTGATCTGAATAAGTTCACCCCTGCTCAAGTGTACAGTACACTGTACACTAAACACCTCACTCAAAACTTCCAAGCATGTTTGGCCTAATTACTAATAAAATATACAAGTGCATAGCTGTTAATGCTTTTTTTTAAACCATTACCCATGAAGGTTGAAATGAAGAGGAATCCTTCCCTGTCCTACCCATGCATACTGCCAAGACATTGATTTTATTTTATTTCTTCTGTGACTTTCTTCTCCCTGTCATGCTTTTCCTCCTCTGATATTCAGTCAAGTAACATCAGGCCTCCAGTCTGATTCTCTCCCTATACCTGCTCCTCACTTGATCCTACTCTTTCCTCTGTTCTCTGCTGTCTGAATTAAAGCACATGTTAGGTCCGTACTCTACCATTGGGCTACATTCAGAGTGCCTATTCAATCCTTATCTCCCAAGGACTCTTTCATGCCCAGTTAGACACTGGCACTGAGTAATTAGCAGGGAAGGACATATTGGTAGGATTCATTAGCCTTGGGAGGAGTTTTAAATTTAGCCACCTGAATAAAGCTATAATTCAAAAGGGGAGAGGTAGGTATCCAAGAATGTTTAGGGTCAGGTTCTGAAGACTCAGAGGTCATCTGTAAGGTCACATAAGGACTGGCAAAAGAGATCATGCCAAAACTGGGAGGAAATAAAAGAGGAGGATGGGAGACTGACAGCAGCCACTATTTCAGTGTAGCCTGTTATGTCAATTAAGTCAGACAACTGTCTTGAGGCTTTTATCTGAAAGAGACCAGAATTCATTTGGGTTTATTTTTGGTTTTTTGTTGTTTTTTGTGTATTTTTGTCATTGTTATTGCTGTTGATGTTTCTCTGTGTCTTTATTTATATATACTTTTTTGTGGTACCAAGGGTTGAACCTAGGGCATCATGCATATTAGACAATTGCTCTACCATTGAGATACATCCAAAGCCCATTTTAAATTGTTATTTTTTTATTTTTAGAAAGATCTTGCTGTAAGGAACAAGGATGCATCTATTTCTCCCCTGATTCTGCCCCCTCCCCACACACCATTTTGTAATCTAGATTTTTAACTTTCTTGTCAATTATTGATCCAATTAGCCCAGGGACTTTCACTATTTAAGGGTAATTCCCCTGCAATTTGCTCTCTTTTCGCTCTCCCTTTCACTCTCACTCTCACTCACTCTCTCAGTCTCTTGCTCTTCCTTTCTCTTTCACCCTTAAGGGCAGACACTGTTCATCTACCAATAAAATCTCTTGTGTAAGTTCGCACATCTGGACTGGATCCTGGGTGCCTTCATTAGTGCCGTGACTTGGATGGGCTCTTCTGCTACATAGGCGAGCAGAAGTTCATCTGACTCCCCAGACCCCCAGACACTGGTCTCACTTTCCATTTGCCCAGACGCTCAGTTGCACATCGACCACCAGCCTTCAGATTGGTGAGTTTTCCCCTAGATTGACTTAAACACTCCTCTGCTGGCTGGAGACATGACCGTTGATTGACTGATACCCTCAAGGTGGTTGAGGAGTGAGGCTTCCCCCAGTCACAACTTTTAGTTATGGCTGCCCCATTTAGTTGACCTTATCTGACGGGTGGGTCCCCTATCTTTATGGTGGAGATTCTCTCTCAGGTTTGAGGCTCCTCTTCACTTCCTCTCTTGAAAATCCTGATGTCAGGTCCTCAACTCTCTCAGCTTTTACCCGGCACACACTGACAGGGGTGACAACTCCCATCACGTACTGCCTTCTGTTTCCATCCAACTAGTCTGTGACCTCGAGATGCCTTGGACCCTGACTTGGCTGTTTCTCAGTCCCCCTCATGGGATCTGGGTCTTCCATTCTGGCAGACTCACCCTTGGGACATTTACTAGAAAATCTTAAATCCCTTCACCTGATCCCTGACCTAGAGTCATCAAAACTTATTTGCTTGTGTAATGATATTTGGCCACATTATCCTTTGGATAATCAATTTAGGTGACTGGTTAATGGCACTTTGGATACTAATGTTTTGAGGGACTTATACAACTTCTGTGGATGAGTGAACAGGTGGAAAGAAAGTCTTTATCTTCAAGCTTTCTCTTTCTTGCACACTAAACCCAATCTTTGCTCTTCCTGAAAGTCCAAACACCTCCTTTTGGCTTCTTCTCCCCCTCCTAACCCCTCCTCCTTCTTCAGCTTCAACATGGCTAACAAACCACCCCCATACAGGTCTCCTGTGGAAGAGGCCTTTCTGGTCACTGCTCCTCCATCTTCTTTGCCCTGCTCTGATTCGGTTTCTGCCCCCACCCCAGCCTGCCTAGTCCTCCTGTCACACAGTCTCACACACATGTTCTAGCCCCCCTGTGGAAAGTGGCTGGTGTAAGAGAGAGGAGGAAATGAAAGTAAGAGAAGCAAGATCATGAGACAGTGTTTGGCCAAAGAGGTGAGGGCTGTCCTGAAATCCCTGTGGTAGAACTGTCCAGGGCAACTGAGAAGAAACTTGAGTGAGAGGGTCAGTCCAGGTGAAAGTAAAGAGATCTTATGAATCAGGATGAAAAGGGACAGTGAAAAAGGCATCCCTCAAATTCAACACAGAAAAGTTTGTGGTGGAGGAGGGGATAGAGGAAAGCAAGGTGTAGGGATTGGGCAGAATGAGGAAGATGGGGACAACTGCCAAGTTGATGTGGAGATCTTGCATGAAATAGTAAAATCATTAGGCTTTTTAACAGCCAGAATAGGAGTGTTATAAGTTGAGTTGGCAGGGCACAGGAAGTCTTTCTGCCTTAAATCCTGGATGACTGGTTGAAGTCCTAAGAGGCTCCTTTGGGGAAGGGGATATTGGGCCAGAACTGGGAAAAATGTTGGATCCTTCAAGCAAATGAGTATAGGTGAGCATATAGCTACAGAGGGTGTATAGGTATCCCAAACCTTGAGGTCAACAAGGAAGGGAGGAAGGGGATATGAAGACTCAGGTTGAGTTCTATGTTTCTGCAAAGTCATGAGAAGAGGAATAGCAGAGGAGTCTTGGTGGAGGCGCATGGTGGATGAGAAGGAAATAGAGGCACCCCCAATTTGGTTAGGATGTCCCTTCCTAGGAGGGAAATGGGACTCATAGGAATTATTAAAAAAAATGAGTGAAGCAGATTTGTTTGATGTGCAACTTATTGGAGGGATTTGTAGGAGGTGGTATGGTTTTCCCTCTATCCCAACAATAGAAGATCTGGCAGGGGAAGTGGGTCCCCAAAACTCCACCAACACTGAAAATGTGGCTCCAGCATCTATAAGGAAAAGGAGCTGCCTGCCTACCACCATAAGAGTCACCTAGGGATCCTGAATGGTGCCCTCCTTTAAATCCAGCCACCCTCTTACCCCCACCTTCCAATATACATACTTCAGTAATCCATAGCTGCCTTGAGATTCTGGAAGAGTTACTTCCCTTCCTCTCCAATGTTCAGGAGGGAGCCTTACACAACCCAACTTTTTTATAATTCACTGATGGGAGCCCTTTTCTCCATGGAGGGATCCAGTGGGCTGGATATGCCATTGTCTCCCTGGAAAAGGTTGTAGAGTCACTATCTAACAACACCATCAACCAAAGGGTGGAACTAATTGCCCTCACTTGTGCATTCACCCTTGCAAAGGGAGAATCCCTCACAATCTACACTGACTCTAAATATGCTTTTTACATTATCCTTTCCCATGCCACTATTTGGAAAGAGAGGGGCCTTCTTACCACAAAAAGGAACTCCACCACCAATTCTAGCTACATCCTAAACCTCCTTGAGGCTCTATGCCTCCCAGCAACCATAGGCCTTGTACATTGCCAAGCTTATCAGACATATCAATAATTCATCTCTTCAAGCACCAAAAAGGTAGATGTGGAGGCTAGAAGAGCAGCCCTATTATCCATACCAGCCCCTATTATGACTCTTATGATCCCTTACCTCCACTGCCTCCCAATCAGGAGGTACTTTGGTACCTCCATCATCTATTTCACTCTCCCAATTTACTAAGGCTCATTTGCAACTATCCTTCTCTGACATTTCATTTCTGAAAGATTTCTCCTCCATGTGTGAAGTTTGTCTACAAACCAATTCTGCAGTCATCAGATCCCCCACTTTTCCAACTCACCAAGCCCATGGTGCCATTCAAGGGATAGACTGACAACTTGATTTCCATTCATATGCCCACAGTAGGAAAATGTAAATACCTGTTGGTTATAGTAGACGCCTTCTCAGGATGGGTTGAAGCCACCTCCAACAAAAGGGCACTGTCTCCACCTTCATCCTTCATGAAATCATTCCTCACTTTTGAGTGCCTACTTCCTTCCAGTCAGTTAATGGGCCTGAATTCATCTCTCAAGTTTCCCAACAACTTGCCAAGGCTCTTGGAGTCCCTTGGCATTTCCATATTCCCTTTCACCCAAGGTCATTGGGTAAAGTAGAATGAACAAACCAAACTCTTAAAAATGTTTTAACCAAACTTTCTTTAGAACTTCACCTTGATTGGGTTAAACTCCTGCCTCTTGGTCATCTGCATCTTTGCTCACTCCCAAAGAAACCTGCTAATATTTCCCCTTTTCAGCTGATATACTATCCTTTCTCCTGGAATAATGCCCCTTTCTTCCCCTCTTCCTTCTCATGTATTTATTCCTCTCCTAAACCACATTTGGGCATTCCTATGGGGTTATGCCAATTCCTCCCTGCCAAAACCCTTGTCTGGCCTTCTGGCTCAATCTTTTCAAATAGGAGACCATGTTCTTATCTCTCTTCAGGAAGCCACAGCCCCTCTATCTTCCAAATGACAGGAACCCCATATGGTGATTCTGGCTACATCAATGACTGTCAAGGTATGAGGTTTACTGGTATGGTTACTTTCCATCCAAAAACTCTTTTCCAGCTTCTAACACTCAGGCTTCTTCCAACCAATATTCAGTCACCCCAGTGGAACCTCTCTGCCTCAGGCTGAAGGCCATCAAGCCCTCTATCCTTCTTGTTCCAGAGGCCGAGCACTAGAACACTGAGGCACCAGACAGCTACACCCAGCCATGAGGATTGGAGTGCCAGCTACATTCTTTCCTTTCTTTCTATTCACCCTGTCTGCTATTTTTCTAACCATTAGATTTTTTTCCTAATAGATCTGTCTAGTTTTAATTACCGCTATATTACAATATTATATTACATTACTATCAGGATCTTATAAAGGATGAATTGGAGTCTGGCTACAAGTGCTCTCCCAGTCCCCAAACTCCACCTACTGCAATGACATCTCCTTCCCCTGAATCAGTTCTACACCCATGTCCAGCAGGAAGCAGCCACTGAAGATGGATCTTTGCCTATATGCCCAAAAGGGATCTTCTTATAAAAACAAAAATGGGGAAATGTAAGGAACAAGGCTACAATATTTCTCCCGATTCTGTCCCCTCCCCACACCCATTTTGTAATCTAGATTGTTAACTTTATTGTCAGTCATTGGCCCAGTTAGCCTGTGAGCTTTCACTATTTAAGGGTAATTCCCCTGCTATTTGCTCTCTTTTCTCTCTCTCACTTTCACTCTCCCTCTCACTCACTCTCTCACTCTCTCACTCTTCCTTTCTCTTTCCCTCTTAAAGGCAGACACTCTGTTCATCTGCTAATAAAATCTTTTGTATGAGTTCCAGCATCTTGAGTGGTTTCTGGGTGCTTTTGTTTACCATATTGCTGATTCTGGCCTACAATTTATGATCCTCTTGCCTCAGTTTCCCACTTATCTAGGATTACATGTATGTGTAACCATACCCAACTTAATTTTGCTTTTCAATGAACCTTGAAAAGGACTAATTAGTCCTCACCAACCACACTGAAATCACATGAAACTTTATTACATTTCAATTTTTGCAGTGTCTGAATTGAAGTACATGCTAGGTCCATACTCTACCATTGAATTACCTTCTCAGTCCTGGAACTCAATGCTTGTGTGTGTGTGTGTGTGTGTGTGTGTGTGTGTGTTAAATCACTAGATTTTACATGTTTTCTGTGATGCTTCATTTTTTAGACTTTTTTTAATAAAACAGGTGAATAAAACAACCAAAATAGAGTGAGCTGCCAATGTGCCACCTGTTCTAGAGAATCCCTGAGAAGTGAGTCAGTTGAGTTGAGTTACCAGAGGGTTTATTAGAAGGCTCTGAAATATTAATATGTGTCTTCTTTGATAAATTTTATTTTCAAGAAACCTGAAAATTGGTTTGCCTGCTTAAGACATCCTCTATTCTTAGGAGCTCAATCAGCCATGGTGTAAACCTTGTAGGTGGTCATAGAGCAGATCATCTAGCCCCATCAGGGCAAATGTCTCATTCTCAGATGGCTTCTTGGTTACTTTTGTTTCTGAATGGTCTGCATCTTCTCTTGTTAGGTCATGAAAATGGTCAGATATTTCAGCCTAGCATAAGTAGCCAGTGAACTTCCTGTCATAGAAAGGTCTTCTAAATCTTTATTAAGCCTTGATCGGAGACATTTTCAATAGCATGATCATTCTGAACACAATTTGGATCATTGTTTTTTTTTTTTTTTTTTTTTACAAATAAAGGATGCCACTTTTATATACAGTATGTAGAAGAGGCTAAGCTTCATATCCAACGTTCTAGTAATACAAAACCATTTGCAGTGCCCTGGATGCTTCCTGTTACCTTATAACTTTGTATTTGCTTATTGTGAACTCTGACTGGAATTCCCTTCAGTTACTTCTTGATCAAACTAACTTGGTTATCTTTCAAGATGTCTTCTCTAAAATTCCAACTGGTATTAAATGCTCCCTATGTAGGAATTATATAATAATCTCATCTTAGTGGAATTATATCATATTATAGTGCATTGAGATTTAATGATGCTCTCTGTCTGACACTAAGCCATAGAGCATGTGGAGTAACATCCTGTGCAGAGCACAGAAGTCAGTTATTGAATACTCATTACTGAAACATTGGTGAATAGAGAATGGGTACTTCACCCTGCCCAAACCACAAGAAAACTTAAACAGAAGAAAGGAAACAAAGTCCTAGGCATTTTACACTGGAAGCTGCAGTACAGGTGAAGAAGACCTGACAATATTACTTGTCCCTGATTTGAACATTTTTTGTTGTTGTTTGGTTGGTTTTTGTTTGGTTTTTCTCTCTGAGCCCTTTAAATGTGTTTCATAGGTACTGGTAGTTCAAGTGTTTGTCTTGTCTTTTTCACACTTAGACGTTCAAAGACTTCTGATCAATAAAGGGTGTGACCTTGGAACAAGAAGAAAGACAGACACAGAGAACTATATCGACATGTTTAT
The DNA here is from genome assembly GCF_902686445.1 of Sciurus carolinensis. Classification (NCBI taxonomy): domain Eukaryota; kingdom Metazoa; phylum Chordata; class Mammalia; order Rodentia; family Sciuridae; genus Sciurus; species Sciurus carolinensis. The sequence continues at coordinate 16,047,555 of NC_062230.1, read as the reverse complement.
TTGATAAGCAACAACTAGGAGATCAGCAAGAACAAAACAAAACTCATCAATTATTTTTCTTGCAGTTTAATTTTTTGTGGAGCGGGAGGAAATTATAAAATACATAAAGGAAAGGATGTCTTAGTAATAAATGTTATGCAGAAAGCAGAGTGGTGGAGTGAAGTTGTTGGGACTGGGGAGTAGTTGGAATTTTAAATATAATTGTCTCTGAGGTGTATGCTACAGAAAAACATCATTGTGGAGAGGGCCTCAGAAGCAGAAGAATCAGAACTGGTGGTTAGCAGTGAAAGACTGGTCATTTCCGGATGGCCCAGGCCTTGTACATCAGTGAAGAACTTGACTTTCACTTCTGGGAGATTGAAGTTCATGGAAGGCTTTGAAAAAGGCAGCCGATTCTGTGACTACCCTATACCACCATTGTGATAGGTAGTCACATAAACTGCCTAATGTTACCTTATAAAATACATGTTAGGAATGTGTTATGATCATCATTTTGCAGAAGGGACTTATGTGGACTCTATCTGAGGTCAAATATGCAGTAAGTAAGGAATCCAGGTACACTCTTAACTTCTCCAAGTGCCAACATTGTCCTCTCTAAAATTGGAAAAATAGCTTTAAGACTTATGCAATTGTGAAAAATCAAATAAGAATGTAAATGCAGACCTAATTGAGAAAAGTATTTTAAGAATTCAGAAAATGTCATTTTTGTTGTTGTTCCAGAATCATATACACAATAACAAAATCAATACTAGAAAAAAAAGATCTACTCCATCTTTGGCAACCTCAAGATAAGGAGCACATTCTGCACTACACAGATGCTAGTGCCCCCTCCTCTGGATTTAGTTTCCTTATCTACATATGGAGTCTGTGAACCTGCTCTCCCAGGCACATTTCAGGTGTGACATTCTTGGCTAATTCTGAGATATTCTACATGATTGTTGCATACTTCCCTTAACAAGCCTTGCAAGGTTGTACAAACTGCGGGGACTTTATCAATCCTGGAGTAAACTTAAGAAGTGTGATGACAGAATAGTCAGATTAATGCCAGTGCCCTATTTAGATCACACTGGACAATGTCTTGACAAATAGGTACAGCTTAGGGCTCCAAGAAGATCTTAAGGTTCCTGAATATTAGTGTAAACTATCAAATGCTGCCACTCCCCAGGTGATATTGAATTGACTCTGCCTCTCATATGTCATCCTTATTACTTTATAATTACCTTGTGACCTTATTGACTCTGACAGTTTCAAGTCTTTTTGAAAATTATGTATTTTATATTATGAAAATAATATAACTGAAAGAGTTCAATTATATTAGCTTTATGATGTTACCTAAAAGTAGAACTGAAAACACATCTGGCTTTAAGAGAAGAGCTAAAATGAGTTTTCAGTTATTGGCATTATTTCTCTCCCTTCTCTTATGTCCTCCTCCTCCCCATCCCTCTTTTTGTATGAACCATAAATTCCAATAGAATTTCTCACTAAATATTTCTGAACTGTTCAAATCCAAGATGACCCACAAAGAGAGCATTTTCTCATCATGGGAATCTTTATCAAACCTTGCTTTTTATTATGAAACATAATCCCTAGCCCTCATACAGCATGCATACAATCTGTATTATCAGTCACTCATTAATCTCATTAAGGCAGCTTTTGCCAGCACTATTAGGGATGCTAACAGAAGATGATTCCATTTGTCTATTAATCAAGGTGCATTCTAGCAGTTTTCCAAGGTGCCACCAACATGGTTTTGGATCCATTTAAGTTTCTATTCATCATTCCAATTCCTCATCCCAGATGTATGTTCTCTCTATTCCTTCTACTCCTTCTATCATCACATGGTGTTATTGGTCCATAGACAGTACATATTGAAAAGACAAGTCTCATCCCCTACTAAAAGGAAAGCAGCAAAGTGAGAAACACTGTATTCCATTTCTTCTGTGTCCACTCTTTGATTCTTGGTTGTAAAAATATGTTAATTTGCAGCGATGCTTCCCATGATAAAAGACACCAAGATTTTTTCTGGTCATGGGGTCCAGAGGTCTGCAAGTCAGGTCTAAGGATGTGGGTTTCTGAAAAGGTGGGGGAACTTGGAAATTTAAGACATATATGGCTAGCTAAGAATTTAAGAACTGATCTGGAATTAGTTCATATCTCCCCACATCTCTCCCAGGTTGTTTCCAAACTTGCTGATAATAAGAACCACCTGAGTGCTTATTAAAACTACAGATTGAGGGGATGTAATTCTATCAGCATGTTTGAGGCACTGGTTTCAATCCTCAACACCACAAAGGAATAAATAAATAAAATAAAAATACAAAAATAAAATAATGCTTAAAAAATAGACTGAAAGTCACTTTTCTGAAGACTGATTCTGCAGATCTGGCATAGAACTTGGGAAGCAGCTTTTAACAAGTACCATGGTGATGTTCAGCAAGTGAGTTTAGGAAACATGCAGACCAACAGAGCAGGGTCTAGGAATGTTTCAGTTGCAGACAGATTTATGTGGCCTTGCTTCAGACGTGCTACTGACTGGCAACACTCTGTGCATAATGCCAGGCCTTTGCTAACTGCTCCTCACACTTCCCAGTGGGCTGTGTGTTCCCTTCACTGGGTTTCTTCTCTAGAGACTCAGTTCATGCACCACTTGCCTGCATTTCTGAAATGCCCTGCTCTTTCTTCTAAACAGGGCACGATGCCTGCCAGTGTTATTTTACTTATTTTCCTTTCACTATCCCTCGTCTGCCTTATTTTTCACATGACTTATCTTATTTCATACTTCTCAATTTGAAGTGGAAGCCCTGGGTCAGGAGGAGTCCTGCATGTGCTGTATTCATGTGTGCACTAAGGAGATAAGAGAGGTATACATAATGGGAAGAGTTCTGGCTATTTCTAAACATCACTGCTTCTGTTAGTGCTTTATAAAGAAGCTGCGTTGTTCCCAGTCCATCACCAAAAACCTGCCCTTCCCTTGACATGTCTGTGACCACCTCACAGAGATGGAAGATAAATGTGCAGCACCATGGGCAAGAGGCCAGATTCTAGAGTGACTGAGCCAGAGTTCCATTACTAGCTCCATCTCTTATTGAATTTCATGGATAAAATAAAAGTCTTTACATCATAGGACTGGTGTCCTAATTAAATGTAGTAATCCATACAAAGAGCTCAACAGAATGAGCTTCTTCAGCATGAAAGGAGGAATGGGATGTGGTATGTGCAAACAGGTGCTCTGCTAGGAAGTAAGTATATGCCAAAATATTGGCTAAAAGTCCAGGCTTTAGAATGAGGTACAAACCTAGATGCCCTCCAACAGATGAATGGATTTTTTAAATGTGATACACACATACATACACACACACACACACACACACACACACACACAAACATGGCATTTGCTGGTAAATGGATGGACCAGGGAATATGCTAAGCAAAACAAGCCAAACCCACAAAACCAAAAGTCAAATGTTTTCTCTGATATGTGGATGCTAATTCACAATGGAGTTGGGGGGCTAGAGTAGAGTAGAGTTACTTTAGATTAGGTAGAGGTGAGTGAAGGAAGGGGAGGGTGTATGGGGGTAAAAAAGATAGTAGAAAGAATCAGACATTATTACTGTTAGGGGCAGTTTGGGTTCATCGATAACTCCCAGAAAAACGCTCCGCAGACACAGGTCTCACACAAGGAACTTTTATTTTATGCAAACGATTCACATCCGCTCGGGGGAAAAGGGAAGAAGGAAAGAAGAACATGGTGCATGGTTTCTCCTCAGATATCGGAATTTCGCGGGCTGGGAGGAACCAATCACGGAGGAGAATTATTACAGACTGACTGATGGACCAATGACATATTAGAACGTAATGTGGGCGGCAGGAAGATTACCGCAACATAAGCCAGAAATTCCTGTAACGGGAGAGGCAGGCGGAACGCAGATTGACAGGTGGTTGGGAGGCCAGATTCCTTACATTCCCCCATTTCTTTTTTTATAAAAAGATTTAAAAATCTTGTTCTTCTGTTCTTTTTGAAGCCTTCTCTCTCCTTCCTGCCTAGGTGACTGGGGCTGGTTTTGCAGGTGAGATGTAAAAAGTTCATTCTCCTTCTAGGCTTCCAAAGGCAGATGATTTTCATGGCCTTCATTTTCTTGATTTGACTGATCTCCTATTTCTACACTAACTGCCTGTTCCCAATTCTGACTTCATTTACCCCTCTACTACTAGGAACTCCTTCACTGCTGTAGGGAAAAGGGGTGATGACTGATCTGACTTCTTCAAGCTGGAAGTGGACAGCGTGGGGCAAGTAGTTTGGAGGTTCCTTTTTAGAAATCGGGTTAATTGAGGGGTTCATGGTAGAAATCTGGCTGGGGGAGATCAGGCTGTAAAGGCATCTGGGGATGGGTGCTTCTATGAGAGAAGAACAAAAAGACATGAGTACTGAAGTGAGATTGATACAATATAAATGTTACAGGATCTGGAACATGCTAATGCATATTATAAAGATGACAGAAGTTAATAATTCCTCACCAGGGGGTGGAAGAACTGAGAAGTTGTTCCCATAGCAAGGCCTGTCAAAGGCTGGAGAGGACAGGCCTTCATTTGGGAGCTTTAACATTGTCTAGGTTATCAGGAATGTGAACACAACATTTAGTAGAGATCTCTATACTTCTGTTACTAGCAAACATAGATTACGCCTACCTGTGTCTGTAGGCCTTAAACTGACTAAAAACTTCTGACTCTAGCAGTTTCTCTTGATAGTTACTATTATTTTTAAATGCCCAAGAATGGCTATACCTTGGTTTTAACTGATTTGCTAGGTGTTTAAGATCAAGCTGGTCAAAGTGACCTGTTCCTGTCTGTTAAAGAGTCAGCTGAGTTTCCACAGGGGTCACTCATAGAGAACTTAAGAGCGGCTTCTCAGCTCCATTAGTGCCATTTGGTTAGGCAGGGTCTTCTCGATGACGTGGCTTTCCTTGAAAGCGTCAGGGATGTCTCCCTTTTTCCATGACCCTCCTCTGCAGCAGATGCACTGAGTGGCTTTTTCTCTACTGACCCCATCAATCTCCTTGGTCAGGAGGTTGTGTGACCCAGAGTTGCAAAGCTCCTTGGAGAAGTCCTCTTGTTCCCTGGGTTCAGGCTGACTTTGAGGGCAAGACCCAAATATGGAGTTTTCTTGACCTCTGTATTTAATCTCTATCTCCAAGTTTGATCTTAACCATCAAGCAAGTCAGTCTCACCAGTCATGAAGTAAGAGTACTGGGCTTTAGCTTTAATGTCTATAACTTTACAGTTATTTACCCCCTTTTTTCTAATTGGGGTTTACATTATCTGTCCTATAGGTGATGACTTACTATTCCAAGTTAATTTATGGTGTTTGCTCTTGAAGCAGTACGTCTGCAAAATATTGATCAGGCAACAATTAGAGTTTACAAGGAAAATACAAAATGGAATTACCAACAGTAAAACACTCAGTTTGTGCAATAGCTATCTTGAATTTTGACTGAGTTCCATTTTGCTACTGCATATTACACTCTTTCTTAAATGTCATTTTACATATACCCTATTGATGACAGGTCCTATAATAGAATATTAAATGATAGGTTTACCATTACAGACAAGTTTAATTTGGAGAACAGCAGCTTGATAAATTTTCTGCTTTAAAGGCTTGCATACCTGGAAAATATGAACACACTTAATATACAAAGAATAATGTTTTTAAGTATGTTACTCCGTGGAATACCCTTATAAATTAATCAGATGTCTCTAACAAACACATTTGAGTAATCCCATACATGTCGACTCCAATTCACTCATCTTATTGTAGAAAAACCAAGATATCAGACAAGTGTACCAATAGTATTTGCTGTCTCTTTCCTATTGAAGAAAATTCCTAGAAAAATTGATGTTAGACATTTTATAAACATTAATATTTTATTAGTTTAACCACCTAGAGACTTGTGAGTTAATTTTAAGGACATTTTACTTTTATTAGTTTACCCAATTTAAATTGAACCTCATTAAATCACATGAATTAAAAATATTTGGATCCATTTTTAAAAATTTAATTTTTATGCACGCTTATATTTAACACAAAAGCAAAGGTCTTGTAATATTTATCTCCATTGCAATGTAATGGATGTTCAAAAATAACTCTAGAGTTGGATAAAAAGAACTGATCAAGGGGAGTTTCAAGATGGTGGACTAGAGGGCGGCTGCATTTCATGTTGCTCCAGGATGCAGGATTCAAAGGAGGAGATAGTGAGAGACTTGGGACCAACTCAAAGCCGACGGGTGAGTCTCTCCCGTTGGGGAGGTGTCCCGGATGGGGCGGTAGCCCTGGAACGCAGGGAACTTTGTGAAGTAGAGTTGCTTGGTGAGAAGCCCCTCCCCCCACTGGAATGGTAAAAATGGACAACTGGGATCATCGTGGAGGAGTAGGCTCAGCACAGAGCTTGGACTCGGAGCAACCACTGGGGTTCTGGGCGGTTGCCTGAGGAGGAGCAGCGTGGTGAGCTGTTTAGACTCAGAGGGATCACTTCTGAACACTGGGGGGGTTGCCCGGAGGAAGAGGAGAAGCCCGGCGGGTCGCTTGGTCTAGGAGTGACTGCATCAGAGCTACAGGTGGCTGTCTGAGGAGGAGCTGTGTGTCGAGCTATTTGGACACAGAATGAATGCTTCCGAACACCGGGGGGTTGCCTGGAGGAAGAGGAGAAGCACGGTGGGTCGCTTGGTCTAGGAGTGACTGCATCAGAGCCATAGGTGGTTGCCAGAGGAGGAGGTGAGTGGTGACTTGTTTGGACTCAAAGCGACCACTCCTGAACACCGGTGGCCTGCCTGGACGAGGAGTGTGGTGGGTCCCTTGGTCTCCAAGTGACCGCTCCTGAACACCCGGGGGGCTACCTCAAGGAGGAGGAGGAACAGGGTGGGTCACTTGGACTCAGAATGACTGCCTAGGGCTATGGGCGGTTGGCGGGAGGAGGAGATGCAAAGTGAGTTCCTTGGTCTCCCAGTGACTGCGTCAGAAACCGGGCTAATGTCCAGAGGAGGAGGTGTGTGGTGGGTCTCTGGGTCTTGGAGCTATTGTACGGGGCTCCAGGTGGCGGCTCAGAGGAGGGGCCGAATAGCCAGGCGATTAGGTGCAGAGCAGGGTCCCAGGACCCACTTCTTGCTGGAAGAGCCGCACCGAGCCGCTCTGCCTAGGGGCAGAGCGAAGTTTCCAGGACTACGGGCAGATTCTCTGAGGAGAGGCAGCCTAAGGAGACTCATCTGCGAAGGGTGAGGCTCCCAGGCCCAGGAGGTAGGTTCGGGCACCTGGGAACATTGCAGAGGAAGACAGCCCAGCCCAGGCAGTAGTTGTAGATTCAGGGGAACCTCTAGGAGGGGAACTGACCAGCAAGACCTCCCCACCGGGTGAGTCTTCCCCACCGGGTGAGGTTTTCCCACAAGGTCGGTAAAACCAGAGACACCGGAACAAACAGGCCATACCTTAGCCCGCAGCCTAGTTCCCCTTTGGATGACCATTGGTCAACAAGTGGAGGCACCTCTGCCCACTAGCAGGGAATATACCCCACCTGAGGGTCACCAACCCTAGAGAGGCAGCTTCCTTGTGGAGCACCGCATTATCAACTTCCTCCAAGACTGCAGGCTACTGAAGGATAAGAGGGGATATACTAGCAATCTTCAGGGACATTATAAGTCAATAGAGGAAATCTGCAATATCTTAATGACCCACTGATTCCTGAACAATATGAGAAAACAAAGGAAGAAAATGCCCCAAACAAATCTAGATGTTACATCAATAAAATCCAACGACAGCATGGCAGAAGAAATTACAGAAAGGGAGTTCAGAATGTACATAATTAAAATGATCAGGGAAGCAAACGATGAGATGAAAGAGCAAATGCAGGCATTGAATGATGAGATGAAAGAGCAAATGCAGGCATTCAATGATAGCACCAATCGACAGTTAAAAGAGCAAATACAGGAAGCAAAAGATCATTTCAATAAAGAGTTAGCGATATTGAAAAAAAACCAAACAGCCAAACAGAAATCCTTGAAATGAAGGAAACAATAAACCAAATTAAGAACTCCATAGAAAGCACAACCAATAGGATAGAACACCTGGAAGACAGAACCTCAGATATTGAAGACAAAATATTTAACCTTGAAAACAAAGTTGAACAAACAGAGAAGATGGTAAGAAATCATGAACAGAATCTCCAAGAACTATGGGATATCAAGAATAGGCCAAATTTGAGAATTATTGGGATTGAGGAAGGCTTAGAGAAACAAACCAAAGGAATGAACAATATATTCAATGAAATAATATCAGAAAATTCCCCAAATCTGAAGAATGAAATGGAAAATCAAGTTCAAGAGGCTTATAGGACTCCAAATATACAAAATTACAACAGACCCACATCAAGGCACATTATAATGAAAATACCTGACATACAAAAGAAAGACAGAATTTTAAAGGCTGTGAGAGAAAACAACCAAACTACATTCAGGGGGAAACCAAAACGGATATTAGCAGATTTTTCAATCCAGACCCTAAAAGCTAGAAGGGCCTGGAACAACATATTTCAAGCCCTGAAAGAAAATGGATGTCAACCAAGAATCTTATACCCAGCAAAACTTACCTTCAGATTTGACGATGAAATAAAATCCTTCCATGATAAACAAAAGCTAACAGAATTTACAAAAAGAAAGCCAGCATTACAGAACATTCTCAGCAAAATATTCCATGAGGAAGAGATAAAACACAAAGAAGCAAATCAGCAAAGGGAGGAATTATCCTAAAGGAACTGTAAATAAAGGAGGAATCAAGTTGTGTCAAAAAAATAAATTAATTAATAAAATTTAAAAATGAACCAAATGACCGGGAATACAAATCATATCTCAATAATAACCCTGAATGTTAATGGCCTGAATTCATCAATCAAAAGACATAGACTGGCAGATTGGATTAAAAAGAAAGATCCAACAATATGTTGCCTGCAAGAGACTCACCTCATAGAAAGAGATACCCATAGACTAAAGGTGAAAGGATGGGGAAAAACATACCATGCACATGGACTCAGCAAAAAAGCTGGAGTATCCATCCTCATTTCAGATAATGTGGACTTCAAGCCAAAGTTAGTCAGAAGGGATAAAGAAGGACATTTCATAGGGAAGCATAAATCAGCAAAATATAACAATCATAAACATCTATGCCCCAAACAGTGGCTCATCCATGTATGTTAAACAAATCCTTCTCAATTTTAGAAACCAAATAGACCATAACACAATAATACTAGGTGATTTTAACACGCCTCTCTCACCACTGGACAGATCTTCCAAACAAAAATTGAACAAAGAAACCATAGATCTCAATAACACAATCAATAATGTAGACGTAACAGACATTTATAGAATATACCATCCAACCAAGAGCGAATACACTTTCTTCTCAGCAGCACATGGATCCTTCTCTAAAATAGACCATATATTATGCCACAAAGCTAATGTTAGCAAATACAAGAAGATAGAAACACTACCTTGTATTCTATCAGATCATAATGGATTAAAATTAGAAATGAAAGAGTAAAAAACAGAAACTACTCCAACACCTGGAGATTAAACAATATGCTATTATATGATGAATGGAAAACAGAAGATATTAGGAAGGAAATTAAAAAATTCTAGAGGTAAATGAGAACAAAGAAACATCATATCAAAATCTCTGGGACACTATGAAAGTAGTACTTAGAGGAAAATTTATTTCATGGAGCGCATTTAATAAAAGAGGTAAAACTCAACAAATAAACGACCTAACACTACAGCTCAAAGCCCTAGAAAAAGAACAGACCAACACCAAAAGTAGTAGACAGGAAATAGTTAAACTCAGAGCTGAAATCAACGAAATTGAAACGGAAGAAACAATACAAAAAATTGACAAAGTAAATGGTTGGTTCTTTGAAAAAATAAACAAAATTGATAAACCTTTAGCCACACTAACAAAGAGAAGATGAGAGAAAACCCAAATCACTAAAATTCAGAATGAACAAGGAAATATCACAACAGACACGACTGAAATACAAAACATAATTAGAAGCTATTTTGAAAATCTATACTCCAACAAAATAGAAAATTTCGAAGACATCAACAGGTTTCTAGAGACATATGAATTGCCTAAACTGAACAAGGAGGACATAGATAATTTAAATAGACCAATTTCAAGTAATGAAATAGATGAAGTCATCAAAAGCCTACCAACAAAGAAAAGTCCAGGACCAGATGGGTTTTCAGCTGAGTTCTACAAAACCTTTAAAGAAGAGCTCATTCCAATACTTCTCAAAGTATTCCATAAAATAGAAGAGGAGGGAACCCTCCCAAACTCATTCTATGAAGCCAATATCACCCTGATACCTAAACCAGACAGAGACACATCGAGGAAAGAAAATTTCAGACCAATATCCTTAATGAACATCGATGCAAAAATTCTCAACAAAATTTTAGCAAATCGCATACAAAAACATATTAAAAAGATAGTGCACCATGATCAAGTGGGTTTCATCCCAGGGATGCAAGGTTGGTTCAACATCAGGAAATCAATAAATGTAATTCACCATATCAATAGACTTAAAGTCAAGAATCACATGATTATTTCGATAGATGCAGAAAAAGCATTTGATAAAATACAGCACCCCTTCATGCTCAAAACACTAGAAAAAATAGGGATAGTGGGAACATTCCTTAACATTGTAAAGGCCATCTATGCTAAGCCCATGGCTAATATCATTCTAAATGGTGAAAAACTGAAAGAATTCCCCCTTAAAACTGGAACAAGGCAGGGATGCCCTCCTTTACCACTTCTTTTCAATATCGTCCTTGAAACTCTAGCCAGAGCAATTAGACAGACCAAAGAAATTAAAGGGATACGAATAGGAAAAGAAGAACTCAAACTATCCCTATTTGCTGATGATATGATTATATACTTAGAGGAACCAGGAAATTCCCCCAGAAAACTTTTAGATCTCATAAGTGAATTCAGTAAAGTAGCGGGATATAAGATTAATGCACATAAATCTAAGGCATTTTTATACATAAGTGATGAATCTTCAGAAAGAGAAATTAGGAAAACTACCCCATTCACAATAGCATCGAAAAAAATAAAATTCTTGGGAATCAATCTCGCAAAAGAGGTAAAAGACCTCTACAATGAGAACTACAGAACACTAAAGAAAGAAATTAAAGAAAACCTCAGAAGATGGAAAGATCTCCCATGTTCTTGGATAGGCAGAATTAATATTGTCAAAATGGCCATACTACCTAAAGTGCTATACAGATTCAATGCAATTCCAATTAAAATCCCAATGATGTACCTTACAGAAATAGAGCAAGAAATTATGAAATTCATCTGGAAGAATAAAAAACCCAGAATAGCTAAAGCAATCCTCAGTAGAAAGAGTGAAGCAGGGGGTATAGCAATACCAGATCTTTAACTCTACTACAAAGCAATAGTAACAAAAATGGCATGGTATTGGTACCAAAATAGAAAGGTGGATCAATGGTACAGAATAGAGGACATGGACACAAACCCAAATAAATACAATTTTCTCATACTAGACAAAGGGGCCAAAAATATGCAATGGAGAAAAGATAGCCTCTTCAACAAATGGTGCTGGGAGAATTGGAAATCCATATGCAACAGAATGAAACTAAACCCATATCTCTCACCATGCACGAAAATAAACTCAAAATGGATTAAGGACCTCAGATTCAGACCAGAGACCATGCATCTTATAGAAGAAATAGTAGGTTCAGAGCTTCAACATGTCGGCTTAGGACCAGACTTCCTCAACAGGACTCCCATAGCACAAGAAATAAAAGCAAGAATCAATAACTGGGATAGATTCAAACTAAAAAGCTTTCTCTCAGCAAAGGAAACTATCAGCAATGCAAATAAAGAGCCTACAGAGTGGGAGAAAATCTTTGCCAATCATACTTCAGATAGAGCACTAACCTCCAGAATCTATAAAGAACTCAAAAAACTCTACACCAAGAATGCAAATAATCCAATCGACAAATGGGCTAAGGAAATGAATAGACACTTCACAGAAGAAGATCTACAAGCAATCAACAAACATGGAAAAATGTTCAACATCTCTAGTAATAAGAGAAATGCAAATCAAAACCACCCTAAGATTCCATCTCACCCCAATCAGAATGGCGATTATCAAGAATACAAGCAACAACAGGTTTTGGCGAGGATGTGGGGGAAAAGGTACACTCATACATTGCTGGTGGGGCTGCAAATTAGTGCAGCCACTCTAGAAAGCAGTGTGGAGATTCCTTAGAAACCTTGGAATGGAACCACCATTTGACCCAGCTATACCCAAAGGACTTAAAATCTGCATATTACAGAGATACAGCCACATCAATGTTCATAGCTGCTCAGTTCACAATAGCCAGATTGTGGAACCAACCTAGATGTCCTTCAACTGATGAATGGATAAAGAAACTGTGGTATATATATACAATGGAATATTACTCAGCCATAAAGAATGATAAAATTATGGCATTTGCAGGCAAATGGATGAAATTGGAGAATATCATGCTAAGTGAGATAAGCCAATGTCAAAAAACCAAAGGACGAATGATATCGCTAATAAGTGGATGATGACACATAATGGGGGGTGGGAGGGGTTAGTGTTAGGGTTAGAGTTAGGGTTAGGGAGGGGGGCAAGAATGGAGGAAGGAAGGACTGTATAGAGGGATAAGAGGGGTGGGAGGTGTGGGGGGAAGGGGAAAAATAACAGAATGAATCAAACAGCATTACCCTATGTAAATTTATGATTACACAAATGGTATGCCTTTATGCCATGTACAAACAGAGAAACAACATGTATCCCATTTGTTTACAATAAAATTTAAAAAAAGAAAAAAAAAGAAAAGAACTGATCAAAAATCATTAACCTAGGTCTGTAGGATGAAAATTGTGAGCTCAAAAATACAGCATTTAAGAAAAACAAAGTCCTAGAAGAAAAATGATAATGGTTATTAATTAAAGCATGAGAAAATGAGAAGGAGAGAAAAGTTGAAAGGGAGAAAAGTATTCTGAGTTGTAGCTCAGGAGAAATTTAAAATGGACACTTTTTTTTCTTGGGTTTGAAACTGGTCTCACATTGAGCCTTTCTTCATTTCCATTTCAATGTAACCCTTGACTGAGATCTGAATCTGAAAGGGGCTAATATGTTCTAGCAGAGACTTGATGCTTAGGTCCTTTTAATTTCTTGAGCCTGCAGGGAGAGCTAAGAAAGAAAAGATTTGAAAATGAGGAATCAGCTAAGAGAATGTGTTCAGGTTTTACTCCCTTCATGTGAGCCACCTCCAGTAAAGGAGCTAGAATGTGTGTACGAGACCGCGTGGTTGGGGGACTTGGTGGGCTGAATGGAGGAGCGGAAGGAGAAACAGAATGAGGCAAAGAAGAAGAATGGACAGGGGCTTCTGCAGGAGGAGACTTGTAAGGAGATGATTCATCAGCTGGATCGAACTCGGAAGGGAAAGAAGGGTTAAAAGGTGGTGGAGAAGTCAAGAGAGGTTTAGCAAGAAAGAAAGGAAAAACACAAAGGGGAAAAGTTCCTTTCCATTCACCAGGTTGCCCACATATGTACTTAATTATAACTAGTATAATTAGGCATATAATTTTACCTAGTATAAAGCTAGAATTTAGGGTGTCATAAATAGACCATTACTATCTAAAGGACAATTTAGCTCTGATTCAGGGAATAGGTGAAGGGGTTTGAGATGATTTAATAAGCATCTCAGGGGTGAGTTTGTTGGGTTGGATGTCCCGAATCCCATGGTAAGCTGAGACCCACCTGGCTAGTGATTTTGGCGTCCCAAGAACCACAGTGCCAGGCAACGAGAGGTTAGAACAAAGGTCTGGTCGTCACCTAGAACCAGTGTTAACCAGGCAAATAGCCGAGAGAGAGTTTGAAGACCTGGCCAGGATTTCGAGCGAGACGCAGCGGGAAATAAGAGAGAGAGCTTCAAACCCTGAGAAAGAATCTCAGCACCATAAAATTCAGGAATCCACCCAGCAACTAAGACCAACTATGAGGACCAAGGAGGTACCCCCACACCTCGGCAGTTGGGTGGCGGGAGCCGAGAGGGGGAAGCCACAGAGCAGGGCGGGAGAGGGAGCCGTGAAGCGAGCAGCGGAAGCCGTGAGAGGGAACCGCAGGATGGCGAGAGGGAACCATAAGGGGGCGCTTCTCAGATAAGGGGGGGCTGTGGCGGGAGCCGCGGGTGGCCGGGATGTGTTTAAGTGGTCAGGGGCCTGCCTAAGGGGAACTCACCAATTTTGGAGTCCGGTGTTGTATGCAGAAAACTGGGCATCCAGGTAAATGGAAGGTGAGCCTGTATCTGCGGGTGCAGGGGCCATCGGATGGGATTCCGCTTGCTTAGTCAGTGGAAAAAACCCATCCTGGGTCTTTCGGCACAAGATGTTAGGGGCAGTTATTGTCCGTCGATAACTCCCAGAAAAACGCTCCACAGACACAGGTCTCACACGAGGAACTTTTATTTTATGCAAACGATTCACATCCGCTCGGGGAAAAGGGAAGAAGGAAAGAAGAACATGGTGCATGGTTTCTCCTCAGATATCGGAATTTCGCGGGCTGGGAGGAACCAATCACGGAGGAGAATTATTACAGACTGACTGATGGACCAATGACATATTAGAACGTAATGTGGGAGGCAGGAAGATTACCGCAACGTAAGCCGGAAATTCCTGTACCGGTAGAGGCGGGCGGAATGCAGATTGACAGGTGGTTGGGAGGCTGGATTCCTGTAATGGGAGAGGTGGGCGTAACGCAGATTGACAGGTGGTTGGGAGGCCAGATTCCTTACAATTACCCTATGTACATACGTAACTATATGACCAGTGGGATCCTATATCACATATTATCACAAGAATAAGAAATTATACTCCATTATATATGATGTACCAAAATACATTCTGCTGTCATATATAACTAATTAAAACAAATTAAAAATTTAATTATAAAAAGATATGCAAATTGTCCATTGTGCACAGCCCTGCTTTTTCCTATTGCAGAACTGTTTTAATGTCGACCTTTGGTATAGATGGGAAACCCATATACCTCTGGAAGGAAACCCTGCTTGTTTGGGTTCTGCATAAGGGCAGGCATAAATGTCTGGAATCTGCAACCTAAGCAAAGCAAGCAAGTAGGTGGTAAAATACCTAATTAGAGGGTTGCTGAAAGTCGTGTTTCAAGGCATGATATATATAATTGCACAAATACTCCTACTTTGGGTACTAATTCTAAGACAAGTGTTTGTGAGCATGATTTCACTGCTTTTTCCAAAATCTCCAAAGCCAAATAGTGTCCCCTGGGGCAGCATCCATCTTAGCAAAACAGTGCCTGATGACTACAAGTGCTTCTCATCCTGACTTGGCATTGGCCCATGAGAGAGTTCCTCTGCTGCAGTGAGCTTAGCTGTTTTCATTAACACGATTAATAGCAGCTGCCATAACTGACAGCCCCCACCCTAGGCTTAGTGACCTGATACAAAAATGCTTACCTCTCATTTGCCAGAAGCCCAGTGTGGGTTTGGCTTCCCTTCTCACAAGAAATGCAGTTTCCCAAGGACTCTGCTGCAGGGAAAGGAGATGTATACACAGCACCTGGCTTACAGACTATAGGCCAGAGTGTCCCATCACTTCACACAGAATCCAGGGAAGTCTAGTGATTATAGACTGAGAACTACAGAACATTTGGGGAGTGCTGACTTTTTCTGCCATATTGGGTATTATAATTGGCTGACCTCCTATGTTTTCTGGCAAATTTTAACAAAACTGTTGAATAGGTTGAAACCAGGAAAAAAAAAGCCTGAACAAATCATGAAGTACCTTCCTTTATGGTTTTCTTTTTTTGTGGTGCTGAACTTGAACTCAGGGTTTCACACAGGCTAAGCAAGTCCTTTACCCCTAAGCTACATCCCCTGGTCCCCTTATATTTATATTAATTTTTTTCAGAAATCCCCTATCCACATTCCAGTTACCCTCTCCAATATCAGTCTTCGGTTGGGCTCTGGATCCTAGCAGGAGGTCTGTAAGGAATAGCAATGCTTTTTTCCTAAAGGAAGATATTATGTAAAGGCCTTAAGGTCAAAAGAATGCTTTTCTTTTGCAAGTAACTAGAATCATTTCTAGAAGTAAGACTATGAAAATAAGCCAATGCAGTTCTCTTCTTGACAGCTGTAGTTTGAATGCTCATTTGTTCCTGTGTTGAGGTAGGCTTCCAAGACTCAGCTGGCAGATGCATCATATCACATAGTTGCTCAGTTCTTTCTGGACACAAGGAAAGTATTAGGTGCAGAATGTTCCTCAGGTAGCAAAAAAACTGTTGAAAAATAAAACAGAAACTTTGTGCTATGAACAGTTCCAAATTTTACCTTAGTTATTCCAGAGATAGTGAGATTGGGTCTGGCCACATAAAAAGTACAAACAGGAAATATTTAGCCACCTCTTAAACTCAGCAGATCTTTCTTCTTCAGTAGGCAAGTAGAGATAGATGAACTCTCAACCTGGTGTATCAATTTGTGAATGATAAATGAGTAAGGAATTGACAGGAACACCTTCATCAAGGGCACATGGAAACTTAGAGGAGGAGGGTGATGGAACCATATGATTTTTACTTTCATCAAAAGAGTACCTTTTTTCACATTTGTTTATTATTATAAACAAATGGGATACATGTTGTTTCTCTATTTGTACATGGAGTCAAGGCATACCATTCTCAGAGCAGACCACCCAGTGAACAAAAGAGTACTTAATTTAACAAAGAAGAAAAGGAAAAGTGAGACAGTGGAACAGGGAAAGGGATGGAAGGGAGAGGAAAAGAAGGGAAAAAGAAATAAACCAATAAATAGGTGACTGAAGAAAGGTAAATGGACAGGAAGAAAGGAAGACAAAAAGAAAAGACTTCCCTCACTCATAGTCAGCAGCTCTCCAAAACTGTACCTCATTGAAGGTGTTGGGTGTTTCAATCCAGTGCTCTAGGACTTGTAACATATTCAAGAAGTCCTACAGTTTTCAAGACGTGCTATGGCTGGGTCTTTCCTTCCAAGATGGCATGGGGAAAGAAAATGGCTTAATGTCTGGGACCCAGATGCCTGCAAAAGCCCTCCCAGGATCTGGGATATAGATGCTATCTTTTCTGAGTCACCAGGTATACTGCCTGTGGGAGCCACTGACAAATTGCTACTAACTCTCAGAGATTCAACTGCCCATGACCACTCTGCTCAGGGCTCCACATGGTTGCTGCAGTGCTTACTACACTGATAGAAATGTGAAACCTATTCCTTTTAACAGTCTTTAAGCACAAACTCACACAACATAAAATATTTATGAGCTTTCATTTATGACTTGAGGGCTTTGATGAAAAATGGGGACTAAAGCTGCTGCAACTAGCAGAGCATCAACAAAGGGTCTTGTAGAGGGGTGATGGGAGATTAAGAAAAATACAGAGACAAAACAAAACACAAGAAAAATAGGTATTTTTAAGCAAAGCTGGGACCAGGTGGTACACTGCCCATTGATGGAGGAACAGTGACCCAGAACTAGCTCCATAAGTTTATTATATAGGGTCTCATTATCAGGAATTTAAACTAAAGACGCTTTGTAAATTGTTCAAGGCTTGTGAGTTATCAAGAGGCTTTTTTGTGTGCTAAAAAGTTAGAGTCAGAAACATTTTGCTGCTATCCTGCTGCACCCATAAAGCCCATTGTACTGGAACATCTGATAACTGTTGATGTCAGAGCTGAGTATCAAAGCTGTTCATGTCCTCACCTTTTGGCAAGGAACGTTTCCCAGGCTTGTCTTTTGCCTACACTGCAGGATCAGCCAATGACTTGCTCTTCACATAAAGCTATCAAAAGTTATTATCTTAAAAATCCATTTTATGAAGATGTATTCCAGTTTCATGAATAGGAAGACTCAATATTGTTAAGATGTCAATATTCCCTAAATTAATGGATTTAACACACCATCAATCCAAGTTCTGGATGATTATTTTTAGAAATTGACAAGCTCATTCTAACACGAATAACAAATGCAAAGGACTTTGAATAGGAAAAGCAACTTAAAGAGGAAGAACCTAGTCAGAGGACTGTGCCTTAGTGAAAGGCAGGTTACAAATCTGCAGTAAGGAAGACAATGCAATATTGGTATAAAGAGATGTGAATCCAAAGAGCAGAATATAGTTTAGAGATAGACTTACACAGACATGGTCATCTGGTATTGACAAAAGCACAAAGGCTTTGCAGTGGAAAGAGGATAACTTTTAAAGAAATGGTGATAGAATGATTATTATTCATATGCAAAAAACACTATGAGGACCCAAAGCACAGGGCAGACTACTCTAAAGCCAGGAGCTCTTGCTGTGACCCTATACAGCTAAAGCAGCAGGATAGGTATGCACATCCACCCCTCCAACCCTTACCAGGACTTGAGCACTTATCCTCAACCCGAAAGAAAATATTGTCTGACTTCACTATAGGTGTGAGAATTCTGTATGTGCACCAGGACCAGAAGTGTAAAGAAATATGACCCAGAAGTGCAATGCCTGTGCCCCCCTCCAACCTTCTCACTGCAGCAAGCCAATTTTTCAGCTGTCTGTGACTTCTCTGCTGCCCATGCTTTGTGTTCTAGACTTTCCAATGGCCCTTACTCTGCAGCTTCTTTCAGTTCCTTTGTCTCCTTGACTGTGGTTTGTGGAGTATGACAGCTGTACAGTGGCCCCCATTGATGGTGACCCTGTGTGAGTCATGGTGGGGTGGGGCTAATTAGCTATGATCTGGGGAAAGAGGGGTGGAAGAAATAGGTCAGGCAATCAGGTTCAAAAGGGTGGAGGGGAAGGGCAGGTTCAGGGTGAGGGATTGCATGACAGCAATCCTTAGCAAAAGAGACAGGACCGGAAAAAGCAGACCCCCAAGTGTACCATAACTCAGGGTGCCATGGTAAGATGTTAAAAGTGGGTCAAGGCAGGAATTTGCAAAATAAAAAGAAGGTGGGCATTTCTGTGTTCTAGAAATCAAAGTAGCATTTTCCTCAAGGATTCAGGTGCAAGCAAAGCTAAACCTTGTAAATAGACCTCATTATTTTTTAAAAAAATTTGTGTTTTGAAGTTTTGATTTTAAAATTTAGCTTAGAGTTTTTGAATGTTTTAAAAATCAAAATTTGAAAATTTAGTTTAACTTTGCACACTTAATTTTGGAAATTTAAGTGGATTTAATTTTTAAATATTTTATTTGTTCTTTTTATACATGACAGTAGAATGTATTTTTTATTTTTAATTTATTTTATTTTCCTTGTTATAATTAGTTGTACATGACAGTAGCATGCATTTATACAATTTTATAGGTCATACATAAATGGAGTGTAATCTCCCATTTTTCTGATTATACATATTGTAGGATCACATCGGTCATGCAGCCATATATGTACATGAGGTAATATTTTGGCATATTATACATGCATGAAGAATAACTTCCCATTCTTGTGATTCTACATGATGTGGAGTTACGCCGGCTGTGAGTACACACATGAACATGTCTAATCCATGAACTTTTACTTATCCCTCCCCCCTTTATTGTATCTCATCATCTGCACATCAGAGAGAACATTTAGACTTTGGTTTTTGACATTGGCTTATTTTATTTAGCATGATGTTCTTCATACATCCATTTACTGGCAAATGTCACAATTTTATTCTTCCTTATGGCTAATATTTCTTTATCCATCCATCTGCTGAAGGGCATCTAGGTTGGTTCCATGCCTTGGTTATTATGAATTGAGCTGCTATGAACGTTGATGGGCTACATCACTGTGGTTGCTGATTTTAGGTCTTTTGGGTGTAAACCAAGAAGTGGAGGTTCCATTCCAAGTTTTCTGAGGAATCTTCATACTACTTTCCAGAGCGGTTGCACCAGTTGCAGTCCCACCAGCAATGTATGAGTGCATCTTTTTCACCACATCCTTGCCAGCATTGTTACTTGTATTCTTGATAACTGCCAATCTAACTGAAGTGAGATGAAATCTTAGAGTAGTTTTGAGTTGCATTTCTCTAATTACTAGCAATGTTGAGCATTTTTTCATATGTTTGTTAACCAATCGTATTTCTTCTTTTGTGAAGCATCTGTTCAGTTCTTTGCTCATTTATTGATTGGGTGATTTGGTTGTTTTGGTGTAAGTTTTTTGACTCCTTTATATGTCCTGGAGATTAATGCTCTGAGGTACAGGGGGCAAAGATTTTTTCCCTTAAGTGGATTTAATTACTGAAAATTTAAGTCATATGTTTTAATTAAGCACTTTAAAATGGACATTGTGAATGCTTTTAAAATTTAAATGTGTGATTTATTTTCTTAAAGATCTTTTTGACATCTATTTTGGATGTTTGTAGACATACCATTCAAATATTTACATATATTCACATATTTATATGTATAAGTATATACATACATATACATTTTTATATTTCAAATATGTGTCAGATGCCCACATAATACAGCCCATGAAGCATGCACATTATGTTTTCCCTGCCTGCCCTGTCAGGCTCCCACTTGTGCCACCAATCATTCTCACTCTGCATCCTCTGCATCCATGGGCACCCAGCAATCTTAACCTATCCCAACCCACTGTAGCCTCAGATGGCCCTCACAGAATCTGTCTACTGCTCTGTGATTGGCCATGGACCCTCCTTACTTCAGGTGGCACACAGGAAGTACCTTACCCTCTGGAGAGTTGCCCCACAAGCTCAGGGGCCCGCAGTACAAACCCACCCTTGCTACAGCCTGATATTTCCTTTCCTCTCTAGAAGACCCAGGTGGGCAGATATGTTTGCAGGTACAAGGTATGGGTGTTCCTCAATGGGTCTGAGTGATTTAAGAATCTTCAGGCCCCCACACTTTCTAGAGGTGTCTAAATCTTTAATAGTAACTCCAGGAGTGCTTGTGTGCCCACTGAGTCACTTCCATTGCAGAGAACTCTGTCCAATTGTCCTGTTCCTTTTTTGTGAGGGATATGACAAGAGGCACAAGCCTGTCCTGTCAATCTTAACACTGAGGACTTCAAATGCAAAAATGAATGAAGTGAGACAACCAGTGGGAAACAGGTTTCTTCATTTCAGCACCTGGGGTGATACTTGTTTTTCATGCATTCCATTTTTGCATTTGCTCACAAGGCAGCATTTACTATGTTCTCCAAGTTTCCTTAAGAATATTGAGTCCAGGCCCATAGGTTATAACATTTCAAAGGCAACATCTTTGAGTGACATTCAAACCAGTAACCTAAGGATGCTCCTGGACAAACACCTAAAGTCCTCTGCTCTACCAACTGGTTGATGGAAAGGTGCTGTGATACTCCCTTAAGAATATTTAGATGTTGGTTGTTGGTTTGAATTTGACTATGTTCCATTCCTTTTTAACAAATGGAAGTTTTTAGGTATATTAGACAAATTCTCAAACTGATCTAAAAGTTTTCCCAAACATTTAAGATTGCATGTGTGCATGTGTGTATTTATGTATGTGTCTCTATTTAAGCTATGGTAGCACATTCCTGTAATCCCAGGGACTTAGGAGGCTAAGAGAGGAGGAGTGCAAGTAGACCAGCCTCAGTAACAGTAAGATACCCAGCAATTTAGCAAGACTTTCTTTTTTCAAAAAAATTTTCCCTTTTATTTATTTTTTAGTTTTTTTTAATTTTGTATGTAAATGGAGCACAACTGTTCATTTCTCTGGTTGTACACAATGCAGAGTCACACCATTCATGCAATCATACATGTACATAGGATAATAATGTCTATCTCATTCTACCATCTTTTCCAACACCTACCCCTTCCCCTCCTCTCACTCCCCTCTGCCCAATCCAAAGTTCCTCCATTCTTCCCTTGCCTACCCCCTTAAGGATCAGCATCCATTTATTGGAGAAAATATTTGACCCTTAGTTTTTTAGGATTGGCTTTGCTTAGCATGATATTCTCCAACTATTTACCTGAAAATGCCATAATTTTATTCCTTTTTTAAGGCTGTAATATTCCATTGTGTATATATACCATAGTTTCTTTATCCATTCGTCAACTGAAGAGAATTTAGGTTGGTTAGTTATTGTGAATTGAGCTGCTAGAAACATTGATGTGGCTGCATCACTGTAATATGCTTATTTTAAGTCCTTTGGGAATAAACCAAGGAGTGAGATAGCTGGATCAAATGGTGGTTCCATTTGAAGTTTTCTGAGGAATCTCCATATTGCCATCCACAGTGGTTACACCAAGTTGCAGTCCCATGAGCAATGAATGAGTGTACCTTTTCCCCCTTGTCTCGCCAACACTTATTATTGCTTGTATTCTTAATAATTGCCATTTTGACTGGAGTGAGATGAAATCTTAGTTTGTATTTGTATTTCTTTAATTGCTCGAGATGTTGAACATTCTCATATATTTGTTGATAGATTGTATATCTTCTTCTGTGAAGTGTCTGTTCAGTTCCTTAGCCCATTTCTTGATTGGGTTATTTGTTTTTTTGGTGTTAAGTTTTTTGAGTTCTTTATATATCCTGGAAATTAGTGCTCTATCTGAGGTGCATATGGTAAAGATTTTCTCCCCTTCTGTAGCCTCTCTCTTCACATTGTTGATTGTTTCCGTTGCTTAGGAGAAGTTTTTAGTTTGACTCCATCCCATTTATTGATTCTGGATTTTATTTCTTACACTTCAGGAGTCTTGTTAACAAAATAAGGAGCTAAGAAGACATGGTGAAGATTTGGGCCTACTTTATTTTCTATTAGGCACAGGGTCTCTGGTCTAATTCCTGGGTCCTTGATCCACTTTGAGATGAGTTTTGTGCAGGGTGAGACAGGAGTTTAACTTCATTTTACTACATATGGATTTCCAAGTTTCCCAGAAGCATTTGTTGAAGAGGATATCTTTTCTCCAATTTTGGCACCTCTGTCTAGTATGAGATAACTGTATTTATGTGGGTTTATCTCTGGGTCTTCTATTCTGTACCATTGGTCTATGTGTCTGTTTTGACACCAATGCCATGTCATTTTTGTTACTATACCTCTGTAGAATTTTTTTAAGTTCTGGTATTGTGATGCCTCCTGCTTTACTCGTCTTGCTAAGAATAGTTTTGACTATTCTGGGTCTTTTATTTTTCTAAATGAATTTCATGATTGCTTTTTCTATTTCTATGAGGAATGTCCTTGTGATTTTCATTGAAATTGCATTAAATCTGTATACTACTTTTGGTAGTACATCCATTTTGACAATACTAATTCTGCCTATCCAAGAACAAGGGAGATCTTTTCATCTTCTAAAAGTCTTCTTAATTTCTTTCTTTAGGGTTCTGTAGTTTTCATTATAGAGGTCTTTCATCTCTTTTGTTAGATTGATTCCCAAGTTTTTTGTTTTTTGGGGTATTTGGGGGGATTTTTTTTGTTTGGTTTTTGTTTTATTTTGTTTTGTTTTGTTTTGTTTTGTTTTGTTTTGTTTTGTTTTTTGAGGCTATTGTGAATGAGTAGTTTTCCTTCTTGGGAACATGAAATGGAAAGAGGCTTATGTTGCCTATGTGAGAGACCCTCAGGGCTTAGCACACTGAACCCACATACTGTGATTGGCACACTAACAACACTTAGCCCCATCACTATGGTAACCTAGCCCCTCTTTCATCCTCAGCATGTTCCTTTCCTCTTGTTTTTCTGCCAGTGACCTTTTAGCCCATTGGTTATGATCCCTGCTCATGTTGTGAGCCCTTTGGGTGTTACAACTCTCAGACATATTCTGCCCACCAACTGCTTGACAATATAAGCCTGCCTGTGTAACAACAAAGTGGATCAAGTTCACTGAAACTGGTCTCCAGAGGTCTTCCTTAGACTCCTTTGCCACAACCTCCTCAGCTGTTCAGTGGGTCCCAGCTGGACCGAGAGACACCACATTTCCTAATTTCTCTTTCAGAGATTCATCACAGAAATGCATTTGATTTATGAGTGTTGATTTTATATGCTGCTACTTTGCTGAATTCATTCATAAGTTCTATAAGTTTCCTGGAGGAGTCTTTTGGGTCCTCTAACTATAGAATCATATCGTCAGCAAATAGTGATAATTTGAGTTCTTTTCCTATTAAAGTCACTTTAATTTCTTTCATCTGTCTAAATGCTCTAACCAGACTTTCAAGAATTATGTTGAATAGAAGTGGTGAAAGATGCCATTCCTGACTTGTTCCAGTTTTTATAGGTATGCTTTTAATTTTTCTTCATTAAGAATGATGTTGTCATTGGGTTTAGCATAGATAAAATTTACAATTTTGATGTATATTCCTGTTATCATAATATTTCTAGTATTTTGAACATGAAGAGATGCTGTATTTTGTCAAATGCTTTTTCTGCATTTATTGAGATGATTATATGGTTCTTATTTTTAAGTCTATTGCTGTAATGCATTATGTTTATTGATTTCCATATGTTGAACCAAACTTGCATTCTTGGGATGAGCCAACCCTATTTGATCATGATGCACTATCTTTTTAATGTTTTTGTTTGTGATTTTTTTCCCTCTTTACCATTACTTTTATTTCTTTGTGTAATAGGCAAACAATTTTAATACTTAACATTTGCTAATGATGACACATAATCCTTGGGGTATATGTATGCCTGTGGATGCATACACCCCACACACATACATATAGGTATGTATGTGTATATATAATTGCTATAATGAGAGCACATACAACCATGAAAAAGGTAATATACAATTAAATGAAATATTAAACCAATAACAAGATAAACTATAGATTTCAGAGAAGGGATAGGCATGTGGATATGGAAAGGACAAATTAAGCCTTCAAGGTGGAAAATTTGTTCTGAACCTTAAGCTGTATAGCTGTAATAGCTACAACATAGCTGTAGAAGGGGAAGGTAGGTACTCCAGCTGCAGAATTGAGTCAAGATTTCTAAAGACCCATGTTCACTGAGGCATCTCAGTAAAGAATGGGAGATCACAGTGGAACAAGAACTAGAAGAAATTTATGTAAGAAATCTTATATGCCCTTAAATTTAAACTCTTATAGAATTAGCAATGAAATATTAATGGGCTCTTAAGCAAGGAAATGACATAACCAAAGTAGTTCCTCATGATCAAAAGGAGAAACTAGTTAGGGAAGAAGCCAAAGGCAAAAAGTTGCAAGCAAATACAGTGATTTTAAAGAAATGAAAGATTTGAGATTTTGTTATGGTATTGGCACGGCAAGGACAAGAATGTCAAAAATTTTCAGCCTATCACAGGTAAAACTCAATGTTTTTTTATAAGTTCACAACATCCAGAACCATTTGATCTTTTGATTATCAGTAACTAAGGACCTCCTGCACTTCGTTGAACTCGACCTTTCTGATCGGTTAGCTCTCTTTACAGCAGTATATACACAATAGCATGCCTGATTCTTAAAGGTACCTCAGAGGTAAATAAAATACTATCTCTTAGCAGAAGTTCTCAAGTTTTTACTGAACCTGTGAATTACCAGGAGCATATTTAAATCGCAGTTACTAATTCCTATCTTAGACCTGAATTATTTAAGATGTATCTCAGATGATTCCAACACAGCTGGTCTTCAAGTCCCATCTCAGACAAGTCATTTAAGCTCCCTGGCTTCAGTACCATTATCTATAAAACAGGCAATAATTGTTATCTAATACAGTTCTAAAAGTTAAATAAAGTCAGGTGCAGTGAAGCACTCCTGTAATCCCAACAGCTCAGGAGGCTGAGGCAGGAGGATCTCAAGTTCAAAGCCAGCTTCAGCAAAAAAGTGAGGTGCTAAGCCTCTAAATAAAATACAAAATAGGGCTGGGGATGTGGCTCAGTGGTTGAGTGCCCCTGAGTTCAATCCTCAGTATCCAAAACAAACAAACAAAAAACATCAAGCCAGGCATGGTGGCACAACATCTATAATCCCAGCAGCTCAGAAGGCTGAAGCAGGAGGATTGAAAGTTCAAAGCCAGCCTCAGCAACTTAATGAGGCCCTAAGGAACTTAGAGAAATCCTGTTTCAAAAGATAAAAACAGGCCAGGCATGTGGCTCAGTGGTTAAGTGCCCCTGGGTTCAATCCCCAATAGCAAAAATAAAAACTAATCAACAGTTCACTTGTTATTCTTGAACAAAGTTCAAATTTAAAGGAATAGAAGATCTCCTACATAGATTTCCTTTAGTCCCCTTTTCCACTGTGATCTCCCATTAGATCTGCGGAGTTCCTAATTTGGTGTATTAATAAAGAGAGCACCTTAGAGGAGCTTTTCTTTTTCTTGTCCACTGCAAAGAAGGTAATTTTATATATGCTTTTTCCTGTCTATTCACACAAAAAGACTGTTCTTCAAATTGAGAGAAGACAAAGAGAACAGCAATCCAAGATAAATGGAGATCAACTATTAAATAGCCCACCTACTTCCAGAACTCTTCCCTCCAACTTTTCTTCTGTCAGTTTCTTGGGAGTTGGTGGACAAAATTTTGATGGTTATGAGCAAGGACTCTACAGATAGTACTGAAGATGATCACCCTTCCAGTATCTGTTCCATTCCTTCTAGTTCATGAGTTGATGGCATTTATTCACTTGGAGGCTAGAGACAAGTTCATTTCTAGGTCATGTGACCTGATAGAATGAGGCAGAAGACTGAATGGAGTTACCAGTTACTTAAAGACAAGTTCAGTTTTCTCAGGTTATTTTGGAACTATTTTGTGGGCACTGTTTCTCAGGTTATTTTTGAACTATTTTGTAGTGGGGAACTTTTATGATTTTTGAGCAGTAAAGTAAAATAATCAAAACTAGCACAAAAACAGTATCTCCCTCCCCTCCCCCCAGAAAAACCAACAATAAAACTAATAAATTTTTTAATTGATATTTTTGTTAAAATATAAACTAACACTAAATTCTTAGTCTAAATTAGACTAAATATAAATTAGACTAAATGTAAATACAACCCAGTGAATGGATTTATAATCCACTTAAGTGTTCCTTAAGTGTCCAGACATTTTCTTCCATCTTTTCCCTTTTTCCTAAATGTATTCTGCCCATTCTTCACTTATCACATGTACCTGATTCCATCAAGCATCATTTCTCAGGATCAGGCTATTTGAATAATTATGAAGCCTGTTTGGAGCTTTCAAAATCTTAAAACTTGTTATCTTCACTACACATCTCACGGTACTACCTTTATCAATTTTTTTAGGGGGGGGAGTACCAGAATGTTCCATAAGGAACCAATAAAAGTGGTTCACTTCTATAAAAAGGGAGATGAGTATATTCAGTGACTATTATATTAACCACCTAATGCAAATACATCAAAAACTACTCCTCCTTATGTTAATTAACAAAATTATAACACTAAGTTCAATTACTACTTTTGTCATTCACTTAATGCTTACAAGATTATTCAGATTATTATCAAAATGACTTTCCATACCTTGACATTTGCTTGCCAAACACTTCACATTTCATCTTAATTCCTACAAAGAAATTCAAACATACTTTCCTTACCTAAAAACACATAAGAGGCTAAAAGGCATTTAGGATTTTTTAGACCTTGAAAAAGAGTGTTACATTTCCAACCTGTACTTAAGTTATATATCAGTTTCTATTTTGTGACACAACTTCAATTTAAGGGCATCATTGTTAAATTATCTGGATACTGCTTCATTTTGTCAAGTCAGATTCCTTCACATCAAGGCCCTTATTCAAGATTTCTTTTTCTTTTAAATTAGGTAGAAGTTCTCCAAGACTACATGGTGCTGTACTCTTCAATTTTTGCTCCACAGGAGAAAACTTAATTAGTGGTGATAGAGACCGTTTTCTTTCACCAAGGGATATGCGTAAAGATGGTTTTGTATAGTCAATGAGCAAATCGTTGGTATCCAAAAAGTTAAGCATATCATCTGCTTCCATATTTTTGGGTGAAGGGCTCGATTCTGGTTTGTGTCTTTAAAGAGTTTCAGGATTAAAGAGGTAAGATTCTTCCCTTTTCTTGTAAAGAGATTTCTTCAGAGTCCCATAACTACTACTACTAGCCTGTAAATTGAAGTCTGATTCTGAAGTAGTCTGTCTTCCCACATCATCTGAAAAAATGTCACTGTACACAGGACTATTCAGTTCCAATTTAAAATTGGCCTCTGAACTACTAGAACTATTAAGACTTAGGTGACCAACTTCTTCTGGAAGAATTTCATGTAATATGCCAAAATCTGCATCCTTAAGACTCTTAGAACTAATTCCACTTGATAGCTGAAAAGAGTTCCATAACATAGTTTTATGTGTGGAAGGTTCATTATAAGAAGCTTGTGAGCAGTCCAGTATTTTAATACACTCCTCTTCATTTCTACCTTTCACTTCTATTCTATTGCCCACAGTAGGGGAGAATATCTCTATTTGGCTGATTTTTGAAAGCTTGGTTGGTAAAGCTGTACATTCTAAATCTTGCTTACAAATTATTTTCTTATTTAACAAATCTGACTGATCTTCTACTGGGGATTCAGCTTTATGGCTGGTCACATGTTTCTGAGGCGTACCCTTAAGGCAACATGACACTTTCTCTTCAGCCAAATGAGAATGGTCAAAATCTGAGAAAAAAACTAGCCATGCTAAATTCTTGATTATGAAACACAGGTAGGGATCCTGACAATACTTCTCCATGTTCAGTATCCACTTGAATTGGTTCTGTACTTCTATTTTCTTCAGCTTCAATTGCTTTTCTCCATGAGCTCCTAATTTCAGTTATTAAGTTTTCTGGAGTTCGGGGACTTTGTTTCCTTGTTAAGAAGGGGTTAGAAACTAGAGAATCAATTAGTTCCTCTTATTTTACTTCTTTTCCTTCAGAGAGCTGTGGTGAATCAGATAAAACTGCTCGGGCAACCTCTTCTATTGCTCTTTTTGGAAAGGATCACTTTTTGGGGGGACCAGAGACACTTCAAGTGCCCTAGTCTCTGTAGTCTTCGCAGTATCTGATAATGAAGAATCTTTCACTTCAAATTCTGGTATTTTCTTAGATATTTTTTCATTTTTCTCTTTGGGAATTCTCATCTCCATATCCTTTTCAAGTAGTGTGACACTGTTTCTATCTGATGATGAAGCTGGTTGTAACAGGGAAGAGGCAAGGCTGTTGGCTAGATCACACACAGCTACCAAGGTATCAATGTCTGCTTTGCAATCCTTTTCTTCATTATGTTGCTTAGGCATATCTGGAAGTGAAGCAGGATACTGAAAAAGAATACTCCTTGTATATACTTCCTCTGACACAGGATCAAATGAAAGGGGAGTCATAGGTGGTAAAAGATCCACAGCTGGAGTTGAATTTTTAATTAGACTGAAAGGAGACAAACCAAGAAATTCTTCCCATTTTTCACACCATTCTCCTTGCTATTTAATAACAGAATGTCTTATAGTTGTGAGATCATCTTTTATTTTATACCTCATATGCTTCAGATCTGACAATCTTTCCCTCTGCAACTTGGTCTCTTTTTCAAGGTAGTGAAGGTCTATTGTGAATCTTGCTTGGTCAGCCTGACAACGTTCATATTTCATTATTTTTAAGACTTCATTTAACAACTGAATTACTGTTAAGAGGTTCAAATCTCCAGCCTCATAAACATTTCCTATATACAACTGACACACTTATTTCTCTATTTTGTCAAGCAAGAGCCTTGGAATATTAATGATGGCGTTAATTCCATCTAAAGCATATTGATTAACAAGACTAAGGACTGAACTAACAACTTCTCTCTCTTTTTCCAAAAATAGGAGTGTTTCATTCACTGAAGTACACAAAGACTGAACCTTTTTAATTTTCTCTTGTATGTTACTGTCATCATCACAGGGTTCCATTTTTTTTATTTGGTTTTGCAGACCTATACATTCTGATCTCAAATTGCCTATCTGCTTAACTGATAATTGTGCATTTTCCTGATATTGTTGGATAACACAATCATCTCTTTGCAAAATTTGTAAAAATCTGTTACGTGAAACATGCCATCTGGCAATGCACTTGTGCATATCTTGTGGTTTTACATTAAATGTTTCTGTAAAATGTAGAGAAGAATTTTTAGAATTGGTTTTAATATATTTTAAAGCAACAAATCTTGAAAAATGATACATCAGATGAATAAACTTAGGACCACCAGGAGACAGAAACAGTGAACCAACAACTTGAGGAAAGTTATTTCCACATTCAGCAGAAATCTTTTTTAACCATTCACAGCAGTGTTTCCGGAATTCAGTGTCACTTTTTTGGTCAAATGGAGGCCAGCAAAATTTAAAAACTTCTTTGGTGAGTGACTGATCCAGGGTTTGAAACAAAAAATAAGAAACTATTTGAAAGGCATCACGGTTCAGCTTATCAAACATTTTCACTCCGAGGTGCGTGTGCGACACGATCTTTCCGCAGGCGATGGTAGCAGGGCAGGCTTGAAGCCGAGGGCCTGCAGATACATCCAGAGATGCTGCCCCTCAAAAGAAGCGCCCCAAGCAGAGCTCATCCTCCCAGTAGGCTGGGTGACTTAAAAGGAAGAAAGCGCCGGCTCAAGCGACTGTGAGGCCCCTCAATATTCCTCCCCACCGGCAGCCTGAGGTCACGGGGACCCCTCCACTGCCATCGCCTGCCGCTCTCTAACCCGGAGCCATTTCGCCTCAAAAGGCCGAAAGGACTCTGAAAAACGGAGCGTCAAAGAACAGGGCAGCCACAGCTACCTAACCGAAGCCACCACAAACCAAACTTTGTTTGTGATTTGCCAGAACTTTATTGAGAATTTTTGCATATATGTTCATCAGAGATGTTGGTCTGAAATTTTCTTTCCTTGATGTGTCTTTGTGTGGTTTTGGTATCAGAGTGATACTAGTCTCACAAAATGAGTTTCGAAGGGTTCCCTCCATTTCTATTTCATGGAATAATTTGAGGAGTATTGTTGTTGATTCTTCTTTGAAGGTCTTTTAGAACACGACTAAGAATCCATCTGGTCCTGGACTTCTCTTGGTTGGTATCCTTTTGATGGAGTCTTCTATTTCATTGCTTGCAATTAATCTGTTTAAATTGTGCATGTCCTCCTACTTCAGTTTGGTTAAATCATAGGTCTCTAGAAATTTGTCAATGTCTTTAAGATTTTATTGAAGTATACATTTTCAAAATACTTTCTAATTATCTTCTGTATTTCAACAGTGTCCCTCATATTTTCTTTTTCATTGTGAATTTTAATAATTTGAGTTTTCTCTCTACTTTGATAGCATGGATAAGGTTTTATAAATGTTATTTATTTTTTCAAAGAACCAACTTTTGTTTTATCAATTTTTTCTATTGTTTCTTTTGTTGCAATTTCATTGATTTCAGCTCTCATTTTAATTATTTCCTGTCTTCTACTTCTTTCAATATTGATTTGTTCTTCTTTTTCTAGAGCTTTGAGATGTAATGTTAGGTTACTTATTTGTTGACTTTTTATTCTTTTAATGAATGAGTTCAGTGTAATGAACTTTCCTCTTGGCATTGCCTTCATAGTGTCCCAGAGGTTTTGATATGTTGTATTGGTATTCTCATTTACCTCTAAGAATTTTTTATCTCCTCCTTGATGTCTTCTGCTATCCATTATTCATTCAATAGCTTATTATTCACTCTTCAGGTATTGGTGTAGCTTCTATTTTTCATTTTATCATTGATTTCTTATTTAATTCCATTATGATTTGATAGAATGCAGTGTAGTATCTCTGTTTTTTTTTAATTTGCTGAGAGTTGTTTTGTGGCATAATATATGGTATATTTTAGAGAAGGATTCATGAGCTGCTGACAGGAAAGCATATTCACTAGATGATGGATGAAATACTCTATATGTGTCCATTAAGTCTAAATAATTGATTATATTATTTAGTTCTATAGTTTCTTTGTTTTGTTTTTGTTTGGAAGATCTATCCAGTAATGAGAAATATGTGTTAAAGCCACCCAGTATTATTGTGTTGTGGTCTATTTAATTCTTAAAATTGAGAAAGGTTTGATGTACATAAATGCTCCATTTTGGGGGTTATAAATATTTATAATTCTTACATCTTGTTGATGTATGGTTCCCTTAAACAGTGTGGAATATCCTTCTATATCCCTTCTGACTAACTTTGGCTTAAAGTCCACTTTATCTGATATGAGGAATGGAAACCTCTACTTATTTATGCTATACATATGAGTGATATGTTTTTGCCCATCCTTTCAACTTCAGTTTGTGGATGTATTTTCCCAGGAGGTACGTCTCTTGGAGATGGCATATAGTTGGGTCTTGCCAGTCTTTGTCTTTTGATTGATGAGTTTAGACCACTTACATTCAGAGTTATTATTGAAATATGATTTTTTTCCCAGTCATTTTGGTTTATTTTTGATTTTTAACTTGACTTGGTTTCTCTTTTGATTGGCTTTTCCTTTAGTGTAGTTCTTCCCTTTACTGATTTTCATTGTTGTTTCATTTCCTCCTTATGGAATGTTTGCTGAAGGTCTTCTGTAGTGCAGGTTTTCTAGTTTTAAATTCTTTTCACTTCTGTTTGTCATGGAAGATTTTTATTTCATCATCAAATCTGAAGCTTAATTTTGCTTGATATAAGAATCTTGGTTGGATTACATGAATGGTATGAATCTACATCATGTATAACCATAGAAACGAAATGATGTACCCCATTGTGTGTACAATAAATCAAGATGCAGTCTGTAAAAAATTAAAAGATAAATAAAAAAAATTTTAAAAAAGAATCTTGGTTAGTGTCCATTTTCTTTCAGAGCTCAGTATATGTTGTTCCAGGACTTCCAAGCTTTGAGTGTCTGATTTGAGAAATCTGCTGAGATCTGAATTGGTTTCCCCCTATATGCAATCTGATAATTTTCTCTTGCAGTCTTTAAAATTTTATCCTTATTCTCTGTGCTAAGCCTTTCATTATAATGGACCTTGTGGATCTGTTGTAATTTTGCACATTTGTTGTCCTATAAGCCTCTTGTATTTGCTTTTCCCTTTCATTCTTCAGGTTTGGGGAAATTTCTGACATTATTTCATTGAACAGATTGTTCATTTCTTTGGTTTGTATCCTGTGCATTTCTCTATCCTGCTAATTCTTCAATTTGGTCCTTTCAAGTTATCCCATAGTTCTTGGAAGTTATAAACATTGTTTGTTACACATCTTCACTGTGTGGTCAACTTTATTTTCAAGATTATATAATTTGTCTTCATTGCCTGAGACTCTGTTCTATAAGTGATGTAGTCTGTTAGTGATGCTTTTTATTGAGTTTTTAATTTGGTTTATTGTTTCCTTCATTTCAAGAATTTCTGCCTTTTTTTTTCATAACCTCTATCTCTTTATTGAAGTAATCTTTTTCTTCCTGCATTAGCATTGGGTACTGTTAATATTGGTCTCCCCCTTAAAGGTGAGGTAGTAGAAACCTTCAGGGACACAATAAGACTACATGGCAGAATCTGTATTGCCTCAGATCTATATACTGCTATATGAGAAGACACACGCCAACATGAAAAACCAAGGGAAAAAAGCACCTCAAACAAACCAAGATTTCCAACAATAGAATCCATAGACAACACAGTACAAGAAATGTCAGAAAAGAAGTTTAGAAAATACATAGTTAGATTGGTCTTCAAAACAAAGAATGATATCAGAGAGAAAATACAGGAAGTGAAAGATCACTTCAATAAAGTGGCAGAGATTTTAAAAAGGAATAAACAGAAATCCTCAAAATGAAGGGAACAATAAACCAAATAAAAAATTCAATGAAAATATCACCAAGAGACTAGACCATATGGAAGACACAACCTCAGACAATGAAGACAAAATATATACTTTTGAAAATAAAGCACAGAGAAGATGGTAAGAAACCATGAACAGAACTTCCAAGAAATATGGGATAACATGAAAAGATCAAATTTAAGATTTATGGTAATAGACAAAGGCATGGAGATACACCCAAAGAAATGCACAATTTTTCAATGAAATAATATCAAAAAACTTTTCAACTCTAAAGAACGAAATGGAAAATCAAATACAAGAGACTTACAGGACCCCAAATGTACCAATTTAGAGTACATAATAATAAGAATGAATAATATACAGAATATGCATAGAATTTTAAAGGCTGCCAGAGAAAAAATGAAATTACTTATGGGGGAAACCAATTTGGATTTCAGCTGATTTCTCAACTCAGACCCTCAATACCAGAAGGTCCTGCAATAACATATATCAAATCCTGAAGGAAAATGGATGCCAACCAAGAATTTTATATCCAGCAAAATTAAGCTTCAGATGTGAAGATGAAATAAAAATCTTCCATGATAAACAACAGTTAAGAGAATTTACAACTAGAAAGCCTGCACTACAGAACATTCTCTGCAAAATATTCCATGAAGAGGAAATTTTAAAAAATAATGAAAACCAGCAAAGGGAGAAATTACACTAAAGGAAGTGTCAATCAAAGGAAAAATTAAGTCAAGTTAAAAACCAAAAATAAACCAAAATGTCTAGGAATATAAATCATATCTCAATAATTACCCTGAATGTTAATGGCCTAAACTCATCAATCAAAAGACATAGACTGGCAGATTGAATTTTTTAAAAAGACCCCCCTCAACAATATGCTGTTTCCAAGAGACTTGCCTCCTAGGAAAAGACATTCACAGACTGAAGGTGACAGGATGGGAAAAAATATATCACTCATATAGACTTTCTAAACAACAGGGGTTTCTATCCTCATGTCACAGAAAGTGGACTTCAAGCCAATATTAGTTAGAAGGGACAAAGAAGGACATTTCCTACTGCTTAAGAGAATCATACATCAACAAAAAATAGCAATCATAAATATTTATACCCCCAAAATTTAGTTCAATTTTAAGAACTAAATAGACCACAACACAATTAATACTTTTGTTTGGAGAGAGGTGTATTTGTTTTTTTCAATTTTTTCAATACCTTGAATACAATACCAAGTATTAATACACCTTGAATACACCTCTCTCCAAACAAAAACTAAACAAAGAAACTGTAGTACAAAATAATACAATCAATGATTATGACTTATCAGAAATATATATTGTTTCATTCATTATCAAGCATGTACATTTTCTTCTCAGCAGCGCATGGATCCTTCTGTAAAATAGACCATATGTTATGCCACAAATCAACTCTCAGCAAATTAAAAAAATATATAAATACTACCTAACATTCTACCAAATAATAAAGGAATAGAATAAGAAATCATCATGAAATAAAAAGTAGAAGCTACTCCAACCCCTGGAGACTAAATAACATACTACTGAATGACAGATAGAAAAAGTACTTAGAGGTAAATGAGAACAATGATGCAACATATGAAGATCTCTGGGACACTATGAAGGCAGTGCTAAGAGGAAAGTTCATTGCATCAAGCTCATACATTAAAAGAAAAAAAGTCAACAAATAAATGACCTAACATTAAATCTCAAAACCCCAGAAGAAGAAGAACAATTCAACACCAAAAACAGCAGAAAACAGGAAATAATTAAAATGAGAACTGAAATCAATGAAATTGAAACAAAAGAAGCAATTGAAAAAAATTGAAAAAACAAAAAGTTTGTTCTTGAAAAACTAAATAAAATTTATCAATCTTTAGCTACACTAATGAAGAGAAGGAGAGAGAAAACTCAAATCACTAAAATTCATGATGAAAAAGGAAATATGATGGACACTACTGAAAAACAGAAGATATTTAGAAACTATTTTGAAAACTTATGCTCAAATAAAATAGAAAATTTTGAAGACATCAACAAATTTCTAAAGACATGTGACCTACCCAAACTGAAGCAGGAGGATACACACAATTTAAACAGATCAATTTCAAGCAATGAAATAGAAGACTCCATCAAAAGGATACCAACCAAGAAAAGGACCAGATGGATTCTCAGCTGAATTCTACAGGACCTTCAAAGAAGAATGAACACCATTACTCCTCAAATTATTCCACAAAATAAAAAAGGAGTAAACCCCGACAAACTTATTCTATGAGTTAGTATCACTCTGATACCAAAACCAGAAAAAGACACATCAAGGAAAGAAAACTTCAGACCAACATCCCTGATGAACATAGACAAAAATTCTCAACAAAATTCTGGCAAATCACAAACAAAAACTTATTAAAAAGATAGTGCTCCATCATCAGTAGGGTTCATCCCTGGGATGCAAGGTTGGGTAAACATATGGAAGTCAATAAACATAATTCATTACATCAATAGACTTGAAGATAAGAGTCATATAATTAACTCAATAGACACAGAAAAAGCATTTGATAAAACACAACACCTCTTCATGTTCAAAACACTAGAAAAACTAGAAATGGTAGGAACATACTTCAACATTGTAAAAGCTATCTATGCTAATTCTAAGCCAAAAATCATTCTATATGGAGAAAAATTGAAAGCATTCTCTCCAAAAACTGGAACAAGATAGTAATGCCCTCTTTCACCACTTCTTTTCAATATAGTCCTTGAAACTCTAGCCAGAGCAATCAGACAGATGAAAGAAATTAAGAGTATATGAATAGGAAAAGCAGAACTCAAACTACCACTATTTGCTGATGATATGATTCTACATTTAGAAGACCCAAAAAATTCCACCAGAAAACTTCTACAACTCACAGACGAATTCAACAAAATAGCAGGATATAAAATCAACACCCATAAATCAAATGCATTCCTATGTATAAGCGATATATCTACTGCAAGAAAAATTACAGAAACTACTCCATTCACAATAGCCTCAAAAAAATAAAATACTTGGGAATCAATCTAACAAAAGATGTGAAAGTCCTCTACAATGGAAACTACAGAACTCTAAAGAAAGAAATTAAAACAGACCTTAAAAGATGAAAAGATCTCCCTTGTTCTTGGATAGGCAAAATGAATATTGTCAAAATGGCCATCCTACCAAAGGTGTTATACAGGTTCAATGCAATACTTATTAAAATCCCAGTGACTTTCTTCATGGAACTAGAAAAAGCAATCATGGGATTCATTTGGAAAAATAAGAGACCCAGAATAGCCAAAGCAATCCTTAGCAAGAAGAGTGAAGCAGGAGACATCATAATACCAGACCTTAAACTATATTACAGAGCAATGGTAACAAAAATGGCATGGTTTTGGCACCAAAATAGACATGTAGACCTATGATACAAAGTAAAAGATGCATAAATACAGTTATCTCATATTAGACACAGGTGCCAAAAATATACATTGGAGAAAGGATAACTGATTCAACAAATGGTGGTGGGAAAACTGGAAATCCATATATAACAAAATGAAATTAAACCTCTATCTCTCACCCTCCACAAAAATCAACTCAAAGTGAATCGAAGACTTAGGCATGGGGCTGGATTGTGGCTCAGTGAAAGAGCACTTGCCTAGCATGTGTGAGGCACTGGGTTTGATTCTCAGCACCACATATAAATAAAATAAAGGTCCATTGACAACTAAAATAATAATAATAATAATTTTTTTAAAAAACTTAAAAAAAAAAGACTTAGGCACTACCACACAGATCCTGTTCCTAATAGAAGAAAAAGTAGGCCCAAATCTTCATCATGTCAGCTTAGGATCTGATTTCCTTAACAAGACTCCTAAAGCATAAGAAATAAAGTAAAATTAAGAATTAATAAATGGGATGGGTTTAAAATAAAAAGCCTCTTCTCATAAGAGGAAAAAATCAATAACGAGAAGAAAGAGCCTACAAACTGGGAAAAAAATTTACC
The DNA here is from genome assembly GCF_902686445.1 of Sciurus carolinensis. Lineage (NCBI taxonomy): Eukaryota > Metazoa > Chordata > Mammalia > Rodentia > Sciuridae > Sciurus > Sciurus carolinensis. The sequence continues at coordinate 16,009,736 of NC_062230.1, read as the reverse complement.
ACACGCACCTCAGATAGAGCACTAATCTCCAGGATACATAAAGGACTCAAAAAACTTAACACCAAAAATACAAAGAATCCAATCAATAAATGGGCTAAGGAACTGAACAGAAACTTCACAGAAGAAATACAATTGATCAACAAACATGAAAAAATGTTCATCACCTTTAGCAATTAGAGAAACGCAAATCAAAACTACTCTAAGATTTCATCTCACTCCAGTCAGAATGGCAGTTATCAAGAATATGAGCAATAATTAGTGTCGGCAAGAATGTGGGGGAAAAGGTACACTCATACATTGATGGAAGGACTGCAGATTGGTGCAACCACTCTGGAAAGTAGTGTGGAGATTCCTCCAAAAACTTGGAATGGAACCACCATTTGACACAGCTATCCCACTCCTTGGTTTATACACAAAGGACTTGAAATCAGCATACTAGCAGCTCAACTCACAATAGCTAAATTATGGAACCAACCTAGATTCCCTTCAACAGATGAATAGATAAAGAATATGTGCTACATACACTTAATGGAATATTATTCAGCCTTAAAGAAGAATGAAATTATACCATTTGCAGGTAAATGGATGAAACTGGAGAATATCATGTTAATTGATATATGCCAATCCCAAAAAATCAAAGGTTGAATGTTTTCTGATAAGGGTATGCTAATCCATAGTGGGGGTTGGACAGGAAAGAATGAAGAAATTTTAGATTATGTAGAGGGGAGTGAGGGTAGTGGGAATGGAAAAACAATCTCCAATAAAAAAATTTAAAGTCAGTTCAATCCTTAGAAAAAAAACTACTATTCAGTTTGAAATGATACTTTACATTTTGAATAGATAATTTGGTACAAGCATTTGTTCTAGTCTAAATTATAAAACCAGAGCTAGCTTTGTAAGTATGTAAGCACAACTCACCATGTTTTGGAGGGCTTGAATGTTGGTTCATTGCTTTACTGTTGAACTTGATGTTTGAACAGACACATGCATTTTTATTTTGCAAAAAAAAAATAATCTGTACATCTTTAATGCACATATATATGTTTTGATGTAAATAAACCCCTATGAAACCATTTCCATATTCTCAGGCAACTACTGTTCTGCTTTCTGTCAGTATAGATTAGATTCCCATTATCAGGGCTTATACAAATTAAACCATATTTCATATTCCCTTTTTGTCTGACTTCTTTCGGCATAGTCACTTTGATATTCATCCTTGTTTTGTGTTTTCAGTAGGACCTTTCATTGCTAAGTAGTAAAGTTTTAATATCTTTATCCACAATGCTTAGGATGAGCCAGGTACCATGGTGCACACCTGTACTCCCAGTGGCTCAGGAGGCTGAGCAAGAGAATCTCAAATTCAAAGCCAGCCTCTGCAACTTAGTAAGGCCTTAAACAACTTAGTGAGAACCTGTCTCAAAATAAAAAAAATAAAACAGGCTGTGGCTCAGTAGTTCAAGTCCCTTTGGGTTCAAATCTTGGTACTAAAAAAAAAAACATGCTTGGGATAAGAAGAGTTTTGGATTTGGGAATTTTTTGAAATTTTAAATATTTGCACACACATAATCAGCTATCTTGGGGATAGTCAATATTTATCTAAGACTGACTGAGTGCCTTGATGGAATATAACAAAATGATTTTAGGTAATTCATTCTGTGAATAACATCAGAGACAGGTTTAGTAAGATACTGGTTTAACTATGGACATAATATATTTCTCAGTATTGAGGAGCAAAATTAAAACTTCACTTCAAGATTCATTCTTGGAAAAGGAAAGATGGGAGAATGAATCAGACATTACTGTCCTATGTGCATGTATGATTACACTACCAATGGAATTCTACATCATGTACTATTAGAAGAGTGGGAAGTTATACTCCATAAATATATAGTATGTCAAAATACATTCTACTATCATGTATAACTAATTCTAATTAGAACAAATAAAAAATTTTCAAAAAAAACAGGTACACTAAAATATTGTAGACAATTACTTCAGGCTCTGTGTCAAAAGTGTATACAAAACAAATGAGTTTCACATTAAGATTTCAATGCCATCCCCAAGATAGCTGAAACCTAAATAGTTAGTGTAATCACTGCTATTAATTCTGAAATGAAGATTGTCATGAAGCAATTTATTCCTCCTTGGGACTTCAGCATTTTCCCAGTTTATGATTTGGTTAAAAGCTTGCATAAAAAAGAAGATGGAATATATTCAATATATTGAGGAGAAGTAAGAAAATGAATGATAGCTACAGAACTGGAATTTTCTCCAAACAATAATTTGATGTCTGAATTCTTTCACAGTTCTTATCCTTCCGTCCAGAATGTGGTGGCTCTTCTTTTTAATGCAGAGACATCTTGTGCTTTACAGGACCACATACAATTTAACCAGAACATGTAATTATAAAACATGCCTTCCTGTCAACTTAAATTGCCACTAAAGCATGTTATACACTATGAAGTGTCACCAAAAAGCTATAAAATGTCAAGGATATGTGTGAGTGTGTGTATCTATGCATCTTAGAGGAAACACAGCCAAGCTTATTTTATAATTTTGTTTCAGTTTTATTTTCTTTATGTAAGACAAGTTTAGATAGAAAACATTCAACTGATAGCAGAAGCAGCCCAATCAGCACTGTACATCAGTGGTGTGCTCAGAAGATTTGATCTAGTTCTGACAGACACCTGTCAAGTGGGAAAAATGAATGTAAACCCTGTTTTTGGATGCCTGGTCACGTGTGTGACCACATCAGCTCCCATATCAAAGGTCTAGAAAATCCAGTTATTTTGTGGTCTTTTGCTCTCCTTATTTACCTGAGAGATTATTATTTATTTTACTTTATTTAAACCTAGGAGGGTGTGTTTTCTCTTCCACCTCAACATTTATCCCCTAGAACCTCAGCTTTGACAGTAATAATTATGAGGTGACCCTGTGTTTGAATCTATATAGACCTGGATCTGTTTTTTAATCTCATTTGTTACAGTTTCTTTTTTTTTTTTTTTTACCATTATGTCTTTTGGATTTGACCACAGTACTTTTCTCCTCTGCATGAGGAAAATGAGAGGCTTTCAGAACACAGAACTTTCAAACCATTGCATGTGTGTCTGATGCCTTCAGCCCCTCAGCCCTCAGGCAAGTGGATGGGTATGGAGTAGCAAGAATGCCCCTTATCATTGTGTGCCACGGTTGTAAAATTACTATCATTTCGTGGGGTCATGATGTGAAAAAATAGAGTGGAGCCCTGCCCTGTAAGGGATTATTAGGCAGAGAGCATTGGTTATTGACCCTGCATGCATGAGTGCTACTGAAAAGGAATCAACACAAGTTTGCATCTTGTGGCTTTGCTAAGAAAGAAAATCCAGTCAACCCAGAGGCACATAGCGATAATCCAAAATCCCACATGGGCAAGGGTGGAGGCAGAGGAACAAAGAATAACATATAAAGAGAATTCTGATATTCTCATACTTAAGCACAGTATTTATACACTTCAAATCTTACTATGTATCTTACATTATCAGTGTTCTTTCCTTTCAGGCTTTTGCTGATCTTTATTTAATTTTTTGTGGTAGGTAGGGCAGGTATGGTGTTATTTTTAGAACTAATCTAAGAAATTATATGGTAGGACCAAGGTCCTGAATTAAGGTCCATTTTTCTCTATTACTAGATTCTCATGTTTATCATTGTACTTCAAAACAGTCATTGTCTTGTGAAAAAATAAAATAGCCAACAGTAAAATCATAGCTTAAGTTCAGAGAGGAATTCTATTCCTTCAGAACAGTCTTTACTATGAAAATATTTTTTTACTTATGTGCTTAAATTATTTTTGAATGGGAAGATTTATGAGTAAAGAAAAGATTATACTTACACAGCCCAGACTGACAATAGCAAGAAACCTCAGCTTACCTGGTGGTCGAAATCTTTTCATGATAATAGGAGACAGAAGCAAGGTGCAAACTTAGAATTAATTTTGTTTTCTGTCTGTACAGCTGATGTCTTTGAATCATAACTGTTTGGTGGCTTGAGTAGGGTCCCACAAATAAATGCTGCAGGCATGCAGGGAAGGCAAGATAGTTTATTTCTCTCTAAATTGCACAAGCAAGCAAAAAAGCAAAAATCACTGAATTTGAATAAGCTAATTTGTAAATTTGATTTACTATTTTGTTCTGTCTTGAAAACTTGAAGTTCTTCGAAAACTTTCCTCAAAGCTCTTATTTTAATCCAATGTCTATTTATTTTAAATGCTTGAAAGTCACTTCACCACAGTTTCACTTAACTTTGTTAAAATTTTTGAATTCTTTTCAGCAAAACACGAAAATTTGAACCACTGAATTAAAATTTTCATTCTGTTCTTTGCTTTTCATGTTTTATTTTTCATTAATCTCTGTAAGAGTTAAGAATGACCAGATACAGAATGACTTAGATGTTGTGAAAATAGTGTTGTATCTCTTTTGTGACATGAAGTTAAAATTCTAATGAGAGTTTATATATAAACAAAAATACAGCACTTCTTTTCTTTATTTGCCTGTTTATAATTTCAATTTCCTACATAGGCAGGCTGGTTTTATCCCCTAAAATCTCACAGTCAATGTTAGTTAACATACAACTCTTAAGAGTTCTGATGGAGAGTCACTGGAATTTTTTGTATAAAAATGTATTGGACAAAAAGCAAATAAGTATTTTTCCATTTTCACATATATTACATAAGATGGTGATTATAAGAATGAAAAAACTTGTAGCTTCTGACTATATACCAATTCACAGAAATAGGGCCCAATTGTTTAGTAGTTAGGGAGTTAGATTTTTTTTATGTTTACAGAATGCATTTTGATTCATTATATGTAAATGGGATACAACTTTTCTTTTCTACGGTTGTACACGATGTAGACTCACACCATTCATGTAATCATACATGTACATAGGGTAATGATATTTGTCTCATTCCATTATCTTTCCTTTCCCCGCCTCCTCCTTCCTCAGTTTTCTCTGTACACTTCAACATGCCTCCATTCTTCCCTTACCCCTCCCCACCCTGTTATGTATCAGCATCCACTTATCAGAGAAAACATTCAGCCTTTGGTTTTGGGGGATTGGCTTATTTCACTTACCATGATATTCTCCAGCTCCATCCATTTATCTGAAAATGCCATTATTTTCTTCTTCGTTATGGCTGGATGATATTCCATTGTGTATATATACCACAGTTTTTTATCCATTCATCTGTTGAAGGGCATCTAGGTTGGTTCCACATCTAGCTATTGTGAATTGAGCTGCTATAAACACTGATGTGGCTGCATTACTATAGTATGCTGATTTTAAGTCCTTTGGGTATAAACTGAGCAGTGGGATAACTGAGTCAAATAGTAGTTCCATTCCAAGTTTCTGAGGAATCTCCATACTGCTTTCCAGAGTGTCTGCACCAATTTGCAACTCCACCAGCAACATATGAGTGTGCCTTTTTCTCCACATCCTGCCAACACTTATCATTGTTTCTATTCTTGATAATAGCCATTCTAATTAGAGTGAGATTAAATCTTAGAGTGGTTTTGATTTGCATTTCTCTAATTGCTACAGGTGTTGAACATTTTTTCATATATTTGTTGATCACTTGTATATCTTCTTTTGTGAAGTGTCAGTTCAAATCCTTAGCCCATTTATTGATTGGTTTATTTGTTCTTTTTTAGTGTTAAGTGTTTTGAGTTCTTTATATATCCTAGAGATCAATGCTTTATCTGAGGTGCATGTGGTAAAGATTTTTTCTCAGTCTGTAGACTCTTCACATTATTGTTTCCTTTGCTGAGAAGAAACATTTTAGTTTGAGTCCATCCCATTTTTTGGTTCTTAATTTAACTTCTTATGCTTTATCTTGTTAAGAAAGTCCTTTCCTAGGCCAACCTGGTGAGGATTTGGGCCTACTTTATCTTCTACTAGTTGCAGGGTCTCTGTTGTAGTGCTTAAGTCTTTGATCCATTGTGAGCTGAGTTTCATGAAGGTTGAGAAATAAAGGTTTAATTTCATTTCGTTGCATGTGGCTTTTCATTTTTCCCAGCACAATTTGTTGAATAAGCTATTTTTTCTCCACTGAATGTTTTTGGCACCTGTGTCTAGTATGAGATAACTATATTTATATGGTTTTGTCTCTGTGTCTTCTATTTTGTGCCATTGGTCTACATGTCTGTTTTGGTGCCAAATACCCTCATACTAAAACCAGACAAAGACATGTTAAGGAGAAAAAAACTTCAAACCAATATCCCTGATGAACATAGATGCAAAAATTCTCAATAAAATTCTGGCAAATTGCATACGAAAACATATCAAAAAGATAGTGCACCACGATGAAGTGGGGTTCATCCCAGGGATGCAGGGTTGGTTCAACATACAAAAAACAATAAACATAATTCATCATATCTATAGACTTAAAAACTAGAATCATATGATCATCTCAATACATGCAAAAAAGTATTTGACAAAATATAACATGACTTCATGTTCAAAATGCTAGAAAAATTAGGTAGTAGGAACATAACATCATAAAAGCCATATATGCTAAACCCAAGGCAAACATAATTTTAAATGGAGAAAAATTTAAAGTATTCCCTCTAAAAACTGGAACAAGACAAGGATGACCTCTTTCATCACTTTTATTCAACATTTTCTTTGAACCTCTAGCCAGAGCAATTAGACAGATGAAAGAAATTAAAGATATACCAAGGTAAAGAACTCAAACTATCACTATTTGCCAATGACATAATTCTATATTTAGAAGATCCAAAAAATTCCACCATAAAATTTCTAGAACTCATAAATGAATTCAGCAAAGTAACAGGATATAAAATCAATACCCATAAATAAAACACATTTCTATAAGTCAGTAATGAATCCACTGAAAGAGAAATAAAGAACACATCCCATTCAAAATTGCCTCAAAAAATAAAATTCTTGGGAATCAGTCTAACAAAAGAGGTGAAAGACCTCTCCAATGAAAAATTACAAAACTCTAAAGAAAGAAATTGAAGAACTTAGAAGGTAGAAAGACCTCCCATACTCCTGCATTAGTATTGTCAAAATGGCCATACTACCAAAATGTTAGATAGATTTAGTGCAATTCCTGTTACAATTCCAATGACATTCTTCATAGCATTAGAAAAAGCAATCACAAAATTCATTTGGAAAAATAAGAGACCCAGAATAACCGAAACAATCACTAACAAGAAAAGCGAAGTAGGAGGCATCATAATACCTTGGATCTCCTTTTCTATTTCATGGACTACTTTGAGGAGGATTGACATCAGTCCTTTTTAAAGTTGTGGTAGAACTCAGCTAAGAACCCATCTGGCCCTTAACTTTTCTTTGTTGGTAGGCTCTTGAGGATTTCTTCAATATCATTATTGAAACATATCTGTTTAAATTTTTTATATCTTCCTGGTTCAATTTGGATAGGTCATATGTCTATAGGAATTTTTTGATGTCTTCAAGATTTTCTAGCTTATTGGAGTGTAAATTTTCAAAGTAACTTCTGATTATCTTCTGTATTTCAGTAGTGTCTTTGGTGATATCTCCATTTTTATTTCAGATTTTAGTAACTTACATTTTTCTCTATTTCTTTTGGTTAGTTTGACTAATGGTTTATCAATTTTGTTCATTTTTTCAAAAAACCAAACTTTTGATTCGTTGATTTTTTTGAACTTTTTTTTCCCGTCTGAGGCACTGGGGATTCGAACCGCAGCCCTTGCGTGTGCAAGGCGAGCACTATCCAAAACGAGATATTTCTTCAGCTCTGAATTGTTTCTTAATCTTGATTTCAGCTCTTATTTTGATTATTTCCTGTATTCTTCTGATTTGTGTGATGGTTTGTTCTTCTTCTAGATCCTTGAAATGTATTTTAGATTCTTTATTTGGTATCTTTCCGTTTTCTTAATGTATGAGCTCAGTGCTATGAGCTTTCCTCTTAGAACTGCCTTTATAGTGACCCACAAATTTTGATATGTTTTATCATTATTCTTATTTACCTCTAAGTATATTTTTATTTCATCCCCAATTTCTTCTGCTATCCATTCATCATTCAATAGTGTATTATTTAGTCTCCAATGTTAAAGTAATTTTTATTATTGTATCTTATCATTGGTTTCTAATTTCATTCCATTATGATCTGATATAAAGCAGAGTATTATCTCTAATTTTCTGTATTTTCTAAAAGTTGTTTTGTGTCATAAAATATGGTCTCTTTTGGAAAATGTTCCATGTGTGACTGAGAAGAAAGTGTATTTAGTCAATGATGGATAAAATATTCTATATATTTTCATTAAGTCTAAATTATTAATTGTATTTTTTAATTCTGTAGCTTCTTAATTTAGTTTTTGTTTGCATGATCTGTCTAGTGATGAGAGAGGCATGTTAAAGTCACTCAGTATTAGTGTGTTGTAGTCTATTTGATTCTTGATATTAGAAGGGTTTGTTTGGTGCACATAGCTGCTCCTCTGTATGGAGCATAGATATTAATGGTTGTTATTTCATCTGGTATGATTCCCTTAAGTGGTAGGAAATGGCGTTTTTTATCTCTTCTGATTAACTTTGGCTTAAGGTTCACTTTATCAGATATGAAACAGAAACCCCTGCTTGTTTATGACATCCATGTGAATGATAATTTTTTCCCATTCTTTTACCTTCAGCCTGTGGACATCTTTGCTTATGAGGTGAGTCTCTTGGAGACAGCATATTGTTGGGTCTTGTTTTGTAATACAATTTTCCAGCCTATGTCTTTTGATTGATGAGCTGAGTCCATGAACATTCAGCATTATTATTGAGAGATAATTTTTGTTTCCTGTAATTTTTGGGGGGTGGTGCTGGGGATTGAACCCAAGGCCTTGTGCTTGTGAGGCAAGTACTCTACAAACTGAGCTATATCCCCAGCTCTATTTCCTGTAATTTTGATACATTTCATTTTTAAGTTGAATTAGAATTTCCTTTGATATGCTATTCCTCACCCTCTGTCAGTTTGCATTTGTATTCTCCATTTCTTCCTCATGAAATATTTTATTAGTATGTTTTGTTCTTCCAGCTTTTTAGTCATGAATTCATTAAACTTTTGTTTATCATGGAAAAATTTTACTTATCTTCAAATATGAATAAAGTTACTTTGTATTAGATAAAGGCAAGTGAAGGAAGGGGAAGGAGTAATGGGGTAGGAATTATAGTAGCGTGAAATAGACATTACCATCTCACATATTTGTATAACTGCATGACCAATGTGATCCTACAATTTGTATAATCAGAAAAATGAGAGATTACACTTCAAATTTTGTTGTATATAATATTCTTAAATGGCATTCATTTTCTTTTAGAGTTTGGTGTATATTATTACAAGACCTCCTTGCTTTTAGGATCTGGGTTGAGAAATTGGTTGAGATCTGGATTGGTTTACCTTTAAATGCAACCAGTTGTTCTTCTCTAGCCATGTTTAAAATTATATCTTTATTCTGTATGTTAGGTATTTTCATAATAATGTACCTAGGAGTGAGTGTGTTGTAATTTTGTATATTTGCAGTGGTGTATGCTTCCGTATTTAATTTTTCATTTCATTCTTAAGATTTGGGAAATTTTCTGTTATTATTTTATTGAAAATATTGTACATTCTTTGGTTTGTATCTCTGAGCCTTCATCTACCCCTATGAATTTTAGGTTTGGCCTTATAATGATATCCCATATTTCTTGGAAATTCTGTTCATGGTCCTTTAATATCTTTTCTCTGTGATCAACTTTATTTTCAACATCATGTACTTTATCTTTCTTGGCTTTATTGCCTGTTGGGAGAAATCCTAGTTCTTGGCTTGCAGCAGTTAATGTCTCAAGTGTGTAAACTTGCAAAGAGGAGCATTCCACTCTGACCACCTGGGAATGTAAACGACTGCCCCAAGTTGACCTAGTGTCAAGTAAACCTGTATAGGATCCTGGTGGTCTGATCCCCCATGGCACATTGTGATTGGGCAAGAAACTTATAATATGTATACCTGTTCCTGCAATAAACAAGTTTGCAGGCTGCTTGCCACAAGCCTGCTTCTACCCAACTCCCGGAGTCTGGGTCTTGACTCCGTGGCCCTTTCCTGTGCCTGAGCTAGCCGGGCACCCCTACAGTTGCCTAACTATAAACTTTCTAAATTACCTCTCTGACCTTTCCTCCACTGCAGTGTCAGTAGAGTCTGTTATTGAGTAATTCTGGTTTGTTTAGATTGGTTTGTTCCCTTGCTTTTTCGTATTGTTTGTGAGTCTACCCATCTATCTGAATGTATCTGAAGCAGCATAGTTTCTATTCTGTGCACTTTTGCTGATCCTCTAGGTTTTTTGTGCCTTACAGATTTGGGGGAGGGGGCAAGTAATTGCAAACAACTATGCATACAATGTATAGAACTAAATTAAGTACTTAATTTCTATTTTGACACTTACAAAGTTAATGGTAAGCTCAGCAATTTCTATCAGTAAATGCAGTAAGTAATCATGAATTATATCTGGCATAAAATCAAACAATAGGGGTTTTTCCACTGTATTAATTGTTACTATAGCATTAGTTGTGGGGTCTGACATTTAATCAACCAAGTAGTGTTAGGAGAAAATTAAGATAGAGTTCATTAAGAGGAAAGAAGAAGAGATGAGGGGAAGAAAAGTGTAGATTCGAGAGGTGAATATGGCAAATGCAAAGGTGATATAGGAAGTGTCATTTATGAGGGTGAAGGAGAAGAATAGAAGTAAAAGATATGAAACGTGAAAGAGAGAATGACAGAGTTTTTCTCTATCATCAAGTCTGGCTCTGTTAGGAAGAGAAAAAAGAGAAATAGAAACTAAACAAAACAGAATTATGAGACAGAAAATACAAAATCAATCCAAAATATACTAATCAAAAGCCCTAACCCTAAAAATAGAGTAAGAGAAAATAACTACCTTCAAGAAATTCTAGAATTAAAAGGCAGGAACAAATACATATGTGTACAAATGTATTAATGTCCATCATTGTATCAATCAGTATGCATTCAAAGCCAACCAAAATGAAACAAAAAAAAACAGAATAGTCAAAGAGAGTATATGCTTGCTGTCTGTGCCACACTGTATTTCAGTTTCTCTTCCCAGTGGTATGGTGTGGGAACATGTGGAAGATGCTTTTGGCTTCACTCCCAGGGTATAGTTTCTGCTGGGTTCTATAAGATGAGTTTCTGGAAGTGAAGCTCCCAGTTGTGGGGAGCATGATCTAGTACTGCCCTAGGTGTTTTATTGCATGGGGAATTATCAGGTGTTAATGAATCAATGCACCTATAGGACTGTACTCTAGGGCTCCACTAGTGGGAAGTGGAGGCTAGTCTTTCACCAGTTCTCTTGTTCACAGATACTGCCCTTTCGGACCTTATGAGGTCACTTGGCCTATTCAGATTCTCCAGCTGCTGCTGCTGGTCCTATGCTGTAGGGTTCAAGGGAGGAAAGGGAGGCAGGCCCTCTCTGGCCTCTCTGACCTGTATTATTCCCAGACAAAATGGTCTTCTTGCCAGAAATTCTCTGTCCCAGAAATTCTCCAGATTTGCTAGACTCAGTTTAGATCTCATGGTTGGTGTCTGCCAGATTCGTGTATTAGACCTAGTCCTGAACAAACAGAACTAAGTACCTAGTCCAAGTTGGCACCACTGCAGTATGGAGGTACCAAAATGTCTCCAGATTAGGCTCCCTGTTAACATAGTAAAATAAGTTATCCAGAAACATCAGAAACAAGGTGAAATTTGAAGTTAGAAACCATAGCACAGAGTCATATTTTGTTTGGTCTACACAGAGATATTTTCCAAAACAAGTACTTGACAAAGGACTGTATCAAAGATATGTAAAAAAAAAATTCTTACAATTCAAAAACAAGAAGACAACCCATTTTGTAAAAGGTAGCCAAAAGGTCTGACAACACTTCACCAATGAAGACATACGAATAGTCAATAAGCATTTAAAAGAAACTTTTCATCAGAGAAATAAAAGTAAAATCTTAGTGAGATGTTGCTACCCATCCACTAAACTGGCTAAAATTCAAAAGACTGACACACCACATGTTAGTAAGTTTGTGTAGTCAGTGAGGACACTATAATGTTGCATTAAAAAACATTAAAGAGTTTTACATTTCTTGACCAACCATATGCTATAATTTTATAAAAACTTTTTTCTGTAGTTAATCATGACTAACTGATCTCTTACTGGGAAAGTCCTTCTGCTGGTATCAACATGTGGATTACTGTCATCATTTGTGCACTATTCTGTAACTCTACTGAGGAGTGGCATCTATTTCTATTAATTATCTATTTATTGTTGCCAAAATCAAGTAAATAGGCTGCACATTCTTTCCCAGTAATCATTACAAAATTTCATTTCCACTAACAAAGATATCCTTTCTTCTCAACTGGCCTCTATTACACTAGTAATACCTCAATTGAATTTTATGTTTGTTTTGTTTTTGCTAAAAAGTATTCAATTGTTTACTCAACAAGTGTTCATTTAGGTCTTGTTTGTGTCATGCCCTGAACAAATGTAGAAAAGAAATACAATGATGAAGGTGATGGAGTGTGATAGGTATGGTACCTGCCCTTTAGAACTTACATTTTAAATGTGGAAATCTATGTTTTTATGTGTAGGACTACAGATTGTGGTAACTACTATGGAGCAAATACGGTGTGAGGTGAAATAAAAGATAGTGAGTATATGTGGGGTATGTACTCCTGGGGGAGAGGGCGATTATTGAAGGATACAAGGCAGCTACTGGGAAGAAGAGCTGTATAACAAATTGCTCCAAAACATAGTGTTTTCAATCTAAACATCTCATGAAATTTCTATGAGTCATGAATTGGGAGTGTTTCGCTGGGATGTTCTGGATCAAGGATTCACATGAGGTTGCAGTCATCTCAAGAATTGACTATAGAATTGACTTCCAAACTTGTGCATAAGGATGCTGGTGGCCTCAAATCCTCACTGGCTATTGGTCAGAGACTTTAATTCCTTTCCATATTAGCCTCTGCACAGTTCTGCTCATAACCTGGTAGGTTGCTCTGTTCATAGTGAAAGATCTTTTTGAAGCAATGTACCACCATTTCTGATGTACACTATTGGCCACACAGACCAGCCTTGGTATGGTATATAAGGGTACTACACAGAATGAGAGTGTCAGGAAACAGGAGTTATGTTGGGCCATCTTGGAAGTTTGCAACCACAATGCCCCTCACAAAAACTTGGATTCTATGCTGCAGGGTTCTAATCAGGGAGCATTATAATGTAATTCATATTTTAAGATATTTACTCATGTTAGATAATAAGTTAGAGGGCAAGAGCAGAATAAAGGAGAGTAGACAGGAGGTTATTATAGGGCCCCAGTGAGAGATAATGAGGATTTTTGTCTGGGAAACTAATAGTCACAGACATATTTGGACACATACATATTTGGAATAGGAAAATTCACTTTTTCCTCAACACTAAATGCCAAAGCAATTAACTTCCAACCTAAAAGGTGACTCCTACTTGCTCCATCACCCATTCTTATTATTTATGAAACATCATAACAGAAAGAGTATCTTAACAAATCCATTCTGAACTATGAGCTTTTTAGTTACTGTTGAATAGTGTTTTCACTACCCACGCGCCCACTCTCAGTTATGCCATGTCATAAATGAGTCACAGGCAGAGCTAAATACTAATTTGGCAAGACACTTTATTTAATATGCATGATGCTAAGAACAAAATTAGCATTTATTAGGATCTTATTGAATGTTAGGTATTAGTCTAAATACTTTAAACTTTATAACAGTTCTGAGGTATTATTTTCCTCATTTAATAAAAGAAATTGATATTCAGAGAAGATAAGTGGCTTACCAAGGTTACAGAGTTAATAATTAGACTATGTTTGAAAATAGTTTCATCTTATTTTAAAGTCCATTCTATAAATCAATATGTAGTTTGCTGCCTCTATGACTTAATTATTTTCTTTTGAATTTCACAGACATTGCAATCATACAGTTTTTCACCATTAGTCTTTCCTTCGTGATGAGGAAAAAGGCTCTAACTAAATATTCAGCAAGTAAAATATAGAAGGATTACTGAACTTTCATTTTGGGGTTTTGTTTGTTCATTTGGTACTGGAGATTGAACTAGGGGCACAGTATTACTGTACCATTTCCCTGGCCTTTTTATTTTTAATTTTGAGACATGCTCTTGCTAAGTTGCTGAGGTCCAACTAAGTATCCTAGACTGGCCTCAAACTCGTGATCCTCCTCCCTCAGCCTCCTGAGTAGCTAGGATTACAGTAATTGCTATTATGTCCAGCTCAATTTTGAAAATAAAATTAAAGATAAAACTTTCAGAATGTGTTTTTTAATTTTTTATTGTATTTATTCTAATTAGTTGTACATGACAGTAGAATGCATTTATACATTTTGATAGATCATATATAAATAGAGTGTAATCTCTCATTTTTCTGATTATACATATTGCAAGATCACATCAGTCATGCAGTCATACATGTACATGAGGTAATAATGTCTGTTTTATTCTACTATCATTCCTACCCCCATACCCCTTCCGTCCCCTTTACTCCCCTCTACCTAATATAAAGTCACTCTATTCTTTCCTGTCCTTCACCCCACTTATTGCGAATTAGCATCCACATATCAGAGGAAACATTCAGCCTTTGGTTTTTTGGGTTTGGCTTATTTCACTTAGCATAATATTCTCCAACACCATCCATTTACCAGCAAATACCAGAATTTTGTTCTTTTAAAGCTTAGTAATATTCCATTTATATATATATATATAATATATATAATGTGATATATATATATATCACATTTTCTTCATCCATTCATCTGTTGAAGGTCACCTAGATTGGTTCCATAGTTTAGCTATTGTGAGTTGAGCTTCTATAAACATTGATGTGGCTGTGTCTCTATGGTATTCTGATTTTAAGTTCTTTGGGTCTAAACCACACAGTGGGAAAACTGGGTCAAATAGTGGTACCATTCCAAGTCTTTTGAGGAATCTCCATACCGTTTTCTATAGTGGTTGCACATTTTGCATTCCCACCAGCAATGTATGAGTGTGCCTTTTTCTCCACATCCTTGCCAACACTTACTGTTGCTTGTATTATTGATAATGGCCATTCTCACTGCAGTGAGGTGAAATCTTAGAGTAGTTTAAGTTTTGATTTGTATTTCTCAGATTGCTAGAGATGTTGAACATTTTTTCATATATTTGTTGATTGATTGTATATCTTCTTCTGTGAAGTGTCTGTTCAGTTCCTTAGCCCATTTATTGATTGGCTTATTTGCTTTTTTGTGTGTGTTAAGTTTTTTGAGTTCTTTATATATGCTCTATCTGAGGTGCATGTGCTAAAGATTTTCTCCCACTCTGTTCTGTAGGCTCTCTCTTCATGTTATTGATTGTTTCCTTTGCTGAGAAGGAACTTTTTAGTTTCAATCGATTGCATTTATTAATTTTCAATTTTAATGTTTGTGCTTTAGTTGTCTTGTTAAGGAAGTCAGATCCTAAGCTAACATGGTGAAGATTTAGGCCTACTTTTTCTTCTATTAGATGCAGGTTCTCTGGTCTAGTACTTAAGTTTTTGATCCACTTTGAGTTGAGTTTTGTGTAGGGTGAGAGATAGAGTTTAATTTCATTTTGTTACATATGGATTTCCAGTTTTCCCAGCACCATTTGTTGAAGATACTATCTTTTCTCTAAGTTATGTTCTTTGTCTAGTATAAGACACCTTCATTTACGTGGGTTTGTCTCCATGTCTTTAGTTCTGTACCCTTGGTCTATGTGTCTGTTTTTGTACCAATACCATGTTGGTTTTGTTACTATCGCTCTGTAGTATAGTTTAAGGTCTGATATTGTGATGCCTCCTGCTTCACTTTTCTTGTTAGCAATTGCTTTGACCATTCTTGGTGTCTTATTTTTCCAAATGATTTCATGATTGCTTTTTCTAGTTCTATGAAGAATATCATTGAAATTTTAATAGGATTTGCATTAAATCTATCTAACACTTTTGGTAGTATGGCCATTTTGACAATATTAATTCTGCCTATCCAAAATCATGCCACATCTTTCTATCTTCTAAGGTCTTCTATAATTTCTTTCTTCAGTGTTCTATAGTTTTCATTGTGGAGGTCTTTTACCTCTTTTGTAAGGTCAATTTCCAAGTATTTTTTTGAGGCTATTATTGAGTGGGGGTTTTCTTAATTTCTTTTTTAGTAGATTCATCACTGATGTGTAGAAGCGCATTTGATTTACGGATGCTGATTTTATATCTTGCTACTTTGCTGAATCCATTATTAGTTCCAGAAGTTTTCTGGTGAAATTGTTCATTGCATTGAGTTCATTCATTAAAATAATAGAAATTCAATGAATAAATGACCTAACATTGCCTTTCAAACTATAGAAAAAAAAGAACAAATCAACACCAAAAGCAGTTGAATAGAGGAAATGATTATAATCAGATCTGAAATTAGTGATATTGAAACAAATGAAACAATTAAAAAATTGACAACATAAAAAGTTGGTTCTTTGAATAAATAAATAAAATTGATAAACCCCTGGTCACACTAAGAGAAAGAAAGAGAAAACTCAAATTACTAAAATTCATGATGAAAAAGGAAATATCATGATGGACACTACTGTAATTCAGAAAATAATTTGAAGGTATTTTGAAAGTTTACACTTTAATAAAATTGAAAACACTGAAAATTTTCTAGAGACATACGACCTACCCAACCTGAATCAGGGGAGCATACACAATTTAAACAGATCAATTTCAAGCAATGAAATACAAGATGCCATTGCAAGTCTACCAGTCAATTAAAGTCCAGGACCACACAGATTCTCAACCAAGTTCTACAAGACCTTCAAAGGAGAATTAACACCAATACTCCTCAAATTATTCCATGAAATTGAAAAGGAAGAATCTCTTGCAAATTTATTCTATGAAGCTAGTATTACCCTGATACCAAAATCAGACAAAGACACATCAAGGAAAGAAAACTTCACAGCAATAGATGCAAAATTTCTCAATAAAATTCTGGCAAATTATATACAAAAACATAGTAAAAAGATAGTGCACCACGATCTAGTGGGGTTCATCCCAGGAATGCAAGGTTGATGATGCAACATAGGGAAATCAATAAACGTAGTTTATCACATCAATAGACTTCAACACAAGAAATATATGATTATCTCAATAGATGGAGAAAAAGCATTTAACAAAATCAGCAAACCTTCATCCTGAAAACACTAGAAAATCTGGGGATAGTAGAAACCTACCTCAACATTGTAAAAGCTATCTGTGCTAAGCTGAAGGTCAACATCATTCTAAATGAAGAAAAACTGAAAGCATTCCCTCTAAAAACTGGAACAAGACAAGGTTTCCCTGTTTCACCACTTCTATTCAACATAGTCCTTGAAACTGCAGCCCGAGTAATTAGAGAGATGAAAGAAATTAAAGGAATCTGACTAGGAAAAGAACTCAAAGTATCTATTTGCTGATGACATGATTCTATATTTAGAAGATCCAAAAAATTCCAACAGAAAACTAATAAATGAATTCAGTAAATAAATGAATTAGAGCTAATGAATGAATTCAGCAAAGTAACAGAACATGGTGTTATGAGGAATAAAAAGAAAGAAAATTTATCCATCCCAGCCTTTGCACCAGGTACATTTAAAGCTCTAAGGAGGGAGCTACAATAAAGGAATGAACCATTATTTTTTAATGTAGAATAGTTATCATTGCTTTATTTAAAAATTATTAGATTAGTTCTGTATGTTAGGTATTAAAATAGGAAAATCATAGAGGTATAATTTAATTTTTCAAACAATTGCTCAGGGTAAGAGCTTTTTAGATATTTAACACTGAGGGTGTTCAGTTGAGGCTTAGGCCCTGGAAAGGTCTGGGATTCTAGCAGTTGAAATAAAATATGAGACACAGGTGGGGTAGTAGACATACTTTACTGAGAGGTAGCAGCAACCCTGTGAATCTTTCCATGGGCCATTTTTATTTGCAGGCTTAACAATAAAGGCACAGTCCCAACTGGATACATAAATATGCACATGCTCACAAGCAGATGCTTATGACCTTGAGAACATTTGCTAAAATAGGGTGTACGACCTTGACTATCTTGAATATCTGACTGCAATTCTTGGGAAGGGAGCCTTCTTGGGCCTACCTTGTAATCCACTCATTTAGGATTCCTTGCCTTACAATCTACATGGATGATATATTCTTCAATGATTCCTTAGCAAGGAGGCAGAATCCTGCATCCACAGGCCACAACAATACAGTAGTCAAGCCCCACTAAAAAGACCTAGGATTACTCAAAGTCATTGCCAGGTGGTGCCTACACCAGCCCACAATTCCTGCAAAGGAACACCAGTCAGCTATTACATAGCTGCAACTTCAGAAGTCATTTATTCTAAAACCATACTAATGATCTTTTGGGATCTGGACTATAAATACAATACTCAGTATCAAGCATGGCACAGGCCTCCCTGTACTGCTGGTAACAAATCAAGTGCCATCCATGCAATTTTGTAGTACAACCTTATATATCTGATACATTTCTTCATTTACCAGGGAAATGTTCTTCTCTAATGATTTAAGGCTCAGGCTGTGTATTCAACCAAGACAGTCATCTGCATCTTGGTCATCAAGGATGCCCCCTGCGGGCCAGCAGATAATATCACCAAGGTGTCTGGTACACTCTGTAGCAGGCTTGTTACATTCTCCCAATTGGCAGGCCTCTGGGGTAAGGTTTGGTATGTAGTTGCCAGGAGATATGGGCAAACTCATATGCAATGCCCTGTCCATTTCTCTGGGAGGCACAACCACCCATGAGTGCCACAGACCCACAGGTGCAGTGGGGTACTGGAATAACAATCATACTTGTTCAATTGATATCTGATTTGCTGGTCTTACAGGAGCCCTTAGGGACTCAACCCACTGTTCCTGTATCTTCCATTTTCTCCAAACATTGAGGCACTGACCCTCTTAGTGCTACTGTTTCAGCTAGGAGCCAGGCTATACCATCCCAGAGTACCCTAATTATGGGTAAGAGGAACTGAGTCATACCTGGACTGACATAACAAGGGCTGCCTTAGTTTCATCCCATATTGAGGTGGTGATATAAATATTCGCTAGCCATGTCCAATTGCCCAGGGTATAGTATGGATTCACCAGTGTAGTCCAGCAGCATAATTCATAGGCACTTTGGTGCATACTCAGCAGGCAGAAGGGTTTCCTACCCTGGTGTAGGTGTGTGCTGAGTCTATGATGGTGTTGGTGAGGATAAACCTGCAGGTGAAAGGACAAAGCAGTTACAGGCACCAGTAAATCACATCCATCCTGAAGAATGCATGCCAACTTTGAGTCTCAGGAAAGCAGTCACTTCCTGTAATAGATTCCCTGGGTGGTGACACTACACTTGTACAGCTTGGTCCTGTAGTTCAGTGGGCTCTGTGTGTACTACCCTGGGGAACTCATAATTAGCTAAAGGGAAATGACAAAAGTGCTCTTTAAAATCTGTGTCCCTCTGTGGAATCTGGCCAGTTAACATGTATGGGGAGGGGGGGCATTCACTGGTCACCATGGTGTAACAAGGATATTGCATTCTAAATCTTTCCCCATAAGACTAACAGGGCCACCCAACAATTGGGGGAGGGTCTTTATTGTCCAGGACCAAGTCCAGTCTATATTTTGACTCCTATTCAATTCAGTGGAAGTGGACAAGAGAACATTCTCTTGCTGCCCAAACAAAGGCTTAAGTACAACACATTTTGTTGTCACCTGGACATATGTTGGGGCTGCTGTGTGGTGTAGCTAGGCCTCTACAGAAGCTGGTCCCTCTCATTGGGGATGCTCACTCAGAGCTTGTACAACTGTCCACAAACACTGTGCACACCCTGTCATAGAAGGTGGGTTGACAGCAGTTTTGAGTCCTTGCTTAAGCAGACCATTATATTGTTCTATCTTGCCTGTAGCCTACAGGTGTTATGAGACGTACCACTTCCATTGTAACAGTTGCCCACTGCTGCACATTCTGACTGATGGAATGGGTACCTCAGTCACCCTCTATGGTGATGGGCCAGCTGTACAAGGCCATTTACACTGTCAGGGCACAAATCCTAGTACACTGATCTACTTGGCCACTAGGTCAGACAAACAACAAACATATGTCTGTGTCCACTGCCATTAAGTGGAATATGGCCTCCTCTGATTTCAGTGTAGGGCCAATGTAGGCAACCCGCCATTGTGTCAAGGGGATGTATTCATACATTACCTGGCTGTCCATGGCTCCAAAGCATTGAGCATGCAGATACACATGCCTGGCAGGCATCTACCAGAATGTTCCATGTTAAAGGCAGACCCCACGGTTTGACTATATTCCACATGTTTTTCACGACTGAAAGCAGTAGGGTGTGGTATAAACAAGATATAGGGTTCTAACCACTATACTCTGGTCAGAGCATCTGCTTCTGTTAAGTTAGGCGGGGTCATGGTTAGTAACAAGTACTACAGTTATATTATTTGGCCTATGGCCCAAAGATTTTGCCACATGGTTTGACCCCACAAAAGCCAATGCCCTACCATCCTGTTTTCTACTTTCCATGTAGTAGTCCCCAAGATTAACCCCTTTAAAATGAACCAACTATCTTTGCAAATAATCAAGAGTCCTGGTTCATGTAGTGCCATCATCCATACAATGTGAAATTCAGCCTATTGACTGTTCTGCCCCATCCCAGCATCATACCACAAGGTGTCAGTAGAAGGCCATATAGCAATGATGGTTCAGAGGCCCCACAGGTATACCAAGTATTGTTCCCCACCAGGGTCAGTTCTTCCTTGAAGGGTGATGGCTCTATCAGCTCATGTTTGTCAGCACTGACTGACATTTCCATAGCTGCACATTGCACCAGCTCTAGAATCTGTCAGAGCTCAGGGGATAAAGGATTAGTAGACAAAGCACTACTTTGTTCTAAATATGCCCCCAGGTAGGCATCTGGACTACACCCACCTTGGGGTGATTCCCAATTCTATACCTATCTTGTCACAGGATATGTGATACATGCTAAGACTTCAGTAGCACCTGTGATAGTCTTTGAGGCCACCACAGTCACATACTCAGCAGTAAGTTGTTTCTCTATCAGAGTATAGTAAACTTACCCTTCCATAACTGTGACCAGAAGACTATTGCTCTCTGCACTTGTATATGCCACTGCCATACACACCACACCAAACCCTCCTGTGTTACATGGACATCAACTTGAAAAGGTGAGGTGAATCCACTACCTGTAGTGCCTGAGTTTCCTAAATGGCCCCTTTAGTGACCCAAAAGTCCTGGTCAGGTATTTCAGTCTGGTTCTGTTGTGCTCCTTTATTCACTAGGGCATAGAGGGCACCACATAATAGGGTCAAATTGGGAATAAAGATTCACCAATACCCCAAAGAACCCACATAGGTCTGCAATTGAGCTACTGTTGTTGGCTATGGCTATGCTTTGACTTTATCAATAACAACTTCTGCCACAACTTTTGTCTTACCCAACCAAACAACACCCAAGAACATGACTAACAAGCCAGATCCTTGCACCTTGGCAGTATTTACTGCCCACTCACAAGTCTCCCAATGGGCTACTAAGATTGGGGCCACAAGCTCTAAAACATCAAAAGCGGCAGAGGTTAGCAGTACATCATCAATGTAATAGAACACACATATAGTAGATGACTAAATCCAACAGAGCAGGACACTGGTCACCAGACCATAGCATGTGGTCAGGAAAGTGGCTGATTTAGTATGCTACTTTGATGAATTCATTTAAGAGTTCTAGAATATTTCTGGTGGATTATTTTTGGATCTTCTAAATATAGGATCATGACATTAACAAACAGAGATAGTTTGAGCTCTTCCTTTCCTATTTGCATCCCCTTAATTTCCTTTTCTTTCCTTTTCTAGCTCTGACTACAGTTTCAAGAACTATGTTAAATAGGAGTGGGGAAAGTAGGCATCCCTGTCTCATTCCTGTTTTTAGGCAAAATGCTTTTTCTCCATTCGGAATGATGTTGGCCTTGGGTTTGTTTTACATAGCCTTCACAATGTTGAGGTATGTTCCTTCTATCCTTTTTTTTTTTTCCTAGTGTTTTAAACATGGTGTATTTTGTCAAATTCTTCTGCATCTATTGAGATAATCTTGCAATTCTTGTCTTTAAGTCTATTTATGTGGTGAATTACATTTACTGATTTCCATATGTTGAACCCACCTTGCATCCCTGACATTAAACCTCCTTGATCCGGGTGCACTATCTTTTTAATGTGTTTTTATGCAATTTTTCCAGCATTTTACTAAGAATTTTTTATCTATGTTCATTAAAAGTTTTGGTCTGAAGGCTTTTGAGCCACATGGTAAGGTTAGTCATGGCAACAACCCCACTTTGCAGTGCCAATTTGTTTTGACCAGCATGATCATCACTGTGACTAGAGGATGTCAAAAACAAAGAAAATAAAAACTTTATTTGGAAACTCACCACTTCAGATGTTCAGTTCTTAGTCAACCAACTCCATAACTCTCCATAACTCATGATTAATAGAAAATCATAGCAGATTAGCATAGTTGGAGAGAAACAGCTTAGGACATGGAAATCAGGAATCAGAGAAAGCTTGCTTGCCAGGGACAAAATATAAATCCCAAGAGCATGCCCCACCCTGTGATTCCTCCAACCACTCCCTACCTACAGTGATGACCCAGTTAATCCATATCAAGGAATCAATGCAATGAATCGTGTAAAGTTCTCAGAACCCAATTATTTCACATCTAAACTTTCTTCCATTATCTTACATATGAGATTTTGGGGAATATAGCTCATATCTAAATCGTAATAGCTCAGATCTCCATTTGCCAACTGAGAAATATAGAACACTTTTCAAACACCAGTTTGCTGTTCAGTCTCTGAATTAACTAAGTTCAGATTGCTTTTCTAATCTACAGGATTTTTCATGCCAAATCTTTCCATTGTGTTTCTCTGTGTATTATGCCTCCCCTCTGTGGTGAACCAGCACTGCTACCACAGCTATGGCTGCAACCAGATTGGCTCCAATATTTCCTGTTCTGTTTAATAGACCCGAATTTCCAATTCCCTAAGACACTCTATCCACTATTGAATATTAGTGAAATCCCTCTTTTGCCCACCTTGCTGAAGAACAATACTCTGCTTCTCCAATCCCAAGATGTGGGAGAAATTGGAAATGTAGTTTTCCTCTAATGCAACACTTTGAATGAATACTCTTTTTCTGACTACTTAGTTGTGGTCTAATTTATTCTTCAGTTTTTTACATGACTAGTTTCCTCTTTAAAACTGGGAAAACATATTGGTAGTAAAGAACTTTTTCATTGTCACTTATTTTTAATGTTTTCATTAGCGCATTATATTCATACATAATAGTGGATTCATTTTTACATAATCACACATGCATGGAACATAATTTGCTCCATTTTGGTCCCCAGTACTTCCTCTTTCCTTCTCCCCTTCCTCACCCTGTTCCCCTGCATGAGACACTTTATGCTTTAAGTTGCTTTCATTCAATAAGACACATTCTTTCACCTTTTAAAACATAACACCAAAACTCAAGTCGACAGTCTTGTGGTACCCCCAAAATATCTGGTAGAATAATCCAAACATTAATCTTCCTAATATTATAATATTATAAAGAAATTGCATAGGCTGCATTATCATTAATAATGAATATCTGTGTTTTCATTCTTCCAGCTACTGTAACAAAAATACTATAAAATGGAAATTGTAAAAATAATGTAAAGTGAATTATACTAGTTTTTAACAATCTCATGCCCTCTTTGGCTCCAGTCAGAAGATATATAAAAGTAGATGGTCTGTTGAAAACTGGGACCATTGGTGTGGTTCTTACACTAATCTGGGGAAATTGCCCATATTGCCAACATCTTCTAAGCCAGGACTGCTTTTTGGATTGTATTTAGAAGATATTTGTGAGAATGACAACCTGCCAAAACCTGTCTTGGTCTTTTTTTTTTTCCCCCCTCATTGAAGGGTAAAATTTTGAGGAACTTTATACTGCACATTTTCAAAGAGAGTCACATAAGAAAGCAAAAACATTTTCCTCCTCTCATCCTAGAAATAAAGGCATGAGATTTCCTTTGAAATCATGACACTTGGGAATTTACCACCAGCATCCAAAATGAACAAAAAAGGGGGAACAAAAGCATTTACTACATATTTCAGATTTTTTTGGTTAGGGTTCTCCCTATGTGGTATTAATATTTCTTTTTTTTTAATTCATATTACCAAAATAGTAAAATAAAAAAGGAAAGATAAAGAATAACACAGGAAAAATACATAAACTTAGTGGTTGCTGAAACTGGGGAGGTTGCTCTGTGGTACACTGTGCAGGCATTTCCGGAATTGCAGCTTGCTGGAAATGCCGGGAAAATATTCTGACATTTTCATTTTGCAATTGTTAGTTTCTCCAAGAATAACAGTAAACATTCTAATGTCCAAATCTTGGTTAGTCTTCCACTTTATTGCTTAGATGTTTCTTTGGTGTTGGTAAAATCGTGGATGTGCTTTTGTTTTACTTTTGAAAGATCATTAATTCTTTAGGTCACCTGCAGGTAGTGAAGGTGCCTGGGGAGCTGGATGTCAGTCAGTACTGCTCTGCTCAGTGGCTGGAGCAGGATTCTCCTTTGGTGTTTCACCTGCCTTGGTTTCTCTCCCATCTTGTGAAGGAACATTTGGAGGACGGGGGCGACGCCTATAGTTCCAGGGACGCCGGTATCCACGGCGAGCTGATGGCTGGTTTGGAGCATTGGATGCTTGTTGATTCTCTTTATCTTCAGCCTCTCCAACAGCTGGGGCAGGTCGTGGGCGAGGAGGTCCCCTAAGGTACCTTGGGCGATAAGGTGGATTTCTACGAACTGGTCCCTGAAGCTGTGTTCCCTTGGGGACTCCATCCTTCCTCTCTCCAATCTCACCAGTCTGCATTCTTTTGGGGTGAGGAAAGACCCGTGAGCGACGGTCAAAGGTCTGTCCCGTGTGGTAAGGCGGGAACCACCGCTGCCTCCGGTACTGAGGGCGATACTGGGGGCGGCGCAGCTGACTCCGGGTGGCACAGAACTGCGGGTCAGCAGCAGCGGGGCCAAATCCTTCACTGCTGCCCCTTACTTCCTCCTCCTCCTCCTCCCCAGCGTAATGACGGGGAGGAGCACGGCGTCTGCCATAGTAGCCACGTCTGTAACGGCGCAGATCGGCAGCGTAACGACTCCCTTCCACGGGAACTCCATCTGGGCCAGTCACATTGGCTGCTTCGGCGCCCTTTTCCCCTTCAACCACATCAAATTCTACAGTTTCTCCATCTCCTACACTCCGCAGATATTTCCGTGGGTTATTCTTTTTGATGGCAGTCTGATGTACAAATACATCTTCTTTGGTGTCATTTCGATTTATAAATCCATATCCATTTCTGACGTTGAACCATTTGACAGTACCAAGGACTTTGCTGGCGAGAACTTTTTTCTGGGCGTCTACACTGCCGGCGGTGGCAGAAGAGGCTGGGGCCGCGTTGCGGGTGACAGCAGGGGCCGCGTCCCCACCGGGATTTCCTGCGACATGGGCAGAAGGCGCGGGTGCCACGGCGTGGGGCGCGCTGCTGTTCACTGGGCTCTTGGGCACAGAGTCCTGGGGCGCTGAGGCGTCCACCGCCACCGGATCCTGCGGGAGGGTGGCGGTGGTAGTGGCTTCGCCCGCCTCGCTCATGCCGCCTCCTCTGCTCTCATACCGGCGGTTGGTGGGCGGTTGGCGCAGCTGGTGCTTCCAACAGCCAGGCTCGTTTTCCAGGAGGCGGGTGGTGACCTCGCGGCACAGCCGGTGGACCTCCCGGAGCAGGCGGCGTTGGCCTAGGGGGCACCTCACAGCCGAGGCAGCATGAGCTCTAGGGCTGCGCGCTGGATCTTACTCACCAAGTCTAGTTTGGGTAGGTAAAGAAACGGAAAGGAAGTTTTGGAAAGAGTGTGCCCTAGGAGGTAAATATGTCACCAAATGGAAAAATGATAGACATCCCAGGCTTTGGCTAATCATTTTAAATCTTAATTCAAAAAGTAAAATATCTGATTTAGCAATTGTAGCATCATAAGGAAGGTGATAATCTATTCTCCTGTTTGAAAAAAATAGGAATAGAAACCTGCTCAGATGAATCAGAACTTGCTCTACAAATAATCTTTATTATCCCCCTCACTTTTTTCCCATTTTTATTTTTTATTAATTTTTATTTATTTATTTTGTTATACGTGACAGTAGAATGGATTTATGCATTTTGAAAAATCATACATAAAGGGCGTATAATTTCTCATTTGTCTGATTGTAAATGTTGTAGGATCACATCGATCATGCAGTCATACATGTACATGAGGTAATAATGCCTCTTTCACTCTGCTTTCCTTCCTACCCCCATAGCCCTCCCCCTCCCTTCACTCCCCTCTACCTAATCTAAAGTAATTCTATTCTCCCCTAGCGCCCCCTCTTATTGTGAATTAGCATCAGCATAACAGAGAAAACATTCAGCCTTTGTTTTTTGGGATTGGCTTATTTCACTTAGCATGATATTCTCCAGCTCCATCAATTTACCAGCAATGTCATAATTTTATCCATCTTTTTAAAAATTTTTATTTATTTTTTTCTAATTAGTTATATATGACAGTAGAATACATTCATACATTTTGATAGATCATACATAAATGGGGTATAGTCTCTCATTTTTCTGATTATACATATGTAGGATCACATGGTCATACAGTCATATATGTACAGCTGCGTAATATTCCATCATATATACATATTCCACCATATATATATATATTCCATCATATATATATATATATAATTTTTTCCATTCATCTGTTGAAGGACACCTACAGTGATGAAGCCACAGTAGCAGATCAACTCCCAATAGCTAAACCATGCAACAAATACTTTCTTGAACTCCAGTTGCTCCTAAAGTCTCCTTTTATGCTTTTAGTCCAATAGATTTCTTAATCTTAGCTTTCTCAAGTTTAAAATCTATTTTATTTGTATTTCAATTATTGAAGCATCAAGATGTATTTTTTCTGGGATTTAATTATTATGTGCATATAGAATTGTTTGATTAAAAAACACTCTATTGTCTCCCACTGATAAATCAGTCATCACTGTTAAGCAACATTTTTTGTGTACATCGTATCCTCCGAGCATTACAACAGATGTATGGCATTTTATGTCACATCATGTAGCTGTAAGTGGCAAACACTGTTACTGTTTATCATTCACAAGTTAAAGGGGTAGTTACTATTATCATCAACATCGCTACTTTGCAAATTAGGAAAGAAAAAAAAACATAGAATCTTACCCAAAATTACACAATTAAGTGGCATAAATGGCATTTAAGTCTCATGGATTGCTTATCTCCAAAACCCATTCTCCTCCTCCACTGTAAGTAGAAGACAAAAAAAAAATTTAGGAAACAAAATTAGAGAATACTAAATCTGCTCTCAGTTATTTTCAAGAACATAATACACTAAGTATAGTCACCATGTTTTATGATAAATCACTTGGATTAATTCTTTTTGTATAGCTAAAATTTTGTGTCATTTGACCACTATCTCCACAGCCCCAGTAATCACCACTCTATGGTCTTCATAACTGACTTGAACCCTTCTAGCCATCCATCTGGCATCAATGCTTCAGGGCTTTCAAACTGACTTCTGGCAAACAAAGGTGGCAAGTAACTTTCCTTTCTTTGTATATTTGAAATGACATTTTTTCCCTTTGCTTCCCCAAAGTACATGTTTTACTATATTAATCAGAAAGCCTGTCTCACAAAAGGCATCTTCAGGTGTCAGCCAATATGCAGTCCTGTAGAGAGTTAAAAGAGAAGCAGTTCTGGAGTTGAAGTACACCTGAACTGTGACTCTGTTTTTGTAAGAGCATCTGTTTTAAAGGTAAGAAATGTTCGCCTTGTATAGACCCCATCATGTCACTCTGGAGCAAGATACATTATATGTTTCACTATGAACATTATTCCTGTCTGCAAAGAACCATCTGGAAAGTGTTAAAAAATAGTTCACAAAGTTGGCATTGTACTTTAAAAACCACCAATGATATGACATGTCAGAAATGCCTTACTTTTTTCTTCTCACACAAATTTCATCTTCTCTTCTGTCATCTCAGGCACAAAAGCAAAATTTAATTTAAATTTAAAATAATCAATGCACATCTTAATTAAAGCATGCTATAACAAATATCCCATTCATGGTGATTTCCTGTCTCATTGCTTTTCTATGTGAGGCAGATTTTTCAAATGTAAATTTATTGATCATTTGAAAATGGTTACAGAAATTTACCATGGTAAACATTTTCCTTACAAGACCAAAGAAAAATCTATTCATTTCCAAAACTATGCCCACAAATGTTCCTTCCCCTCATCCCCTCATGACTTCTATTTTATAAGTGGAATAGAAATGATTCCAACATCTTTTTTCCTCTTTTACCTTAATCACGTTTGATGTTCTTTATGATTCTTAATCCTCACCCATGTTTACTTAAGTCACATCTGTAATTGTAGAGTTATAGCGCTCTAAAATATTTTATTCCCCACCATCTTGGAAATGTCCTACAAGTTTTGTAAGTCTCATGTCAAAACCAGCTTTAAGCAGCGATTTTTAATTCCAGTAATAGTTTCTGCAATCCTGCCTTAGGCTCCCATCTCCAGAAGAGTTAGGAGGTATTGAATCCAGGGATATGGAAGGGTCCAGCTTACATCCCAGGGCCTGCAGCATGGAAAACAAAATGAGGGAAAACATGATGATTTGCATATCCCTATTCCAGCTACTTATAGAACCAATTTCATTACTTTGAGAAAAATCAGGTGTTTCTTGGTAAATGGGTCATATCTGTTCTTCAAAAAATCCTGCTGTAGACTTATTTGGTAAAATCATTCAGGAGATCTGGAGACAGTAACCTAGTTTGTACTGGGTTTTAATTACTCTTCAATCCTGAAATACAATACTCTATTGCATTCTTAGCTAGATATATATGTCAAAAGTATATGAAACATAAAATTTTCTCTTTTTTCATATAATTGGATTTTTGTCCCATCTCTTAACTTAGGATGTTAAAACCTATGTTTCAGAGCATTTTCTTTACCATGCTATTCTTCAGAGTTCCACAGTTCTTGAATTTTTTTTAATTTGAGGCTATTGCAAAGAATAATTGTTCTAAAAGTGCCAAATTGTGTTTCATATTTCAGGAATCTTGTCTACAATTGGAAAAAATAATAAATGACCCAAATGTTTGAAAAGCCTAGTTAAATAGGTTCCACGCAACGAAGGTTTTATTATCACTTTCTATTCCTAGCTAAAGTGGCTTCTGTAAAGGGGATAATTTTTGCCCAAATTTTGAGCTGTTTAAAAATTTTCCATTGATAGTTTTCTTGTTTTAAAGACTATTTTTCAGTGGTACTTAAGTTTTCCTTTCATTTTTACTTATACCAGGTTGGCTTAAATGTAAGTATACATTTTCAAACAAGAATTGGACAAAAACTGCTTGAGACTCATAATTTTGATACCTCAGACCTTTGAGGAAAAGTTTATATTTAATCCACAGTACCTCATCTCAAATGAATTGGAGAGTTCTGATGGCCTGGGATCAGGTTTTGGAGGGGCAAAGACTTTTAATTAAACTGTGCAAGTAAGAAATTGTAATTCAGAGTCAGCTCATCCTTCTCAGTTGCAATGGTGGTTGTATTTCAGAAATTTTTATTCCAGCTCCGGGAAAGTTCATTGTTAAGTTGTGAGTTATTACTTTGAAGTATAGGCTTATGATTTAATGATATTTATCTTCAAGACATCATAAGTGCATTTTGCACTGAGATTTATAATGGCAGCAATTGTCACTTCACCGTTTTTAAATAACATTTTGTCTTTTCTAAATCTGACTTTTAAAGTGGGTGCTGAAACAAACTTCTTTGGAACTATGAAAACTCCATAGCAGTGCCCTCCAAAATTTAACTTTTGTGATGATATAGTTGAAACAAAGAATCAAGTTCCATTTCTACTAGAAGATATAATAAAATAAGGGAGCACAAATTTGAATCACTCCATCTTCCTTCTCATTAACCACTCTTTTTTAGAAAGAATGGTAATAGAGTGACAAGACTACAAAGAAATTCTTAAAATTATCAGAGTGTCTCAATAAGAGTTGATTGGCCATGGCTTTTCCCTCATTTATCTTTGATCACATGACACACAGTTCAATAATGACCTCTTCTGTGGCTGAACCCTTGCTTAATATTGATGTGCACAAAGAAGTTGAGGTCTCTCCCTGCCCTGGAAAAGGTCATAAGTGGATTTGGTAGAGGGGAGGTGACCATACAATCAGCTAACTATAGTAATATGTCATCATAGCTTCCATATTGTAATATAGACATGATATATAAGTAAAAGGTTGTTTGTTATCTTCTGCTTTGGTTTTCTAGCAAAGTAAAATTGCCCAATTACAGGTTTTCCCTTGTCTCCAAGTTGTAAACAGGAGTTTGCAAGAGAATAGACAACAGTGGGTATGGTGCTCAGATACTCAACGAAGTTCTCTCTGCCTGAAGTTTACTAAGGTGGAGGTAAGGTCATAAACTTGATCATTTTAATTCCATTCCAAAGTAACAGAGAGAGGAGGAAGGGAGTCAAAATCAACTCACTAGGACCAGGAATAAATTTAGTTTACTTTAAGCTTTTTGTAAGTAAAGTCCACACAGCAAACATCCCTGGTTCTATCTTGTTTGTGTCGTAGTCTGGCTTTACTACACCCTCACTGCCAGTGTTCTGAAGAGAACGGGGTTTACAGGAAATAATGATATACCGTGGGCATGTTATGTAATTTAACATGAGGCACGGGATGTTGGCCCATTTTCCCAGAACCTAGACATCACCTAGAATGCTTCTCCCCCTGCCCCCTGAAATATATGAGAGAACTTCTAAGGGGAATGCGGGGAGAACATCAAAGAGCTTTGATGGAGCTGTGCCCCAGTGACATTGGAACATAATGTTTTTGGATAACAGAGAATTTATTTTGCTCACTTTTCTTTCCCCAGCATGTTGAACATTGCCTCTCATGTTTAAATAAATACCTATAGAAATGTTTGCATGTTACCAGATTATGAATCTCACAGATGTCTTGGTGCCTTTTCTTGAACTATCTATTTTAGGAAAATGAGGGCTTGGGATGGTTTACTGCCAGATCATGTACTTTTGCTAAAATGTATACCAAAAGGTATCCATATAGATTGTCCTTTATTTTTTCCATCCAAATGCAGACCAATTATCCCATTATATTTTGTTAGAAAAAAATCAAAACACATATTCTATATGCACAAATCAGGGGAGAGCAGGCATAGAGCCCCATATACTTCAAAGAACTTTTCAAAAAAATATCTTCTAAATTCCCCAACACACATTTTTGATGAGAATAATAATTTCAAATATTTGTGGGGGTGTTAAAATCTGTTTTAAGGATTTTCTATGAAATGCTTCAGGAAGTTTTTTCATCAGATCTCTGATAACTAAATCTATGAAATGTGTCAAGGAAATGATGAAGAGAAGCTAAATAAAATTCAGATGTAATTATTATAATAGGTCATTCTCAAAATGCTTCTAAAATATTTGTACTTATAAGATTTCTATTAAAATAATGACAACTACTAAAGTCATAGCTATGTGGACTGGTTTTAAAACAGATTTTGCTGCTTCTGTCTTTTTCTCCTTCTTGTTACTTACATGGAATTCTTGAATATTGTACACTTTCTGTACCTCTGAATCTGATAGGATCTTAAACTTATGCCACTAGCTAATACTGCAGGCACAATCTAAAGTTTATGATCTTAATCTATGGAAATATTTAGCTGCAACCCTTCACATATTGCATTCAGCAACTGAAATCATACTTTATAGGAAATCACAGCTTTGTGCAGTATGTAAGTAAACTGAGAATAGCATCTACAGTAAAGTATGATTAGTGTTATTAAATGTATTTGAAGGGTGTTGTAGGAGAACACCAGAGTAGCAGGTACTTCCTAGAGAATTGCCACTAAATAAAGAGAGTCACACCGTCACAGTTTGATCACAAAGAACGCAGTATCTATACTCAAGCACAGAGAAATTGCTGGTAGAATTCACTAGCCCACATTCCTGAATATTTCCTGCCATATAAGAAAATAGGAAAGAGTTGTACATACATAAAACAGTAATACTCCATTTCTATGGAAATTCATGGATTCTAATATCACTTATTTGAATATGCTTTAGTTTTTTTTCCTAAAGCAAATTTTCAACCACATGCTGCTACTGATATCTTTTATCAGTATGACATTGTACAGTTGTTAAACACCAGAAGCAAAGACAATGTAACAAAATACAATGTAACAAAATGCACTTTGATTATAATTTGGTGTAAAACATTCAGAAAGCATCAAATATTTTGTTTCTCATTGCCCAAAACAACTTATCCTACAGACTGCTAAAATGACTTCTTAAAAATGTGTAAATGCATTCTACTGTCATATACAATAAATCAGAACAATTTTAAAAAATTTTAAGGTAAAATTATGACATTCAGGGAAATATAACATGAACATATGAAAGATTTTATTTAAATCATTAATGGAAAGACAGTAAGATGTTATAGATGTTTCAAAGGATATTTCAAAGTACCAAAACTTACCATAGTTGAATCAGAAATGCTAAAATGAATTTTCAGATAGTTACAAGTATGGTTTTTTCTACCAGGGAAGGGTTGCAGATCCATCAGTTTTCTCTTTACTATGAAGAATTTAATTTTATAGACAAGAATTAGGAATACTGCCATTAGTTATCTTCAGCTTAAGACTGGTAAAAATAGTTCAAATGCTTGGAGTATCCATACAATTAGATAACCCTAAAACTTAAGCCAGATGCTTGTTTTCCACTGACCACAGCAAATAATCTTTCTATTTTAAAGTTTTTCATAACTTGTCTCTATCAACTATATTCAGTTTCATTCCACTGTTGTATGTCCAGGAATTGGACTACCTTGTTTCCCCAAGGTTGCCAGTTCTAACATGTATGTATACATATAAATAATGAATATGTGTGTATACATATAAATAAATGATTTTATTATAAATATTATAACTATATATAGAAATATACCATTTTCTGGATGTTAGTAATAATCTTTTTGTAAACAATAATTTCACATTTCTTATAAATTACAAAATGGAAAAATGGAGAATATACTAACATAAGCTTACTTGGCATATGAAAATGATACAAATGAGACAGAGATTTGAAAGGGAATTGATATTGGTAACTGATGGAGCAGAGCACAAATTCCAAAATGAATCTGAAAGTCTTAATAGCTAGGAATTTGGTTCTCACCAAGATACAGAATTCCTTTGTTGCTTCTTGGAAAGGAAAAGGTACTTGAATTTATTCAGAAGGCTATTTGCAGGTTTTGGTTGAGATAATTCTGAATTATTGCAGCATTTCCCTAAATTAAAACACATTGTACTAATATCAGGGAAATATTTTAGTGTATTTTATGGATGGTTTTCTGAATTCTTTTATATTATTACACTGTGAAAACAATGTATAAAAATAATTCCCCGTGACTAATCTATTATGTCCTCACCTGCATGGCACCACATTAACTGAAATTCTTGTATCCCTGAACTATGTTCTGGATTTACCCATTTAATTTGCATGATTTCCCATGCAAGTAAGGGTTGCCTGAATTTACAAGATTTGTAATAAAATGTCTTGTTTAAAGAGCGCATATGTCTTTAATCTTTAATCTGTCAAACCAGCTCCAAGAGCCAATAATGATGACCTAAAGCATCTGTTTGGCTAATAAGTGTTGACAAGTATGTGGGGGAAAAGCTACATTCATACTCTTGGTGGGACTGTATATTACTGCATCCACTCTGGAAAACAGTGTGGAGATTTCTCAAAAAAAACTAGGAATGAACCACCATATGATTCATCAACCCCACCCCTTGGTATATATCCAAATGTCTCAAAATCAGCATACTATGTGGTTACAGTCATCAATGTTTATAACAGCACAATTCACAATAGCCAAGCTATGGAACCAACCAAGGTGTCCTTCAACAGATGAATGGATAAAGAAAATGTGGCATACATACACAATGGAGTATCACTCAGCCATAAAGAAGAATGAAATTTATGGTATTTCCTGGTAAATAGATGGAACTGAACACTATTATGCTAGTGAAATAAGCCAGAGTCAGAAAGCCAAAGATCAAATGTTTTCTCTGATTTGCAGAAGCTAGTTCAAAATGGGGGTAAGGGTGGAGAAAGAAAGGGAAAGTGGGGGGGAATTCCATCAAAATAGATTGGTGGACTAGATGAAGAGGAGGGAGGGGGAGGGAGAAGAGATGGGAGAAGGGAAAAACAGAATTAATCTGACCAAACTTTCTTCTGTACATACATGATTATACCACAGTGAATCTCACCATCATATGAATTCACAAGACACTAACTATAAAAAAGTAAAATAACAGAAATCATCAGAGGAGAGGGAAGGGAACTGGGGGAGGGAATACTCTTTCACCCCAAATGCCCTATGGAAATTGCTTGAAATTACATAAATTTTAAAGATAGGGCCATTGGTATAACATGTTATAATTAAGGCCACATGTAGTAACTTTAGCCCACTAATTAAAATTATTTTTTATTGGGGATACTGAAGATTGAGTAGCAGCCAATGTGTATTTGCTGCTGCACATTTGCATTGGATCAGTAGTTGAGCAGCTACACATTGAGACAGGGGAGCAGAGCTTCATTCCAACTCAGATAAGCAGCAATCAGCAGAGGCATAGGGATAATAATTTTCAGAATAGTAAGAGACTTGGGAAGAAAAATCCCAGAACAATAGCTACAATAGCTCCGGGCATGTGGCTTCTCGTGGAAGAAGGGAAACTACTATAGTTCTTAAAAAACTGGTATCATAAATATTTTCCAGAAATACACATTCACTCATGTTACATTTTCAGTGAGGACTCCTTTGAGTAAAGAATCATTCAGAGGACTTCTATTTGCTAGTATTTACCAATGGGCAATGAAGAAATGCAGAGTCCTAACTTCTAGTTCTCATCTACCTCCATGGACTCCCTAACAGAGAATCATGAATATCAGCAAATGTTTTTATTAGGTTGAAGTCAATTCAAGACCTGGGATTGTCCCAGTCAGGTTTTTTAATTGATTTTTTAAACTTTTTTTGTAATTTTTAAATTCTTTTTAGATATACATGACAGTGGAGTATATTTTGACATATTGTACATGCATGGTGTATAACTTATTCTCATTAGGATCTAATTCTTGTGGTTGTACATGATGTGGAATCCATGGCCCATACTTCCATGCTGAGTTCATACCTCAAGAAGAAATGAAAAGATAATCAGCTGGGCACAGACAGCAAACACATATGCTCACTGACTGTTTTGTCCACCATAGTGGAAAGGACTCCTTAATTTCTTAACTTTTCACCCTGATTTTTTCCTGTTATTTTTTTTTACTGTTGTTATTGTTTTGCTTTTTGTTTTTGTTTTTGACTTTTTATATTTGGTTTTTGTTTTATTCAAATGTGTACTATTTGATTCAAGGACTCCTATACATATTTTTTTCTCTCTCCTCATTTCTAGCCTTTTTTTGAAGATGTTATTTTCCCATGCTCTGTATTTTGAGGGTTAGGGGTTTTGATTAGCATGCTTGTATAATCTTTGCCACTATTCTATTGCCCAGTTTTATTTCGGGTGAGAATCACTTGATCAAATATCTGTTCTGGGTAAATTCTTTGATTCTGAGGTGATTTTGAGAACTGCTAACATATTATTTAAAAGATAAAACATACTTTGACTTCTTGAAAATCTATACATCTAGCTTAAGTTTTATACTAAATGCCTGGGTTATGAAAATAACAGAAGACCTCAGGTATCCTTGTTTTCAGTTTGCCAAACTTCCTTCTTGATTTAAGTCTTATGCTCCACTTAGAGTAAAAAAAGAAGCAACAAAAAGTCTCTGCCTGTGTGAATTTCATTGAGAAATGATTTATGTACCCATTTTTAAAAATAAATTTAAGCTTCCTTTAAAAGAGAAAATATGGCTTAGATCACTTTACTAGTTGACAACATTTTAATGAATTTCATTTGTTCTATCTTTAGCGTTTCAGAATTTGCTAACTGCTTGGAACACAGTTGAAAGGACCTTAGGTCAAGAGCAGCCTTCTCAATTTTGAGCATACCTAAAATGTATGACAACCCTGCAGCCACCATAAACAATATTTGAAAAGTCCCACAGAAAGAACTTTCATTGTCTTTGACCTGTTAACTAGGAAGAGGGTGACAAGCGGTTTGTCAGCACTTTCATGGGATACCATCCACCTGATTTGTTTTCAGTAAAACTGATTTTTGTCTCTCCACTGATAGATCTGATTCTATAGTTGAAAACACATCACCACCATCAACAACATTTATAAGTATTGTGCCTTTTTGTACTTAATCCAGTTGATGACTAAAACCACATCCTATGATGCTATTATCTAGACACATAAACACATGAAAAGTGTTTTCATTCAAAATTTGCTTCACAATAGAATCTTTTGAAAAAGCCAAGTGATACAGCATCTTGCCAGGTAGGAATCTCTACATGCCTAAATTGCTGATATTCCTGAATACAAATCAATCTAGTTTCCTTGTCAGAATAGAAAAGCCTGATTGCCAAATGCTGGGGGAGTATTTCTATATTACTATTGCATAAAGAAGAGGAGAAATTGCAGTGTCCATAAAGGGACAGTGCCAGCAAGTGTGAATAAACATCCTTTCAATGGTTTACAGACCAGGGATGCTGAACACAACTTCTAGGTGAAACTGCTAGCAAAGTTTTCCCTATAACTTGTTTTACCTACAAACTGTTCTCTCTAATGCCACTTGTTTTCAATGAAAGTAGAGCTCAAAAGATTTTGGAAAAAAATAAGTGGAATGTTCTAGTTGTTACGGAAGGGAAGAAAAAGCCAACCCAGAAGCTAAAACATTATATGTGACTTTACCTAGCTACAACATACTTTTCATTATTTCCTTTAGTTATCTCATTGACATTAACATTTGTATTTAGAAAATGCTGTGAACCAATTCTATCTTTTTTGTACATAGTAGAATCCATTGTGTATGACTTGCTTACTTACTTTGCAAGACTTTTGGTAACTTTTAACTCATCCACATGAAGATAATGCCATGTGTGTCAGTCCAGTCATGCTTCCAAACTGGAGGATTAGCTTTGACAGCTGAAGTGTGGTCCACAAGATTACTGTAATTTGAAATGTGTTTTTGTTGAAATTCTTTTTGTAAAAAAAAACTTACAGTGTTATTTGAATGGTTTTTTTACATGCTGCGACTCAAAATCTGTTGTTTTATATAGGTATATTAAGATTAATTGGAAAAAAGAACTACAGACTGCAAATCAGACAAATGCAATTTGAGAAGAAGGATATGAAAGCACAGTGTAAGAGACCAGAGTGTCTCAGGGGCAGATCTGCACTCCCTGTTGGAGTTTTGAGAGTTGGGACCAGGTTCCATCTTAAAAGGAACACCACTGTGTGCATGGACAAGCAGAAATTTGACTCATTTTTCTATATTTTAACTTTTTATATCTTATTTTTAACAGTCCCAAAGCCCAACAGACCTCAGCAGCTTCATTTCTTTTTTTCTTTCTTTCTTTCTTTCTTCCTTCCTTCCTTCCTTCCTTCCTTCCTTCCTTCCTTCCTTCCTTCCTTCCTTCCTTCCTTCCTTCCCTCCTTCCTTCCTTCCTTTCTTTCTTTCTTTCTTTTTATTTTTTTCTTTCCTTTTTCTTTCTCCTTCACATGAAAAGCAGGTTCCTAGTCCAAAAATCAACCTGAGAACAGGCTCAGTTTGTGGAACAATCCTACTGGCAGCTCTGGACTGCAACACACTGATGGACTGAAAGCAGAACTCTACAAATGTGTGGTTGAATGCCACGCAGTCCCAAGGACACTAGCCACAGTCTCACAGTTTAGTGTTCAGAACTCTACTAGGGGCATTTCTCACGGAATCCTCAGAGCCATATTGGCCATGCAGAGAGGGGTGGAACAGCTGCTGTTAGCTGAGTGATGCGGATGCATGCACACCCACTGCACTCACAGCAATTCACAGAGCAGGACATTCATAACCACCTATCATGGGACACCTGCTGCAGGAGCAGAGGTTAAAAGTCATGCCTACAGCAAGACACACACCACAATGACAATGCAAACAAAGCTCTGGATCCATCCTGAAGCCCCAAAGGAGTGCAGAGTACTGCATGGGGCTTTCGGTGCCATGTTGGCTGAGCAGGAATAGGAATAGAAGTAGGACTGGGACAACTGAACGATAACTATTGTTTGACTGGGGGCACAGGCAAAGAGAGCATCCTCAGTACCTGCTGAGTTTTACCTTTAGGTCTTTGGGGATACCTAAGCTCAACCCTGACCCCGTCTTCAGGAGAAGGGTGGGGCACCCACTGCAGCTAAGGAGAATCAGTAGAACCACTCCCAAGAAGGGAGAAGGAAATTATTTGCAATTAGCTCCTGGGACAAGACATTGTACTTAGAACACAAAGCCAGGCCTCCAGCCTGGGAATTAGCAGGCAACAAGGCTGAAGACACTCTTAAGTTTCCATCAGAATATTCTAAGAACATTTAGGTGTCAGGGAATGCCTTAAAAATTCTAAAGTCACATAATATCATGCCAGAAGCAGGCAGGTGGAGATTTACACAGACAAAAACAACGGAAGGAAGCATTTGAAGTAGAAATACGATTTATAAATGTTGAATAATAAACATACTTCTGAGAAGGACATTACAGTTGCTGCTGTAACATGCAGAGACACTCAGATTATGCTGTGGAGGCTTGAATATCTACTATGCCTCCAAATATCTGGAGTAATTCTAAGTGGGGAGTCTCCTAAGAACTCATGCCACCTCAGCAACATCAGCAAGGAATAATTTGTAACTTATTAACATTAGTTTTTCTTATTTCACTTTTGTAACCTTATGTATGAATAGATTCCCCCACACTGTTGGCAATTATTCTTTAACCCATTATTAATTGCTTTTTATATGTCATATCATAATGTGTTAATTAGAGATGTTTACACTGCTGTTCTTCTTCACTTTGATTATAGTCTCTCTCCCTTTTCTCTCTCTTTCCTATTTTCTCTCAGGTCTACCCTCTTTCCCCTCTCCCTGGTTTTTGTTTTGTTTTTAGTGTGTTTGTGCTATGCCTTTTTGGTTCTGTGGGGTTTTTTCCTGATTTGTTTAGTTGTTTAGATTTTTAATTTTTTCTTTGTTCTAATTAGTTACACATGACAGTAGAATGTGTTTATGCATTTTGATAAATCATATACAAATGGAGTATAATCTCATTTTTCTGATGGTACATATTGTAGGATCACATTGGTCATGCAATCATATATGTATATGAGGTAATAATGTCTGCTTCACTCTTATCCTTCCTTTTATTCTTTGCGTTTTTATTTTTACTTATTTTTTGTGCTGCTTTGTTCTTTATTCTCTTTTGTCGTTTTGGGTGGTTTTGTTCTTTAATTTTTGTGGGGGTTGCTTTTTGTCATTGTTATATCTTTGAAGTAGTATATTAATTGAATCTCACATTGCATCTTTTCTTTTTTCTATTTCCTATACTTCCACCCTCTTTTTGATTGATTCAATGTTTTCTATTCTTCTCCCTCTTTCCTAATACTTTTATCTCCTTCACTTTTCTTTCTCTTCTTATTCTGCCTCATCTTTCTCTTTGATTTTTGTGCCCTATATAGTACAATAGCAATGCCCCTGTTCAATACCAATCTTTTAGCCTATTTTAGAGTACTATCCTTCTGTTTCACTTCAAATCTATTGGAGTTGTAGAAAATGCTTTTAACAAGTTTTTAAAACTTAATAGTTTATGGGTTTGTTCTTAATTATTTGCAGTTATAGATGATCATCATCTACCTTCAATAATATAAACAATTGATCAAAGCAGTGAGAACACATTTTCTGGGTCTTTTAACATTGAGATATACTACTGGCTTGGGACATAGAGTAAGGAAAAATCAACCTACTAAAGAGTCTTCCAGACAACAGTGAGAGAAGACTCATTCTAACAGATGGGCAAATGTAAACAGAGAAATACAGGAAACATGAGAAAGCAAGGAAATAAGATGTCTCCAAAAGTCTTCTTTCCCAACAAGTGAACACTCAGATATTAAAGTGGACAAAATTCCAGACAGAGAATTGAAAAATTCAATGGTTAAAATGATCAATGAACTAAAAGGAGATATAAGAAATTACCTAAAAAAATACGAGAGGTTAAAGATCATTTGAGTAAGGAGATGGATATTCTGAAAAAGAATAAGACATCCTGGAGATAAAATAATCAATAAATCCTATTTAAAATTCAATTTAATGTATCTCTAATCGTTTAGACCACATGAAAGATTTTTTTCAGACAAATAATATAATCTTGAAAACACAGCAATAAGGTAAAGATGATTAGGCACTATAGCCAGAATATTTAGAAAATCTAGAGGAACACTAAGAAAACAAATCTAAGGGTTCTCAGCATTAAAAAAGGTGGAGAGATGCAAGTGAAGAACATGCATAACTTTTTCAGTGAGATAATATCAGAAAAAATACCAAAACCTTAGAATGAATTTTAAATTCAAGTACAGAAGTGTTCAAAACCTCAAATGACAAGATCAAAAACGATCCACTCCAAGACACGTTGTAATATCACATTAAAATGTCTAATACAGGACCTCTTCAGGCGGCTCTGCCCACTCCGGCTGCAGGCTCTCTTCACGGGGCGATCCAAGATGGCAGCCTAGAGGGAGACTGCACCCCCAGTCACTCCAGAACCCTGGAGTTAAGAAGGGGAGGCATTGAGAGACTCGGACTGAAATAGAGCCACGGGTGAGTCTGCCCACTGGGTTAAGCTCGGTCCGGGTGGCAGGCCCAGATAGAGGTGGCTTATTGGAGCCGGGCAGGGCAGCTAGAGTCTTCCCAAGGTAGCCTTCCACACTCCGGCAGTGAGCTCCTCCCACACGGCCAGCTGCACGGCGCAGGCCCACAGTGAGAGCATTTCCGCACACAGCCAGTTCCAAACCGTGGAACCAGTAGGGGGCTAGGGGCAGTTTTCTTCTGATGAGCTGCTTTATCAGATTCCTCCAAGACATCAGGCTACTGAAGGCTGGGAGGTGATACACTGGAAATCTACCGGGACACTATAAGCCAATAGCGGAAAACTGCAATATCTCAGGGTCCCACTGACAACTGACCAATATGAGAAAACAAGGGAAGAAAATGTCCCAAACAAACCTAGATACTACATCAATAAAACCCAATGACAGCACAGCAGAAGAAATGTCAGAAAGGGAGTTCAGAATGTACGTAATTAAAACGATCAGGGAAGATAATGAGGAGATGAAAGAGCAAATGCAGGCATTGAAGGAGGAGATGAAAGAGCAAATGCAGGCATTAAATGATTGCACCAATCAACAGTTAAAAGACCAAATACGGGAAGCAAGAGATCATTTCAATAAAGAGTTAGAGATACTGAAAAAAAAACAAACTGAAATCCTTGAAATGAAGGAAACAATAAACCAAGTTAAAAACTCCATAGAAAGCATAACTAATAGGATAGAACACCTGGAAGACAGAACCTCAGACATTGAAGACAAATTATTTAATCTTGAAAGCAAATTTGGCCAAACAGAAAAGATGGTAAGAAATCATGAACAGAATCTACAAGAATTATGGGATATCATGAAAAGGCCAAATTTAAGAATTATTGGGATTGAGGAAGGCTTAGAGAAACAAACCAAAGGAATGAACAATCTATTCAATGAAATAATAACAGAAAATTTCCCAAATCTGAAGAATGAAATGGAAAACCAAGTACAAGAGGCTTATAGAACTCCAAACATACAAAATTACAACAGACCCACACCAAGGCACATTATTATGAAAATACCTAACATACAAAATAAAGACAGAATTTTAAAGGCCGCGAGAGAAAAGAATCAAATTACATTCAGAGGGAAACCAATAAGAATATCAGCAGATTTTTCAATCCAGGCCCTAAAAGCTAGAAGGGCCTGGAACAACATATACCAAGCCCTGAAAGAAAATGGATGCCAACCAAGAATCTTATACCCAGCAAAACTTACCTTCAAATTTGATGATGAAATAAGATCCTTCCATGATAAACAAAAGCTAAAGGAATTTACAAAAGAAAGCCAGCATTACAGAACATTCTCAGCAAAATATTCCATGAGGAAGAGATGAAAAAC
This sequence comes from Sciurus carolinensis, assembly GCF_902686445.1. NCBI lineage: Eukaryota > Metazoa > Chordata > Mammalia > Rodentia > Sciuridae > Sciurus > Sciurus carolinensis. Next base: position 15,967,251 of record NC_062230.1, on the reverse strand, counting down.
AATGATGCAAATCAGCAACAGGAGGCGCTAGCCTAAAGGAATAGTCAAATAAAGGAGAAACCAAATCATGTCAAAAACAAATATGAGTCAATTGACTGGGAATACAAATCATATCACAATAATAACCCTGAATGTTAATGGCCTGAATTCATCAATCAAAAGACACAGACTGGCAGATTGGATTAAAAAGAAAAATCCAACAATATGCTGCCTGCAAGAGACTCACCTCATAGAAAGAGACACCCATAGACTAAAGGTGAAAGGATGGGGAAAAACATACCATGCACACGGACACAGCAAAAAAGCTGGAGTATCCATCCTCATCTCAGATAATGTGGACTTCAAACCAAAACTAGTCAGAAGGGATAAAGAAGGACATTACATGCTGCTTAAGGGAAGCATAAATCAGCAAGACATAACAATCATAAATATCTATGCCCCGAACATTGGCTCATCCACGTACGTCAAACAAATCCTTCTCAATTACAGAATTCAAATAGACCACAACACAATAATACTAGGCGATTTTAACACACCTCTCTCACCACTGGATAGATCGTCCAAACAAAAATTGAATAAAGAAACTATAGATCTCAACAACACAATCAGCAATTTAGACTTAATGGACATATATAGAATATACCATCCAACAAAGAACGAATACACTTTCTTCTCAGCAGCACATGGATCCTTCTCTAAAATAGACCATATTTTATGCCACAAAGCTACTGTTAGCAAATACAAGAAGATAGAGATACTACCTTGTACTCTATCAGATCATAATGGATTGAAATTAGAAATGAATGACAGAATAAAAAACAGACACTTCTTCAATACCTGGAGACTAAGTAATACACTATTATATGATGAATGGATAACAGAAGACATCAGGAGGGAAATAAAAAAATTCTTAGAAGTAAACGAGAACAAAGACACATCATATCAAAATCTCTGGGACACTATGAAAGCAGTACTTAGAGGAAGATTTATTTCATGGGGTGCATTCAAAAAAGAAGTAGAAATCAACAAATAAACGACTTAACACTACAGCTCAAAGCACTAGAAAAAGAAGAGCAGACCAATACCAAAAGTAGTAGAAGACAGGAAATAGTTAAAATCAGAGCCGAAATCAACGAAATCGAAACAAAAGAAACAATTGGAAAAATTAACAAAATAAATAGTTGGTTCTTTGAAAAAATAAATAAAATTGATAAACCCTTAGCCACACTAACAAAGAGAAAGAGGGAGAAAACTCAAATTACTAAAATTCGGAATGAACAAGGAAACATCACAACAGACACGAGTGAAATACAAAACATAATTAGAAGCTATTTCGAAAATCTATACTCCAACAAAACAGAAAACCTCGAAGACATCAACAAATTTCTAGAGACATATGAACTACCTAAACTGAACGAGGAGGACATACACAACTTAAATAAACCAATTTCAAGCAATGAAATAGAAGAGGTCATCAAAAGCCTACCAACAAAGAAAAGTCCAGGACCAGATGGGTTCTCAGCCGAGTTCTACAAAACCTTTAAAGAAGAGCTCATTCCAATACTTCTCAAACTATTCCATGAAATAGAAGAGAAGGGAACCCTACCAAACTCGTTCTATGAAGCCAATATCACCCTGATACCTAAACCAGACAGAGACACATCGAGGAAAGAAAATTTCAGACCAATATCCTTAATGAATATCGATGCAAAAATTCTCAACAAAATTTTAGCAAATCGCATACAAATATATATTAAAAAGATAGTGCACCACGATCAAGTGGGTTTTATCCCAGGGATGCAAGGTTGGTTCAACATTCGGAAATCAATAAATGTCATTCACCATATCAACAGACTTAAAGTTAAGAATCACATGATTATTTCAATAGATGCAGAAAAAGCATTTGATAAAATACAGCATCCCTTCATGCTCAAAACACTAGAAAAAATTGGGGTAGTGGGAACATTCCTAAACATTATAAAGGCAATCTACGCTAAGCCCATGGCTAATATCATTCTAAATGGTGAAAAACTGAAAGCGTTCCCCCTAAAAACTGGAACAAGGCAGGGATGCCCTCTTTCACCGCTTCTATTCAACATCGTCCTTGAAACTCTAGCCAGAGCAATCAGACAAACCAAAGAAATTAAAGGGATACGAATAGGAAAAGAAGAACTCAAACTATCCCTGTTCGCTGATGACATGATTATATATTTAGAGGAACCTGGAAATTCCACCAGAAAACTTTTAGAACTCATAAGTGAATTCAGTAAAGTAGCAGGTTACAAGATCAATGCTCATAAATCCAATGCATTTTTATACATAAGTGATGAATCTTCAGAAAGAGAAATTAGGAAAACTACCCCATTCACAATAGCATCGAAAAAAATAAAATACTTGGGAATCAATCTCACAAAAGAGGTGAAAGACCTCTACAATGAGAACTACAGAACACTAAAGAAAGAAATTCAAGAAAACCTTAGAAGATGGAAAGATCTCCCATGTTCCTGGATAGGCAGAATTAATATCGTCAAAATGGCTATACTACCTAAAGTGCTATACAGATTCAATGCAATTCCAATTAAAATCCCAATGATGTACCTTGCAGAAATAGAGCAAGCAATTATGAAATTCATCTGGAAGAATAAAAAACCTAGAATAGCTAAAGCAATCCTCAGTAGCAAGAGCGAAGCAGGGGGTATTGCAATACCAGATCTTCAACTCTACTACAAAGCAATAGTAACAAAAACGGCATGGTATTGGTACCAAAATAGACAGGTAGATCAATGGTACAGAATAGAGGACATGGACACAAACCCAAATCAATACAATTTTCTCATACTAGACAAAGGTTCCAACAATATGCAATGGAGAAAAGATAGCCTCTTCAACAAATGGTGCTGGGAAAACTGGAAAACCATATGCAATAGAATGAAATTAAACCCCTATCTCTCACCCTACACAAAACTCAACTCAAAATGGATCAAGGACCTCGGAATCAGACCAGAGACCCTGCATCTTACAGAAGAAAAAGTAGGTCCAAATCTTCACCTTGTTGGCTCAGGATCAGATTTCCTTAACAGGACACCCATAGCACAAGAAATAAAAGCAAGAATCAACAACTGGGATAGATTCAAACTTAAAAGCTTTCTCTCAGCAAAGGAAACTATCAGAAATGTGAAGAGAGAGCCTACAAAGTGGGAGAATATCTTTGCCAACCATACCTCAGATAGAGCGCTAATTTCCAGAATCTATAAAGAACTCAAAAAACTCTACACGAAGAATACAAATAATCCAATCAACAAATGGGCTAAGGAAATGAACAGACACTTCACAGAAGAAGATGTACAAGTAATCAACAGATATATGAAAAAATGTTCAACATCCCTAGTAATAAGGGAAATGCAAATCAAAACTACCCTAAGATTTCATCTCACCCCAATTAGAATGGCGATTATCAAGAATACAAGCAACAATAGGTGTTGGCGAGGATGTGGTGAAAAAGGAACACTCATACATTGCTGGTGGGGTTGCAAATTAGTGCAGCCACTCTGGAAAACAGTGTGGAGATTCCTCAGAAAGCTTGGAATGGAAACACCATTTGACCCAGCTATCCCACTCCTTGGCCTATACCCAAAGGACTTAAAATCAGCATACTACAGAGATACAGCCACATCAATGTTCATTGCTGCTCAATTCACCATAGCCAGATTGTGGAACCAACCTAGATGCCCTTCAGTTGACGAATGGATAAAGAAACTGTGGCCTATAAATACAATGGAATATTACTCCGCAATGAAGAATGATAAAATTATGGCATTTGTAGGCAAATGGTCGAAATTGGAGAATATCATGCTAAGTGAGATAAGCCAATCTCAAAAAACTAAAGGACGAATGATCTCGCTGATAAACGGATGAGGACATATAATGGGGGGTGGGAGGGGCTAGCATTAGGTTTAGGGTTAGGTTTAGAGTTAGGCTAAGGATAGCGGCAAGAATGAAGGAAAGAAGGACTGTGTAGAGGGAAAAGAGGGGTGGGAGGGGTGGGGGGAGGGGAAAAATAAAATAAACATCATTACCCTATGTAAATGTAAAAAAATAAAAAATAAATAAAAAAAAAAGAAAGATTACCTATGCCACCATGCTCACTGCATGCTCCACGCCCTTGAGCTCTCACCAGGCATCATTCCATGTGGTTACTAGGGCCCTAGGCTAGTTTCCTGACTAGAAAATTCTGGGTATGTCCAGTCCTTGAGGAGCAGATTCGGAAGGTAATACCAGTCCAGCCAGTGGTCAGTTTGGTGATCCACGTGCCTCTAAGTACACTTCCACCCAACCTGGTCTAGTGGACCTGGTGGGGGATAGTTGCCTGCTGTCATGATGCCCAGTGTGGCCAAATGAGAGCAGCGTCACCTAGTGGACCTGGAGTTAGGTGTGAGCTGTCAGGATTCAGAGAGTTTCCTTGTGCTGCCTGGACCTGGAAAGATCCACTGACCATGGGGCTGCAGCCTGCACACTGCCTGGCTCCTTGTCTCTTGGCTGACAAGGTTAGAATCACATTTCTTGAAAATCGCAGATTCCTGGCACTCACTCCTGTTATCTTTCCTCTCACCATCACAAGTAAGCTGGTGCTTGTTTTCAATCTTAGTCTGAAGCAGTCAGGAGCGGAAGCATCTCTGGTTGCCATGGGAGCCGTGATGCCATCTTGCTGTCATGTCTTTCCTCTGTGACCTCAGGCTGCATCTGTGGTGCAGGCACCATGTCACGTGAGCCACTCCTCAAACACCAAGTGGCCCAAGGCTCGAAAAAAAACTCTCTAGGGAGAGAAACCAATTGCATTCTCCAACTGGAGCCTGGAATCCGTGAGTCATTCAGATCCTTCTGAATGCCTGCCCTATCCACCTGGATTAGAGGAGCTCTCACATCTTTGACTCTCATATTTCAGGAGCACTCATAACCAAGTGAGGGGTTGTTCTGAATGGAATTGAATGCTACTGAATATTTGAGAAATCAGGAATATGAATTTCAGCCCTTATCTCACTGTAATGAATCTTGAGAATAAAAGTTGCAAACATACCCAGCAGAAGATTGAAATTGTTTGAGGAATGTTTCTTTTCTGCCAGCAAATATCTCTCCTGGGAACCCAGACACTGAGAGCCATCACCACTTGCCTTTGCCTTTTTTGTATTTCTTGACATCGTCTGACTAAGTTGCTGAGGCATTCCCTCATTGAATAAAACCGGCCTTCCCAGGAGTAACACCTTCCTCTACCTCACCCATACCTGAGATGATAGGCATAACAACTTCTCTGAGTGAGTCCCAATCTGGCTATCAGTACACCATCTCTGGCCTTACCTGTGTATACAATCAACACTATTGTGGACACTTGGAGAGATATGGATACTTCATCTTTCCAAAATCCATACTAGTAGTTTGATGCTGCCATGCAGACAGGTTCTTCACCAATTTCTGAAAACCAAAAACAATTGAAATACATGACAATTTCCAAAGCACTGAGGACCTCGAACTACCACACATCATTGACCATTTCTACACCTTTTCACGAGAGGCTGAGTTCTTATGGGTGATGTAGCAGGTCCAGGATTTCTGACATGTTTCTGAACAGTGCATGGAAAGCACATACATAAGTTGTTCAGATTCTTCTCTGATATGTCATTGGCTGCTGTCTCTTGACAAGAGAGAAAACCTCCTAGGACAATTGAATCAGGTGCAATCCATCCATTCAAGGGACTTTGTAAAATACATCCAAGGACAATTTCTCATTGCTATAGAGGACTTCTTTAGACCTTTCATGGAAGCATTCCAGACATACCTGAGGTCAGTGAAACTTTGGCCCAAGGGATACTCTCAAAATGTTTCCAAAATCTTTGAGCCCAAAATGTGAGAACCCCTCTCACAAAAGACCTCCAATGTTTCTAGATTCTGTAGTCAAGCTACCACATCTATATTTTCTCTTTTTTCTCTGGGTTCTGCCATGAACCTCATCTCAATCCCCATTACCCAGGGTCTTGTGAGTCCTCTAGTTGAGCAACCCTCAACCACAAATGCTGTGAATCTGCTGGGTCTTCTTGATGATAGAACCTCTCCTAATATTGATCAGTCTTCTTTGTTAAAGCTGTAAATTTTGCCTAGCGTATGCTTAATCAGTTCCCTTTTGTTTTGTTTGTGAGCTCCCCTTGCCTATAAGTGGTCAATTTTTTTCTGTTTATTTTTTTCTGAGTTCCCTAACCATTCTTTCTTCATTCCTGTCTGTGTCTTTTTAATGAGTGCCACTCACATAATTGTGCTAAGTTTTTTCTCTATCCTATTCCAGGTTCATCAAGGTAATTCTTACTCAGTTTCCTCTTGGTAGTTTGGGTGAGAGACATTCATTGACAGTGTTCCATCTTTTCTCAGTTCCATTGTTAATCATTTTTCAGACTACATTGCTAAAGGTCATCTTAGTCCTTTCTTGAGTGTCACTCATACACAATTTCTTCAGTTCCTGATAGCTGTCTCATCTCCAGGAAGTCCTATTTCTAGGCAATCCAGGTAACAGGGAAAGAACTCCTGGTTTCTACCACAGTGTCATGCTTAAAACTTTCATTGGAATAAACTTTCACTTAAAATTTCTGCTTTTCAAACTACATTGATTTAACACAGGAGAAAATGTTGAGGAATTGGAGAGTTGGCATTATCTGAACAGACTGCGTACGGTAAGTAACTGGATCCTCTTTCAGTCTGATTCTGAAACACTTGACTGGAAAACCAATGCAAGGTGACACCAAAGAAATTTTAATGAATTTTTAATTTCACATTTAAAATAATATTCTCAAAATCCTTAGTTGATTGGAAAGGCCCTCAGACTTCAAGGGTTGGTGCCATGGAAAAAAGATTTAACCCTGTCTATGTAAGAAGGTAAAGCATAGTAGATGAACACTGAGCAATTTTCCAAATGGTCTGTGGTGTTCTAGAGAAAAGGAGAGGAAGGCACACGTGGGAAAATGTATGTGCTCAGGTCATTATTATATAAGGAGAATTTGGGGTTCATGCATACCTGAACCCCCAACTTAGAAGCACAATTAATTCCTATTTTCTCCACATTGCCTCCTCCTCCTGGAATTTCCCTTTCAAAATTTCTAAGCAGCAGATATCTAGGCAAAACAAATGGCCCAGTGGAGGTGATGGATCTTTCCCATTATTTCAGTTATGCGGTTGACTGAGGAAATGGATACTCCAGGGCAAAGTCAGTTATCCTAAATTAGGAAAGGCCTAATCAATTTAGCAGAATGATGTCTGTAAATATAAACATACAAACAAAAGTGGTGATGGCTCATGGCATCAGTGATCCCAGGAACAATAGGTATTGGCAGAATAAAAAAAATAGTGAAATTTAATTTTATACTCCCTGTGGTTGTATTTGCAACAAATCTTTTCAAGAATCACTGCACTGAGCTTAGGTCTACAAAGTTACATCCATCGAACTGCCTATCATTCAAAATTCTTCTACCATAGTTTTCATCATTCTCAAAGAAATGCCTAAGGTTTTTAACAGTGAACCTGTGAAATGAGAGTAATAAAAGTCCAAAGGACTGGCATCCAGTAACTTGGGATTGAAGGGTAAGGAGATATCAGACTCAGGTAGGAGACTTCACTTTGTTTCTCACCCCAGGATGTGTTTCTGAGCCTGGGGCATCATGGGTTCATATGAGTGCCTCCTGTGACATCCTGGATACTCTGCAGATATCTCTTGATGTCACAGAAAGGCAGAATGCAGCACAATGATGTCACTGTTCCCATGGTCACAAGAAAAGCTTCCCCTCCTAACTGATTGAGACAATGATTCAAGTAAAGTGCCAGTTCAGCAGTGATGTTAACAGGGAAGAGGAAGAGGAAGAGTCCCAGAGTCTACTTCTTTCAACAAATGTGATCCTAACTTCTTCACCCAGTTCCTGAAAAGCATGGGTGTGTTGTTGGCTCAACCCTGCAGGCCTGTGGGTGATCCAGATATGTCCAGGGCTATTAATCCAGCTGAAGACTGACAGCCTGCACCAACCTGCAGTCCCACTAGATGGCGCTGAACACGTTTGGCCGCACCAGGCATTTTTGCCACGTGGCCACCTTCTCCTGCTGCAGGCAATTGACCACCAAGACAAGTTGACCTGGGAGGGTTGGATGGGTTCAGGAGGCTGTGAGGATCACTCAGCCTAGCACTGACCCCAGCGGCTTTGCCATCTGTGTCTGTTCCTCCCAGTCTGGGCTCCCTTGGAATTTTGCCAGGTGACATAACTGATAAAAAAAAATAAAAATAAAAAAAAAATTTAAAAAAAATGTCTAATACACAGAACAAGGTTAGAATTTTTAAAGCCACAATAGAAAAATGACAAGTCATATTTAGAGGTAAACCAATGTGACTCTAAAAGTCAGGGGAGCTTCAAATAATATATACCAAGCATTGAAAATAATGATTTCAGCATTGAAAATAATGATTTCCAATCAAGATTGCTATATTGAAAAAAGCTATCTTTCAGAACTTAAGGTGAAATAAAACACCTTCCAAGATAATTATAAATGATAACAATTCATGACTACTAAGCCAGCATTGCAGAAAATATTTTAACAAATATTATATGAAAATTAAACAACAAACTTCAGTCAGAATGAATTAAGTCACATTAGAAGAGTAGCTAAGAAAAAAAAAGAGTCAAGTCTGAAACATTAAAAATAAATCAAAATAGAAGGAAATAAAAATTATCTTTATATAATAATATTGAATGTAAATGACCTAAACTGTCCATAGACTTCGAATTAAAAAATGGGACACAACCACATATTGCTTACCAAAATCTCACCTTACAGGCAAATTCATCCACAGGCTAAGGTAAAAGAATAGAAAAATGTGCCATGCAAATGAAGACTGAAAGCAAGGAGAAGTAGTTAACTCTCATAACTGACAAAGCAGACTTCAAACCAAAATTAAGAAAACCAAGAATGTCATTTAACACTAAGATAAAAACAGAAAACATTTTAACATATGGAGATTGAACAATAGATTTTTGAATGATCAATAGTCGTAGAAGAAATCGGGGAAGAAATTAAAAACTTATAAATAAATAATAATAGAAACATATCAGAATCTTTGGGATACTCTGAAGGAAAGATAATAGCACCGAGGGCCTAAATTTTAAAAAAGGAGTTCAAATATGGCAGATTAGAAGACAAGCACATGTCCCATTGTTTTCTTAGTGCCACTTAAAAAGCAGAAGACTGCTCGTCAGCAAGGCGGGTAACTAAGATAACTCACCGAAATTCAGTATTGGACAATGAAAGAAATCAGAGAAACATAGAAGGTTGGAAACTTCTAACAATATAAGAAATAATACATTAGAGATGCACCAGTTTGATGGTGACACAGCAGCCGTGGCTGCTGAGAAGAGAGGGAGCACAGGTAGAGAGAAAAGAATGCATGGTAGAACAAAAAAAAATGGCTTGTGCTAACCTGTGGAATAGAGAGGAGGGGTAAAGGGCCCAGAATTGGTGGAGAGAGTTGTTAAGTGAAAAGCAACCAGAATCACTTGGTACATGTGCAAATAGTTCAGCAGGAACTGAGTCAGTGGCACAGGAACTATTTATAAGCACTGTAGAGCCATGAGCAGAGGCAGAAGATTGGTAACTCATAAAGGAAGATGCCAGTTGCCCACCTACTATGGGCCTCAATGCCTGCCTAGACCAGTGAGACTGAAATAGATGCAAAGAAAATTGTGCCTCCAGCATACAGACTCCAGATACTGAGGCAAAAGGGTTCCCTTTGTTGCTGGCATTCCAAATGTTCAGCAGAGATTGGCATCTCCCCACCATCGGGGAGTGTGGATCAAATCTCAAACAACCACTGACTGAGTTCCAAGGTTCAGTCAAGATCAAACTCCACTACTGGAACTTCCAATCTGGAACTCTGCACCACTCCCACTATAAGAATATGCAATTTGCAGCATTCAGCATTCTAGCCCAACTTTATACTGGGAGATAGGAAGTTGAGAGTTACTACAACCAGCTTTGATTCCTAGACACAACAGCTGGAAGCTAGTTGAGGAACACAAATACATTGGACTTAACAACTGCCAGTCATTGATCCAAGGTTTACAAAGCCCAAAAATAAATTCACAGAATAAAAATTCATCCTTGCCACCAGTTTTGACCACCTCAGAGGAAACAAGTCCTTTATTTATTATTGATTTTCTTATCTTTTTTTATTCTGCATCCCCCCATTTTTTCTTTTTTTAATTTAATTTTTTGAAATATTTGCAAAAAGTCATATTTTATTAGTTTTTACTTTTTTCCATTCTATGAGATTGTGTGTGAGTGTTGGGGGGGTGTATGTTCTGACTGCATGGATGGGTTCAAAAATTTTTTGTATACTTGTACTTCAATTTTAATTATTTTCTTCACTATTATTTGGCCTTGATTGTACTTAGGTGGGGTATAGTTATATGTAAGTTTGTTTGTTTATTCATACTTCATCTTTTGTCCTTCTTATGCTCCTTCTTCACTCTCTTCCCCCACTAATAGCCAAATTTTCCTGTTTCCCCTTTATTTTTATTACTTTTAATTATTTTTTTTATTCCTTCTACTTTATAGCTTCCTATCTTCTGTCTCTCCACTATTCACTTTTTAAATATTTCATACTTTCTCCTGCCTTCCTACCTGATATTTCTTTCACTTAAGAAACTTAGATAATCTCACTAAGTGAATCATAGTTTATGTAATTCCTACCCAATTCATGATGCCGTAATTATTAATACAGTGGACAACACAGCACACACCCACTGTTTAATTATTGATCTAGTTCACAGGCTTTATTTTTGTTGCTGATGTAAAACGCAGACCCACCATTCCTTATAGATGGCACTTAGTGTTACAAATACCAAAGTAGACACTGGACATTATCTTAAGGAGGTACATCTGTTACCAACATTATTGTTATTTATGGTTCCCTCCTTCCTCTAAGTTGGGTTGAAATGTGATTAGGACACTTAAGTTCACAGAGTACTGATTCTGCTGACAAGCAATACTCACAACTCAGCCTACTAACAGCAAATCTCACCCCACACATAATCTCGCCCCACTCAAACTCCAACAATACTTCAGCACATAGAGTTGGGGAAAGAAAAACTGCAAACCAATAACCAGGACTCAAAGAGGAACAACCTTAAGGTCCCACTCCTAGACATCTACTCATACATCAAAAACAGAAGTCCCAGAACAAAAAAAGATAACTACATAAAAAAAGTATATTCCAAGTTCTAAAAGAAAACAAGTGCCAGCCAGATTGCTATATCCAACAAAACTATCCTTCACATTTGATACAGAAATAAAAATTTTACATCACACCCTCTGAACCGTCAGCCACAGATGAGAACTCATTGACAAACAAGAACTGGCTGGTGGTAACTCCTTAGCAACAAGGGGAGTGGTTTCTGCACCACAGGACTTTGGGAAGTACTCAAAGCCAAAGAATAATGGACATATTCTAAAGGTCTAATGAAATTCTGATAAAATCCAAACCAAGACAATATGAATTTTTTTCACCTGGGCATGGTTTAGTATAAATAGCTCTATCATCAACTTTGATATGTATATGTCACACATATATCATATATATCATACATATCTATCACATCTATGTCACTCCTCATTTTGATTTGATAATTGTTATCCTAATAGCCAAAATTGTACCTTCAATGACTATAATTGTAGTTATTCTAATATTTTAAAGAATTGTGTGAAATAGTTCTATCATGGTTTTTGGGCTAAGGTTTATACTTGTTACTCTTATATCCTCTTTTCCCTCTTACATTACCCCTACTATTACCTCAGATCCTCCCCATCCTCTTTTTCTTCATTTTACCTTGGTGTGTATGACTCTTTTCTCCTACTCTCTTCCTTCTTTTCTTCTCTTTTACCCAATTTTTTCTCTTCACCCTTTCAGTCACTGCATGTTATAGCAATTTTACTATATCTAAGAACTAATCTTTCAACCTGTTTCAGGACTTTACAACAAGTTTATAACTGGGTTAGAGGAACAATGAATAATAGTATTAACAAGTTTTACATTCTTCATAAGATTGAATAGTACGTGATTTTGTTCTGAAGTGATTGTAGGAAATAAGGTTCAATGGCTTAATCATGGTGCTGATACTGGGTCATAAGACAAACATTGAATTAAACTGTCAATATCTGGATATTCACCCAGCCTGGGGCTCTTAAGAGAAAAAAGATCAAGAAATAGTCCCTTGCATAAAATAAGTGATAACCACCTCAGCAGATAGGTAGATATATAAGCAGTATGAAAAATTAAGGGAACAAACCACCCCAAACAACCCATAACACTTCAACAACTGACTCCATCAATATCACAGTGGAGAAAATATCAGAGAAAGAATTTAGAAAATTTATAGTTCAAATGTTTAAAGAGCTAAGAGATATAAGGAGTAAAATTAGAGAGAAAATACATGAATTGAATGATCATTTCAATAAAGAGAGATTGTGAAAAAGAACCAAATGGAAACACTGGAAATGAAAGACTTGTTAAACAAAATTAAAAATGCAATGAAAAGCATCTGCAGTAGATTAGGCTACTTTGAAGATAGATTTTTCAGGCCTTAAAGACAAAAAAATATAATGTTGAAAATAAAGTTTACAATAAAGAAAAGATGTTAAGAGACCACGAACAGAATATTCAAGAAATTTGGCATAACGTCAAGAAACCAAATTTAAGAATCACTGGGATAGGGGGATCCAAGATGGAGGAATAGAGGAAGACTGCATTCCTAGTTGCTTCATGACTCAGGATTCAAGAAGTGAGAGTACTGCTTCTCAGCAAGATGGGTGAAAGAGGGCTTTCACTAGAAGTCTATATTGGACTTTCAAATTGTCTTAAAGACTCAGAAGTTTGGGTACAATAAATAAAGAAGAAGGGTGCAATGGAGCCCAGCTGACACTGGCAGGGGCAGCACTAATGAAGCTGGTTCACCACAGAGGGAGGGAGAACACAGAGAAACACTGATTTAGTACTGAAAAAACTTGAGATCAGAAAAGCAGCCCGAAGTTGACTGATTCAGAAGATGAACTGTGCACTGGTGCTTGAAAAGTTCTGTTTCTCATCTGACTGCAGAGAACTAAGGCTGAAGCCATGTGAACCGGCCATACAGTTTTTGCTGTGGAGCTGGAAGATCATAACAAACACTGCCACACTGTCCCAGCAAGCACTTATTGTGTGGCTAGGATGTGCCTAGCATCGCATTAGTGAAACAGGCACACAGAAGATGGTACTCAGGGGGATTCAAGTCAGAAAAGCAAAGGGAACCCAACTAGCTTCTCCTTTGAATCTGGCAACTCACATGATCAGCTGAAGCAAACCCAGAAACTGAATAGAAGGGTGCAAATATATTCAGGAACTGGTCCCAGGAAGGCTGTGTTTGTGGGCAGCAGAGTGTGAGGAGGATTGGCCCTCCTGCTCCAATACTTGGGAGGCTCCTGAGATAGACCCCCATCAGAGATCAGCCACTGCCAGATCCTAGCAGTATGCTGATCTAATTTCTCCAGAGCAGAAAACAAAGCCAACAAACTCCCTGAGGCCTGATTAGACCTAAGCTCAAACTTCTGGAACTTCCCTCATAGAACTCTGCAGAAGCTTTACCCTGAGAGTTTATCGATTTGGTCCATATGGACAAAACTCTAACTAAACATACTTCCTAATCCATCCCACATTGTACTGGTAAAAAGAGAAGCTGAGACTTATTTCCAACAACTTCATTCATAGGCCACTCCAACTGGCAACTCAGAGAGCAACACCAAAACAGTAAGGGGTTAACAATCCCCAGCACTTGCTGTCTCAGTACATAGCTCAAGAAGAAATAGAAGGAAAGACAGTTGGGTATTGTCAGTGACCATTCATTCTGGTCAACTATTTTGACCATCTCAGTGGAGATGATTCTCTCTCTCTCTCTCTGAATAACTACTGTGCTGATTGAGTCAGGGACATAATACGCAACACATTTTTTTCTATTTTTCTCATTTTTAGAATTTTTTGATGTTATTTTTCCTTGCCTTGTCTTTTGAGGGTGAGTATATTTTGGTTTTGTATTGTATTATTTTTATTTGTTTATTTCTCTTTCTGTTTTTTCTTCTGCTAAGGGCCGAATTCTACTGTTCTCTCTTCTCACCATTTATTTGCTTCTCCTATTTTATCTTCTTCTTCCTCATAATCATCACCCGCTACACCCCTTCTCCACTCTCTCTGTTCACTTTTTGAAATTGTAAACCCTTTTCTACCTTCCCAGCACGTTTGCTTCTCTCCTAATTAGTCGTACTTTACCATCTTTTAGAACTAATTGGTTTGTATAACTTCTGCCCTCACAATGACTGCTGATGCAATTACTGTAGTGAATGTCATATTTGATACCTGCTATTTGCTTTATAGCTAGATCTCGTTTATGGTTATTATTATTTTTTTTTTACTCTTTACAACTGCTGACCCTTCACAATTGCCTACCCACCATTCCTGTTTTTTGTGGTAATTAATGTTGTAGATGTCATACTAGGAACTGGATATTTACTTTAATACTATATATTGCTTGCATTGACTATTACTATTGTTTGTTTTACCCTATTCTGGGAGGTGCTGGAAACCTACAGGGGCACAACAAGTTTCCAGGGTAGAGACTCTGCTGCTGAACTAAACTCAACCAAAGGACGGTGCACCTTGCTCCGCAAATTAATAACACTCAATCTACAGCTGCACTTCATACAAAGTATAGAAGAAAAAAACAAACTAACCATCAGACTATGTGATTACTACCCCTTTCAATTTCTCATGACTATTCATATAGTGGACAACACAGTAGATACCTGCTATCAAAAGCCTGACAGCTAGTTCACAAGTTTTTATTTGTTGGTATTGTTGTTGAATACTGGCCCCACCATTCTTACAGAGGTGGCAATTAACGTTACAGATGTCAAAATAGACACCAGACATTTATCTTAGAGTTGTACATCTGTTACTCACATTAGAGATACTCCTGGCTCCCCCTCCCTCTAAGAGAGGTCAGAAAAAGATTGAGAAACTTCAAGATCAAAGAATAGAGATCCTGCAGCTGAGAAATATGGACATCTCAACCAAGCAACATAGTATCTTATCCCACATACAATCTAACCCCACATTAGCCCTAACATTATTCTAATACAAAGAATTGAAGAGACAAAAGCCTCAAACTAACAAGAAGCATCAAAGTAAGAACAATCAGAGAGGGACCTCAGGCTCCACCTGTTGACATCTACTCATATATCAAAAGCAGAGAGAATTACGTCAAATACATTCCACTGTCTTTCCTTTGCCTATCCCCCATCCATTCCATCCATTCCCCATTGTCTAATCTACTGCAGTTCTATTCTTCCCCTCAAGACTCCCTTATCCATGGGTTAGCTTCCACATACCAGAGAAAAAATTCAACCTTTGGTGTTTTGGGACTGACTTACTTCACTTAGTATGATAATCTCCAGATCCATCCTTTTGTTTATTTGCAAATGTCATAAAGTCATTCTTTATGGTTGAGTAACACTCCATTGTATACCACATTTTCATCATTGATTGATCTGTTAAAGGGCACCTAGGTTGGTTTCATAGCTTAGCTATTGTAAATTGAGCTGCTTATTAACATCAATGTAACTGCATCACTATAGTATGCTGATTTTAAATCCTTTGGATATATACCAAGGAGTGGGATAACTGGGTCAAATGATGGCTCCGTTCCAAGTTTTTGAAGAATCTCCACACTGTTTTCCAGAGTGGTTGCACCAATTTTCAGTCCAATCAGCAAAGTATAACTTTTTTCTCACATCTTCACAAACATTTATTATTACTTCTATTCTTGATCATTGCTATTCTGACTGGAGTGAGGTGAAATCTCAGTGTAGTTTTAATTTGCATTTCTCTCATTGTTGGACATGTTGGACATTTTTTCAAATATCTGTAGACCGTTAGTATTTCTTCTTTAGAAAAGTGTTCAGTTCCTTTGCCCATTTATTAATTGGGTTATTTAGGTTTTGTCTGTTTGTTTTGGGTATTAAGTGTTTTGAGTTCTTTATACATCCTGGAAATTGACACTCTAACTGAGGTGCAGGCGGCAAAGATTTTCTCCCACTCTGTAGGCTCTCTTCACACTCTTGTTTCTTTTGCTTTGAAGTAGCTTTTTAATTTGATGCCATCCCACTTATTGATCACTGACTTGACTTCTTGTACTTTAGAGGTCTTTTGAAGGAAATCACTTCCTGAGCCGATATGCTGGAGTGTTGGGTCTATATTTAATTCTAGCATGTGCAGGGTTTCTGGTAATACCTAGGTCCTTGATCCACCTTGAACTAAGACTTGTGCAGGGTAAGAGAGAAGTGTTAGTTTTCATTCTGCTACATATGGATTTCCAGTTTTCCTAGCACCATTTGTTAAAGAGGCTATCTTTTTTCCAATGTTATGTTATGAGTGTCTTGGTCTATATGAGGTAAATATATTTTTGTGAGTTTATCTCAGTGCCTTCTTTTCTGTCCCATTGGTATTCTTACCTGTTTTGGTGCCAATGCCATGCTGGTTTTGTTACTATTACTCTATAGTCTAATTTTAGGTATGGTATTATGATGCCTCTTGCTTCACTTTTCTCACTATCACTTTGGTTATTCTGTGCCTCTTGTTTTTCCAAATAAAATTCATGACTGCTTTTTCTATTTCCATGAAGAACATCATTGGAATTTCAATGGGAATTACACTGACTCTGTACAGCGCTTTTGGTAGTATGCCCATTTCAACAATATTAATTCTGCTTATCCAAGAACATGGGAGATCTTTAAATCTTCTAAGGGCTTCTTCAATTTCTTTCTTAAGTATTCTGGAATTTTCATTGTAGAAGTCTTTCATCTCTTCTGTTAGATCAATTCCCAAGTAGTTTTGGGGGTTTTTTTTGTTTTTTGTTTTGTTTTGTTTTTGTTTTTTTGGCTATTGTGAATGAATGGTTTTCCTAATTTCTCTTTTAGCTGATTCATCATTGGAGTATAGAAATAATTGATTTATGAGTGTTATTTTTGTATCCTGCTAATTTGCTGAATTTTTTAATGAGTTCTAAAAGTTTTCTTTTGGAGTTTTAAATATAGAATCGTGTCCTTGGCAAACAGAGATAGTTTGACCTCTTTTTTTTCCTCTTTGTATCCTTTTTATTTCATTCTTTTGCCTAATTGCTCTGGCTAGAGATTCAAGGACTATTTTGAATAGAAGTGTTTTCCTGTTTTTAGAGGGAATACTTTCAGTTTTTCTTCATTTGGAATTATGTTGGCCTTGGTTTGTCATATGTAACTTTTACAATTTGAGGTATGATGTTTTTATCCCTATTTCTCCTTGTATTTTATTCATGAATTGTTGCTGTATTCTGTCGAATGCTTTTTCTGCATCTATTGATATAATTGTGTGATTCTTATCTTTAAGTCTATTGATGCAATGTATTAAATTTATTGATTTCCATATGTTGAACCAATTTTGCAACCCTGGTTGGTCATGGTGCACTATCTTTTAAATGTGTGTTTTTGTTTTTGTTTTTTTAAAAAATCTTTTATTTGTTCTAATTTGTTGTACATGACAGTAGAATGCATTTATACATTTTGATAGATTATACATAAATGGAATGTAAACTTTCATTTTTCTGATTATACATATTGTAGCATCACAATGGTCATGCAGTCATATATGTACATGAGGTAATACTGTCTGTTTACTAACTACATATCTCTTCCCCTCCCTTCACTCCCACCTACCTAATATAAACTAACTCTATTCTTCCCTATCCTCCCTTATTATTTTTTTTAAATTTATTTATTTATTTTGATTCATTGTACACAAATGGGGTACAACATGTTTCTCTGGTTGTACACAAAGTAGAGTCGCACCATTGTGTAATCATACATGTACACAGGGTAATGATACTTGTCAAATTCTGTTATTTTTCCTTCCCCCCACCCTCTCCCCACCCCTCTTTTTCCTCTATACAATCCATCTGTCCTCCATTCTTGCCTCCCTCCCACCCGCCTGTTCTGTATCATCATCCACTTATCAGAGAGATCATTCAGCCTTTGGTTATTTGGGATTGGCTTATCTCGCTTAGCATGATATTCTCCAACTGCATCCATTTACCTGCAAATGTCATAATTTTATTCTCCTTTATTACTATATTCCATTGTGTATATATATCACAGTTTATTTATCCATTCATCAGTTGAAGGGCATCTAGATTGGTTCCAGAATCTAGCTATTGTGAATTGAGCAGCTATAAACATTGATGTGGCTCCATCACTGTATTATGCTGTTTTTAGCAGGAATCAATAACTGGGATAGATTCAAAGTAAAAAGCTTTTTCTCAGCAAAGGAAACTATCAACAATGTGAAGAAAGAGCCTACAGAGTGGAAGAAAATCTTTGCCACACATACTTCAGATAGAGCACTAATCTCCAGAATCTATAAAGAACTCAAAAAACTTTACACCAAGAATACAAATAACCTAATGAATAAATGGGCTAAGGAAATGAGCAGACACTTCACAGAAGATCTACAATCAATCAACAGATATATGAAAAAATGTTCAACATCTCTAGTAATAAGAGAAATGCAAATCAAAACTACCCTAAGATTCCATCTCACCCTAATTAGAATGTCTATTATCAAGAACACAAGCAACCATAAGTGTTGGCAAGGATGTGGGGAAAAAGGTACACTCATACATTGCTGGTCGGGTTGCAAATTAGTGTAGCCACTCTGAAAAGCAGTGTGGAGATTCCTTCGGAAACTTGGAATGGAATCACCATTTGACCCAGCTATCCCACTCCTTGGCCTATTCCCAAAAGACTTAAAATCAGCACACTACAGTGATGTAGCCACATTAACTGTGTTTTTGTATGTGATTTGTCAGCATTTTGTTGAGAATTTTTGCATCTATGTTCGTCAAGGATATTGGTCTTAAGTTTTCTTTCCTCGATGTGTCTTTGTCTGGTTTTGGTGTCAGGGTGACACTAGCTTCATAGGATGACTTTGAAAGAGTTCTCCTCCTTTTGTATTTCATGGACTAATTTGAGGAGAATTGGTATTAGTTCTTCTTTAAAGTATACTTTGTATACTTGTAAGATAGAAATTTTCTCAGGATTTATTGCATTTTTGTTAAAATCAGGATTCATGTATGAAACATGATTTATAGCCATGTTTCATTTGAAGTAGCACTTTAACTTCATACTTTTTTATAGATTTCCTGGCTTATACAATTCCTTATTAAGCATTTCTGTGGGATATATTAAGAGGAAATCACTTTCTTGGCGAAATTTTAACCCCAATATCTCACCCTAAACAAAACTCAACTCTAAGTGGACTAAAGATCTACAAATGAGACCAGAAAATCTGCACATACTAGGAAAAAATGTTGACCTCAATATATTGGCTTCAAATCCAACTTCCTTAACAAGACTCCTAAAGCACAAGAAGTAAAATTAAAAATCATAAATAGGATGTCATCAAACTAAAAAGCTTCTTCACAGTAAAGGAAACAATCAAGAAAGTGAAGAGAGAGTTGACAGAATGGGAGAAAATCTTTGCCACAACACCTTAGATACAGTGTTAATTTTCAGGATATACAAAGAACTCAAGAAACTTAGCAGCAAAAAAAAATTAATAATGCAATTAATAAATGAACAAGGAATTGAACAAACACTTCTCAGAAGTATAAGTTCAATTGGTCAACAAATATGTGAAAAAATGTTTAACATCTCTAGCAATTAGAGAAATACAATTTAAAATGTTGCTAATACCAAAAAAGTACATGCACAGGCAAAAAAAAAAAAAAACTATGCTGCTATTTCATCTCACTCCAGTTAGAATGGCAATTATCAAGAATATAAGTAAGGGTTGGGGATATAGATCAGTTGGTAGAGTGCTTGTCTTGCAAGCACAAGGCCCTGTGTTCAAATCCCCAGCACTGCAAAATAAAAGGAGTATAAGTAACAATAAATGTGGGCAAGCATGTGGGGGGGAAAATGTCCACTCATACATTGTTGGTGGGACTACAGATTGATGCAACCACTGTGGAAAGCAGTATCAAGATTCTTCAAAAAACATACAGAGGGAGATCCAAGATGGTGGACTAGAGAGAGGCTGCATTCCTTGTCACTCTGTAACTCCGGTTTCAAGCAGAGGATATGTTTCTTGATTGCTCACTGTCAGGCGCCTATCATCCACCATTTGCCTGCCTCTTGCCTGTCCATCACCTGCCTTACAACTATCCATCACCCAAGGCATGAGGTTCACCTCCCAATCATCAGACAACAGTCAGTCAACTGATTGCTGACTGCCAGTGGATCACCAGCTGCCTACTGTTGCCTGGAAGTTCACTGTTACAGTATCTGCAGGTTCAATTACACTTGGTTGCCACCATTTTGAGAGAACAACGAGGCCCCATAGGACCCCTGGCCAGATTGACCGAGCTCCATCTCCAGGAGACCTCAGCCCGACCGATCACTCCCTGCTTCTGGGACCCTCACATCGACTGACTGCTCCCTGCCGCCAGGACCCTCAGACCAACTGACTGTACCCTATCACCGGGACCCCAGACCAACTGCCCCTGGCCTCCAGGATACCGCAACCACACCAAACACACCCGACCTCCAGGACCCCTACCTAACCAACCACACCCAACCTCCAGGACGTCCAGCTGACCACATCCACACCCTGAGCTGCAGCTCCCCATTTGCCAACACATTTCAAAACCAGAGCGGCCATCTTGGATAATCCTGGAAACCGGAGCTCCGATCATTGGGTGGGGTAAATCCCATCCTGAGATGCCTGCTGGAGACTTGAAGCTCAATATCAGGTACCTCTCATGCATCAGGCTACTGAACACTGGGAGGTTTCATTACTATATGACTGTTATACAGTAGATTTTCTTTTTCTCCTTATTGAAAAATTTTAAGTTTTTATTTCTTTACTTTTCTTCCTCTCTTTTCCTTTTGCTTACCTGTTCCCTCAGAGTCTCCTTCTCCCTTTTTTGCATGCTAACATCCAATTTCTTTTGATTA
This sequence comes from Sciurus carolinensis, assembly GCF_902686445.1. Taxonomy (NCBI): domain Eukaryota; kingdom Metazoa; phylum Chordata; class Mammalia; order Rodentia; family Sciuridae; genus Sciurus; species Sciurus carolinensis. Next base: position 15,946,107 of record NC_062230.1, on the reverse strand, counting down.
CACTCTCACCCTTCCTATTTTCTAGAACTTCTGTATATTCTTTTCTTATCCCATTAACAGCCACATTCTACATCCCTCTGCATCCTCTTTGTTCTCCATTAGAAACTGCAGACCTTATTGCAAATCTGTTTGTTTTACTGAAGATAATATTTGAACTCACTCTGTTTATTATGACAATTTAGTTATTGTCCTCATAGGGGCTATTTGGTCTAGGATTGCATAGTGTCTGAATTGGGCACTGCTAATATTGATCTCCCCTTAAAGAAAAGGTTTTGGAAACATATAGGGCCACTATAAGCCTATAGGGGGAAATCTGCAATACCCCAGATCAGCACTGCTAGAGGGGAAGATACGTGAACAACATGAAAAAACAAGGGAAGAAAATGATCCAAACAAATCCAGATTCTATATTAATTGAATCCAATGACAGTATGTTAGAAGAAATGTCAGAAAAGAACTTCAGATTATACCTGATTAAGATGATTCGCAAAGCAAAGGATGAGTTAAGAGAGCAAATGTAGGCAATAATGATGATACCAATAAGCTGAAAGAGCACCTGCAGGAAGCAAAAGATCATTTCAACAAAGAGATAAAGATTCTCAAAAAAAAAAAAAAAAAAAAAACAGAAATCCTTGAAATGAAGGAAATAATAAACCAAATAAAAAACTCAATGGAAAGCATCACCAAAAGACTAGACCACTTGGAAGACAGAACCTCAGACAATGAAGACAAAATATTTAATCTTGAAAATAAAGTTGCCCAAACACAGAAGATGGTAAGAAATCATGAACAGAATCTCCAAAAACTATGGGACATCATGCAAAGACCAAATTTAAGAATTATTGGGATTGAGGAAGGCACAGAGATACAAACCAAAGGAATGAACAACCTTTTCAATGAAATAATATCAGAAAATTTCCCAAACCTGAAGAATAAAATGGAAAATCAAATACAAGAGGCTTACAGAACACCAAATGCACAGAATCACAAAAGATCCACACCAAGGTACATTATAAGGAAAATGCCTAACATTCAAAATAAAGATAGGATTTTGAAGGCCGCGAGAGAAAAGCATCAGATTACATATAGGGGGAGACCAATACAGATAGCAGCTGACTTCTCAACCCAGACTCTAAAAGCTAGAAGGGCCTGGAACAACATATTTCAAGCTCTGAAAGAACATGGTTGCCAACCAAGAATCCTATACCCAACAAAACTAACCTTCAGAATTGAAGATGAAATAAAATCCTTCCATGATAAACAAAAGTTAAAAGAATTTACAAATAGAAAGCCTGTGCTACAGAATGTTCTCAACAAATATTCCCTGAGGAGGAAATGAAAAACAACAATGTAGGTCAGCAAAGGGAGGAACTACCTTAGAGAAAAACCACTCAAAGGAGAAACCAAGCAAACTTAAAAACCAAAAATAAGCCCAAATGACTGGGAATACGAATCATATCTCAATAATAACCCTGAACATTAATGGTCTAAACTCATCAATCAAAAGACATAGACTGGCAGAATGGATTAAAAAGAAAGACCCAACAATATGCTGCCTGCAAGAGACTCATCTCATAGAAAAAGACATCCATGGACTAAAGGTGAAAGGATGGGAAAAACCTACCATACACATGGACTCAGTAAAAAAGCGGAGGTTTCCATCCTTATATCAGATAAAGTGGACTTCAAGTCAAAGTTAGAAGGGATAAAGAAGGACATTTCATACTGCTTAAGGGAATCATAAATCAGGAAGACATAACGATAGTAAATATTTATGCCCCAAACCATGGTGCATCCCTGTACATCAAACAAAACCTTCTCAATTTCAGGAATCACATAGACCACAATACAATAATTCTGGGTGACTTTAATGCACTGCTGTCACCACTAGATGGATCTTCCAAACAAAAACCAACCAAAGAAACCATAGAACTCAATAACACATTCAATAACCTAGACTTAATAGACATATATAGAATAATCCATCCATCAATGAGCAGATTCACTTTCTTCTCAGCAGCACATGGAATCTTCTTGAAAATGGACCATATATTATGCCACAAAGCAGCCCTTAGGAAATGCAAAAAAAAGAGATATTGCCTTGTGTTCTATCAGATCATAATGGACTGAGAGTAGAAATTAATGACAAAATAAAAAAGAGAAATTGGCCCGCTAGTGAGAGCCTTTCTGACCAGAACAAGCTCCGAGTCCCGGAGCCACTGCAGCGCAGCGTACTCCGGCAACGAACCAGCGGAGAGCCTCAATCCGTAAGCAGCCTCTGGGATCAGGGCAGGGCAGCCAGAGACCTCTTCAGGCGGCTCTGCCCACTCCGGCTGCAGGCTCTCTTTACGGGGCGATCCAAGATGGCGGCCTAGAGGGAGACTGCACCCCCAGTCGCTCCAGAACCCTGGAGTTAAGAAGGGGAGGCATTGAGAGACTCGGACTGAAATAGAGCCACGGGTGAGTCTGCCCACTGGGTAAAGCTCGGCCCGGGTGGCAGGCCCAGATAGAGGTGGCTTATTGGAGCCAGGCAGGGCAGCTAGAGTCTTCCCAAGGTAGCCTTCCACACTCCGGCAGTGGGCTCCTCCCACACGGCCAGCTGCACGGCGCAGGCCCACAGTGAGAGCATTTCAGCACAGAGCCAGTTCCAAACCGTGGAACCAGTAGGGGGCTAGGGGCAGTTTTCTTCTGATGAGCTGCTTTATCAGATTCCTCCAAGACATCAGGCTACTGAAGGCTGGGAGGTGATACACTGGAAATCTACCGGGACACTATAAGCCAATAGCGGAAAACTGCAATATCTCAGGGTCCCACTGACAACTGACCAATATGAGAAAACAAGGGAAGAAAATGTCCCAAACAAACCTAGATACTACATCAATAAAACCCAATGACAGCACAGCAGAAGAAATGTCAGAAAGGGAGTTCAGAATGTACGTAATTAAAACGATCAGGGAAGATAATGAGGAGATGAAAGAGCAAATGCAGGCATTGAAGGAGGAGATGAAAGAGCAAATGCAGGCATTAAATGATTGCACCAATCAACAGTTAAAAGACCAAATACGGGAAGCAAGAGATCATTTCAATAAAGAGTTAGAGATACTGAAAAAAAAACAAACTGAAATCCTTGAAATGAAGGAAACAATAAACCAAGTTAAAAACTCCATAGAAAGCATAACTAATAGGATAGAACACCTGGAAGACAGAACCTCAGACATTGAAGACAAATTATTTAATCTTGAAAGCAAATTTGGCCAAACAGAAAAGATGGTAAGAAATCATGAACAGAATCTACAAGAATTATGGGATATCATGAAAAGGCCAAATTTAAGAATTATTGGGATTGAGGAAGGCTTAGAGAAACAAACCAAAGGAATGAACAATCTATTCAATGAAATAATAACAGAAAATTTCCCAAATCTGAAGAATGAAATGGAAAACCAAGTACAAGAGGCTTATAGAACTCCAAACATACAAAATTACAACAGACCCACACCAAGGCACATTATAATGAAAATACCTAACATACAAAATAAAGACAGAATTTTAAAGGCCGCGAGAGAAAAGAATCAAATTACATTCAGAGGGAAGCCAATAAGAATATCAGCAGATTTTCAATCCAGACCCTAAAAGCTAGAAGGGCCTGGAACAACATATACCAAGCCCTGAAAGAAAATGGATGCCAACCAAGAATCTTATACCCAGCAAAACTTACCTTCAAATTTGATGATGAAATAAGATCCTTCCATGATAAACAAAAGCTAAAGGAATTTACAAAAAGAAAGCCAGCATTACAGAACATTCTCAGCAAAATATTCCATGAGGAAGAGATGAAAAACAACGATGCAAATCAGCAACAGGAGGCGCTAGCCTAAAGGAATAGCCAAATAAAGGAGAAACCAAATCATGTCAAAAACAAATATGAGTCAATTGACTGGGAATACAAATCATATCACAATAATAGCCCTGAATGTTAATGGCCTGAATTCATCAATCAAAAGACACAGACTGGCAGATTGGATTAAAAAGAAAAATCCAACAATATGCTGCCTGCAAGAGACTCATCTCATAGAAAGAGACACCCATAGACTAAAGGTGAAAGGATGGGGAAAAACATACCATGCACACGGACACAGCAAAAAAGCTGGAGTATCCATCCTCATCTCAGATAATGTGGACTTCAAACCAAAAGTAGTCAGAAGGGATAAAGAAGGACATTACATGCTGCTTAAGGGAAGCATAAATCAGCAAGACATAACAATCATAAATATCTATGCCCCGAACATTGGCTCATCCACGTACGTCAAACAAATCCTTCTCAATTACAGAATTCAAATAGACCACAACACAATAATACTAGGCGATTTTAACACACCTCTCTCACCACTGGATAGATCGTCCAAACAAAAATTGAATAAAGAAACTATAGATCTCAACAACACAATCAGCAATTTAGACTTAACGGACATATATAGAATATACCATCCAACAAAGAACGAATACACTTTCTTCTCAGCAGCACATGGATCCTTCTCTAAAATAGACCATATTTTATGCCACAAAGCTACTGTTAGCAAATACAAGAAGATAGAGATACTACCTTGTACTCTATCAGATCATAATGGATTGAAATTAGAAATAAATGACAGAATAAAAAACAGAAACTTCTCCAATACCTGGAGATTAAATGATACACTATTATATGATGAATGGATAACAGAAGACATCAGGAGGGAAATAAAGAAATTCTTAGAAGTAAATGAGAACAAAGACACATCATATCAAAATCTCTGGGACACTATGAAAGCAGTACTTAGAGGAAGATTTATTTCATGGGGTGCATTCAAAAAAAGAAGTAGAAATCAACAAATAAACGACTTAACACTACAGCTCAAAGCACTAGAAAAAGAAGAGCAGACCAATACCAAAAGTAGTAGAAGACAGGAAATAGTTAAAATCAGAGCCGAAATCAACGAAATCGAAACAAAAGAAACAATCGGGAAAATTAACAAAATAATAAATAGTTGGTTCTTTGAAAAAATAAATAAAATTGATAAACCCTTAGCCACACTAACAAAGAGAAAGAGGGAGAAAATTCAAATTACTAAAATTCGGAATGAACAAGGAAACATCACAACAGACACGAGTGAAATACAAAACATAATTAGAAGCTATTTTGAAAATCTATACTCCAACAAAACAGAAAACCTCGAAGACATCAACAAATTTCTAGAGACATATGAACTACCTAAACTGAATGAGGAGGACATACACAACTTAAATAAACCAATTTCAAGCAATGAAATAGAAGAGGTCATCAAAAGCCTACCAACAAAGAAAAGTCCAGGACCAGATGGGTTCTCAGCCGAGTTCTACAAAACCTTTAAAGAAGAGCTCATTCCAATACTCCTCAAACTATTCCATGAAATAGAAGAGGAGGGAACCCTACCAAACTCGTTCTATGAAGCCAATATCACCCTGATACCTAAACCAGACAGAGACACATCGAGGAAAGAAAATTTCAGACCAATATCCTTAATGAACATCGATGCAAAAATTCTCAACAAAATTTTAGCAAATCGCATACAAATATATATTAAAAAGATAGTGCACCACGATCAAGTGGGTTTTATCCCAGGAATGCAAGGTTGGTTCAACATTCGGAAATCAATGTCATTCACCATATCAACAGACTTAAAATTAAGAATCACATGATTATTTCAATAGATGCAGAAAAAGCATTCAATAAAATACAGCATCCCTTCATACTCAAAACACTAGCAAAAATTGGGGTAGTGGGAACATTCCTAAACATTATAAAGGCAATCTACACTAAGCCCATGGCTAATATCATTCTAAATGGTGAAAAACTGAAAGCGTTCCCCCTAAAAACTGGAACAAGGCAGGGATGCCCTCTTTCACCGCTTCTATTCAACATCGTCCTTGAGACTCTAGCCAGAGCAATCAGACAAACCAAAGAAATTAAAGGGATACGAATAGGAAAAGAAGAATGCGGGGGCGTCCGGAATTCCATCCAGTGCTTGACAAAGATCCTCTGGAGGATGATTGCAAAGGCTCATCCTAAAAGGAATTACCGGATGTTTTGCTCCAAAGCATGGTGTTTTCTCTGCTGTGTTTTCTCTGATAATATATTACTCATTTCAGTCTGAATGGATTGCTTAAGGGGACGAAGGGAATACAACAAAAATTCCAGAAAATATTACCTACAATCTGAAAAACAATGGGTCTTTACCACTAACAAAATTAAAAATAAGTTTGCAACCGTGCAATGAGTCCCTGAAAGCCTCTGGAGAAAATAGTTATAAATCTGCCTTTCTCTCCAACAGGCTGGTTAAATTTTAACAATGGTTTTGTTTATGTGTGGTGGTGAGGTAAGAGAATAAGGTTCCACAACATTCCTTCCTTCCTACAAAGAATATGTCACCCCTATAATATATGTTTGCACACAATAACCATTGGGACCGCTGCCCTCCTGTAACCCTTAACTCAGCAATTTAGATATTAACCAGAGGCACCTAATAGAAATGGTCACATGAGATTATTTGTCTATCACTTTAACCTGCGAGAATAATAAGAATAGTCTTAAGTCACATAGAGTTTAGATATTAAGGAAGTAAACATTGTATTAGCTCATCAACGTAGTTAGATATTCTTAAAACAATTGTGATTAGGTAAGAATGATCTGTAAGGTTGTTGTTTTCTGCCTATGCTTCGGAAACTTCTTTAATATTAACCACAAGACTGCCATTATAGCCTGAAGAAAAATGTATATAAACCCAGCCCTCCCCAGAATAAAGTGGGATTGATTGCACCAGAACTAGAGTCTGTGTCTTTCATTCTCCATCCATCGCCGACGCTGTCTCCCCGCGCCCCGTTTACCGGTGTGGAACCCATGGACTCCTGCTAGGGCTGGACCCCGGCAAGTGGCGCCCAACGTGGGGCACTCTGGTAAACCCCCCATTTATTATTAATTTCTTTCCTTTTCGAGACAGCTAGGATCCTGCCTGGGGTGCCGCGGACCCCTCGGTAGAGAAGGCCGAGAAAGGATAGGCAGGGATAGAAAGAACAGCTACCATGGGAGGTAGTGAAAGCAAAGAAAGAGCATTATTTATTGATATTACTAAGCACTTATTAACTAAAAGAGGAACGCATGTAGAAACAGCTCAATTAAAAAGATTTTTTCATTTTGTGCAAGAATGTGCCTCTTGGTTTCCTGAACAGGGAAACTTAGATGTTAAAACCTGGAAAAAGGTAGGTGATGCTATGCATACACATCATAGATTATATGGCAATGAAAGAGTCCCCACGGATGCTTTTGCGTTGTGGAATCTTTTTAGGGACTGTTTAGACCCTAGACATGAAAGTGAGCAGCTAAGTAAAAGGGTAAGATCACCAGACAAAACATCAGAAAAGGAGCCTTTGCTGACAGCCTCGGTTAAAAAATATACAGAGGAAACTCAGAGTGAAAGTGAAGTGAATCAGACGATGATGAAGATGGCAAAAAGGAGAAAGGTCTACCTGATCAGCTCTCCCCATCTGATGAGGAGGACTTGGAAGAAGCCGCTTTCAGATATCATAATGAGGATCCACCTTTAGTGACTCTTGTTGTGCCAGCCCTTCCTAAACCTCCAGATAAAATAAAAAGGAAAGTCCAAAAGGTAGGATTTCTAGGTGCTGTTCGTGAGGCACAAAAACAGCGAGATGTTAGTATTTGTTGCCCTGTAGTATGGGCTATAGATGAGGGAGGAGAGCCTCATTGGGAGCCTCTCTCTCTTTTAAAATGACTAAAAACAGCTGTAAAAGATTTAGGACATACTTCCCCTTATACTCTGCAGCTAGTGGAGAATGCCCTTCTCCTGTGACTATCCCTAAAGGCTATCATATTATAGTCATTGATTTACAAGATTGCTTCTTTACTATTCCTTTAGCTAAACTAGATAGATGGCATTTTGCTTTTAGCTTACCATCGCCTAACTTACAAAGGCCTTATCAAAGATTTCAATGGAAAGTATTACCTCAAGGAATGAAAAATAGTCCTACATTATGTCAAAAATTTGTAGATCAAGCTTTAATTAATTGTAGACAAAAGTATCCAGACTGCTATATGATTCACTATATGGATGATATATTGATTGCACATTCTCAAAGCCATTTGTTACAAATAATATTACAGGATTTAATTAAAGATTTACAGAGGTGGGGTCTGATAGTGGCTCCTGAAAAAATTCAACAGGAACCTCCTTATAATTATCTAGGAAGAACTATAAAAAGAGATTGTGTCAGCTCTCAAAAGTTACAAATTCGAAAAGACAAACTATTAACGTTAAATGATTTTCAAAAATTATTGGGAGATATAAATTGGATTAGACCTTATTTAAAACTCTCAACTAATGATTTAAAACCTTTGTTTGAAATACTAAAGGGTGATTCAGATCCTAACTCAAGTAGAATATTAACTAAAGAAGGAGAACAAGCCTTACAAGTTGTTGAAACTGCAATTCAAAAACATTACTTACAACAAGTTAATTATAACTTGCCTTGGGTTTTTATTGTGCTAAAAACGAAACATACTCCAACAGGTTGTTTATGGCAAAATGATCCACTTGAATGGATACACTTACCAGTATCAGGAAAGAAAATATTAATGTCTTATCCTACTATGGTAGCTTCTTTGGTATTAAAGGCTAGATTTAGAAGTAAAGAATTGTTTGCTTGTGAAATGCATGAAATAATTATTCCTTACACAAGAGAACAATTTGACCAATTATTACAAATTGATGATCAATGGGCTATTGCATTTCTAAATTTTACAGGAAAAATTTCTTTCCACTTGCCCAATAATCCTTTACTACATTTTTTACTTCAAACAGAAATAATATTTCCTAAATGGTGCTCCTCAACTCCAATTAACAATGCTATGTTAATATTTACAGATGGGTCATCAAATGGAAAAGCAGTTACAATAATTAATTCTCAACCCACAGTTCTATGGACACAAGAAACTTCTGCACAAAGAACTGAATTAGAAGCAGTCATCTATGCTTTCAAGACTGTTGCTCAACCCTTTAACTTGTACACAGACTCACTATACATTGTTAAACTGTTTCCAACCATAGAAACAGCAACACTCTCCTTTTCGTCTAAAATTATACATAGGTTACAAGAACTTCAATATCTAATTCATAACAGAACTTCACATTTCTTTATAGGTCATATTCGGGGACATTCCGGATTACCTGGTCCCCTTGCTCAGGGGAATACACATGCTGATCACTTAACTAAAAATTTTATTTTAACAGCTATAGAAGAAGCTATTATATCACACAAAAATCATCATCAAAATTCATCTGCCTTACAAAAACAATTTCATATTTCTAGAGAAGAAGCCAGAACTATTGTTAAAAATTGTCATATTTGTCCTAAATTTATTCCTTCTCCACAGATGGGAGTTAATCCTCGAGGACTTTTACCTAATGTCTTATGGCAAATGGATGTAACTCATATATCAGAATTTGGAAAATTGTCTTATGTTCATGTTACAGTCGATACCTTTTCTCATGTTATTGTGGCCTCAGCCAGAACTGGGGAAGCCTACAAGGATGTGATTCAACATTTATTCCTTTGTTTTTCTGTTTTAGGAATGCCTAAAAAATTAAAAACTGATAATGCTCCTGCTTATACATCAAAACCATTTAAAGATTTTGTTCCAGGTTTAATATTTCTCATTCTACAGGAATTCCTTATAACCCACAAGGACAAGCAATAGTAGAAAGGAGCCATCAAAGATTAAAAATACAAATAAATAAGCTAAAAGAGGGAGAGCTTAAGTACTCTTCCCCACATCATATATTACAACATGCTTTATTTGTTTTAAATCATCTAAATACTGATAAGGAGGGAAATACTGCAATGATGAGACATTGGGAAAGTAAAAGGTCAAAACAAAGTTTAGTAAAATGGAAAGATTTATTATCTGGTAAATGGAGAGGACCTGATGTCTTGCTGACATCCGGTCGAGGCTATGCTTGTGTATTTCCACAGGATGCTGAAACACCTTTGTGGATTCCAGACAGATTGATACGTCACTACAATGAGCCCTATTCGAAGGAGGAAGAACAAAGAGTATTGGATCCCTTATCAATCCAATCAGACAGACGAAAACGGGCTAGTATTTAAGATGAGACGGTTGCGTCTTGCACAATCATCTGCAACTCGCAACTCAGACCTGCCGACTTGGGGACAAGTGAAACGTCTGACTGCCGCTGCTGAACACATGGTGAACAGCTCTGGAAAACCTAAAACCCCAGAGGCTTTGTTTTTTGCATTGATTGCTCTCATTTCAACTCAGGTACTGTCTATTCATGCTTATGATAATATAGGGAAAGCTTACTGGACCTATTTTCCAAATCCTCCCTTACTGCATCCAACTACTTGGAGCAGATCTAATATTAAAGTATTTACTAATGAGCCTCAACTACTTGGAGGGATTTCAGATTCTTTAATACCACATAAAATAGCATTTACGATTACATTTCATGGAATTACTGAAGAGACACCAATGTGCTTTAGTACAGATAATCTACATGTGCCATTGGGATGTCTCCCTTTAAGTTATAGGACTTACATTACTGATTCTCCAGGAGAAGAAGACAATGAAAGAGATATATGGTCCCTAGAGATAACCTCACTTGGATATGCTAATTATAATGATACAAATATTTCAGTAGCTTTACCGCCTCCTTTTAAACCGTGTGACGACTTTAACAGTCGTAAAGACAGCTCTTGGAATCTACTCAATTTAGAAACAGATTTCCCAAAATGGTTTGAATGTGGTTTTCATCATACTGCACTACAGTTTAAGCCACAAGGCTCTGCTACTACTATTACAGATTATTCTGTGTCTTCTCCTGATTTTGATTATAAACTTTGGTTAAAGATAAGACGAAATAAAACAGTACATTTTAATTTTAACCCTTTTCTTACCAATGAGCCTATTCATAGATGGTTTACTCCTGGATGGGTAACACCCATCTATCGGAGTGACCTTATAAATGGTAAATTCTCTTACTTTCCTGACTTGTATAAACTATTAGCAGCTACTAATATAGTATTACTACAAAGACCTAAGTTAAGTAAACCTAATGACTTTGCAGTACGTGCTTGTATAAATGCTCCTCATGCTATTCTTATGTCTACCATAAATAATTTCAATATTACTAAAAATAAGGAAGCTTATAACATTTATTGCCATGATTGTGTTCTTACTAATTGTATTAATTCAACCATGTCTAAAGATTTAAAGGTGTTTTTAATTGTACATCAGCCTAATTATGTTATATTGCCAGTCAATCTTACAGAATCTTGGTATGATGATCCAGGTGTTGAAATTTTAAAAACAGTTAATGAACTTTTAAGACCAAAAAGATTTGTTGCAGCTTTGATCCTAGGAATAACAGCTTTAATCAGTATAATCACTTCCTTAGCTCTCTTGACCACAGTGCTTGTACAGGAAATTCATACCGCTTCACATGTAAATGATTTATCTCATAATGTCTCTGTGGCTTTAGTGGCACAAGAACAAATTGATAAAAAATTAGAAACTAGAATTAATGCTCTTGAAGAAGCTATTCTCTTTATGGGAAATGAGATTCAAAATATTCAAACTAGAATGACCACTAGATGTCATGCTAATTATAAATGGATTTGTATTACTCCTTTAAAGGTTGATAATAATACTAATTGGGAACAAGTTAAAACTCACCTTAGAGGAGTTTGGAATAATACTAATATAGCACCAGATATCAATGCTTTACAACTACAAATAAGAATGTTGAGTCAGGCTCATCTCTCGGTTGTTCCAGCAGATAATTTGGCCTCCCAAATGTTTCATAATATAAAAACAACTATATTTAATAGTACATTCCTAAATACAATATTACAATATGGCTTGATTGGAGTATGTATTTTAATTTTAATTCTTTGTCTTCCAGTCGTCCTCCGAGTAATCCTCAGACTAGTCAAGAAAATAAAAATTCAAGAAGGCCTCTTCACTTTACAAAATAAGAAAGGGGGAGCTGCGGGGGCGTCCGGAATTCCATCCAGTGCTTGACAAAGATCCTCTGGAGGATGATTGCAAAGGCTCATCCTAAAAGGAATTACCGGATGTTTTGCTCCAAAGCATGGTGTTTTCTCTGCTGTGTTTTTCTGATAATATATTACTCATTTCAGTCTGAACGGATTGCTTAAGGGGATGAAGGGAATACAACAAAAATTCCAGAAAATATTACCTACAATCTGAAAAACAATGGGTCTTTACCACTAACAAAATTAAAAATAATTTTGCAACCGTGCAATGAGTCCTGAAAGCCTCTGGAGAAATAGTTATAAATCTGCCTTTCTCTCCAACAGGCTGGTTAAATTTTAACAATGGTTTTTTTTATGTGTGGTGGTGAGGTGAGAGAATAAGGTTCCACAACATTCCTTCCTTCCTACAAAGAATATGTCACCCCTATAATATATGTTTGCACACAATAACCATTGGGACCGCTGCCCTCCTGTAACCCTTAACTCAGCAATTTAGATATTAACCAGAGGGACCTAATAGAAATGGTCACATGAGATTATTTGTCTATCACTTTAACCTGCGAGAATAATAAGAATAGTCTTAAGTCACATAGAGTTTAGATATTAAGGAAGTAAACATTGTATTAGCTCATCAACGTAGTTAGATATTCTTAAAACAATTGTGATTAGGTAAGAATGATCTGTAAGGTTGTTGTTTTCTGCCTATGCTTCGGAAACTTCTTTAATATTAACCACAAGACTGCCATTATAGCCTGAAGAAAAATGTATATAAACCCAGCCCTCCCCAGAATAAAGTGGGATTGATTGCACCAGAACTAGAGTCTGTGTCTTTCATTCTCCATCCATCGCCGACGCTGTCTCCCCGCGCCCCGTTTACCGGTGTGGAACCCATGGACTCCTGCTAGGGCTGGACCCCGGCAGAAGAACTCAAACTATCCCTGTTCGCTGATGACATGATTATATATTTAGAGGAACCTGGAAATTCCACCAGAAAACTTTTAGAACTCATAAGTGAATTCAGTAAAGTAGCAGGTTACAAGATCAATGCTCATAAATCCAATGCATTTTTATACATAAGTGATGAATCTTCAGAAAGAGAAATTAGGAAAACTACCCCATTCACAATAGCATCAAAAAAAATAAAATACTTGGGAATCAATCTCACAAAAGAGGTGAAAGACCTCTACAATGAGAACTACAGAACACTAAAGAAAGAAATTCAAGAAAACCTTAGAAGATGGAAAGATCTCCCATGTTCCTGGATAGGCAGAATTAATATCGTCAAAATGGCTATACTACCTAAAGTGCTATACAGATTCAATGCAATTCCAATTAAAATCCCAATGATGTACCTTGCAGAAATAGAGCAAGCAATTATGAAATTCATCTGGAAGAATAAAAAACCTAGAATAGCTAAAGCAATCCTCAGTAGCAAGAGCGAAGCAGGGGGTATTGCAATACCAGATCTTCAACTCTTCTACAAAGCAATAGTAACAAAAACGGCATGGTATTGGTACCAAAATAGACAGGTAGATCAATGGTACAGAATAGAGGACATGGACACAAACCCAAATCAATACAATTTTCTCATACTAGACAAAGGTTCCAACAATATGCAATGGAGAAAAGATAGCCTCTTCAACAAATGGTGCTGGGAAAACTGGTAAACCATCTGCAATAGAATGAAATTAAACCCCTATCTCTCACCCTACACAAAACTCAACTCAAAATGGATTAAGGACCTCGGAATCAGACCAGAGACCCTGCATCTTATAGAAGAAAAAGTAGGTCCAAATCTTCAACTTGTTGACTTAGGATCAGACTTCCTTAACAGGACTCCCATAGAACAAGAAATAAAAGCAAGAATCAACAACTGGGATAGATTCAAACTTAAAAGCTTTCTCTCAGCAAAGGAAACTATCAGAAATGTGAAGAGAGAGCCTACAGAGTGGGAGAATATCTTTGCCAACCATACCTCAGATAGAGCGCTAATTTCCAGAATCTATAAAGAACTCAAAAACTCTACATGAAGAATACAAATAATCCAATCAACAAATGGGCTAAGGAAATGAACAGACACTTCACAGAAGAAGATGTACAAGTAATCAACAGATATATGAAAAAATGTTCAACATCCCTAGTAATAAGGGAAATGCAAATCAAAACTACCCTAAGATTTCATCTCACCCCAATTAGAATGGCGATTATCAAGAATACAAATAACAATAGGTGTTGGCGAGGATGTGGTGAAAAAGGAACACTCATACATTGCTGGTGGGGTTGCAAATTAGTGCAACCACTCTGGAAAACAGTGTGGAGATTCCTCAGAAAGCTTGGAATGGAAACACCATTTGACCCAGCTATCCCACTCCTTGGCCTATACCCAAAGGACTTAAAATCAGCATACTACAGAGATACAGCCACATCAATGTTCATTGCTGCTCAATTCACCATAGCCAGATTGTGGAACCAACCTAGATGCCCTTCAGTTGACGAATGGATAAAGAAACTGTGGCATATTTATACAATGGAATATTACTCCGCAATGAAGAATGATAAAATTATGGCATTTGTAGGCAAATGGTCGAAATTGGAGAATATCATGCTAAGTGAGATAAGCCAATCTCAAAAAACTAAAGGACGAATGATCTCGCTGATAAACGGATGAGGACATATAATGGGGGGTGGGAGGGGCTAGCATTAGGTTTAGGGTTAGGTTTAGAGTTAGGCTAAGGAGAGCGGTAAGAATGAAGGAAAGAAGGACTGTGTAGAGGGAAAAGAGGGGTGGGAGGGGTGGGGGAACATCATTACCCTATGTAAACGTAAAAAAAAAATAAAAAAAATATTCAAAAAAAAATAAAATAAAATAAAATAAAATTTTCTAGTAATCACAAAAAAAAAAAAAAAAAAAATCTCCAGGAGGCTTGTGTGGTGCTGTCATTGCCTCTACATATGGGATTCTATGTCCACAAAGGGTTCTGGCGAGGGCTTGTTTCATCTAATTTACTACCTCTGTCAATTTCAGTGCATTTCAGCTGAACACCTAGACTCATTATGCACCTTATGAGTCCCAGCTCTGTTTAGAGAATTTACGCAATTTCGGCAATTGTCAACTATATTAAATGTTTACAATAATCATACCAATTTGTAAACTAGCAATAAATGTTTTAATCTGATATTAATCTGTTATTAATGTTATTAACCTGTTATTAAACATATTTTTTCTGTCATTTAAGAGATAATAACCGAGAACTCTGTCATTAACTTGTAAAGTGGAAATTGTTTGTAACTAATGACCAAGAGATACTCTAGATTAGCACACTAAAGATATATTTATGTATATGTGTGGTGAAACTCAAAAAAAAAAAAAAGAGAAATTACTCCAACATCTGGAGACTAAATAATATGCTATTGAATGAAACATGTATAACACAAAACATCAGGGAGGAGATTTAAAAAATTCTTAGAGGTCAATGAGAACATACAACATATCAAAATCTCTGGGACATTATGAAAGCGGTACTAAGAGGGAAATTCATTGCATGCAATGCATTCCAGAAAACAATGAAAGGTCAACAACTAAATGACCTAATATTACAGCTCAAAGCCCTAGAAAAGAAGAACAGAATAACAGCAAAAGTAGTAGAAGACAGGAAATAATTAAAATCAGAGCTGAAATCAATGAAAATGAAACGAAAGAAACTATTCAAAAAATTGACAAAACAAAAAGTTGGTTCTTTGAAAAAGTAAACAAAATAGACAAAACCTTAGCCACACTAACAAAGAGAAGGAGAGAGAAAACTCAAATGACTAAAATTCATGATGAAAAAGGAAATATCATGACATACACCACTGAGATACAGAATATAATGAGAAGCTACTTTGAAAATCTGTATTCCAACAAAATAGAAACTACCAAAGACATTGACAAATGTCTAGAGACATATGCTCCTCCCAAACTGAACCAGGAGGACATACACAATTTAAATAGATCAATATCAAGCAAAGAAATAGAAGCCATTAAAAACCTACCATCCAAGAAAAGCCCAGGACCAGACGGATTCTCAGCTGAGTTCTACAAGACCTTCAAAGAAGAACTCATTCCAATACTTCTCAAAGTATTCCAGGAAATAGAGAAGGAGGGTACCCTACCAAACTCATTCTATGAAGCTAATATCACCCTCATACCCAAACCAGGAAAAGACACATCAAGGATAGAAAATTTTAGACCAATATCATTGATGAATATAGATGCACAGATCCTTAACATAATATTGGCAAACCATATCCAAAAACATATTAACAAAATTGTGCACCACGATCAAGTGGGGTTCATCCCTGGAATGCAAGGATGGTTTAACATCCGTAAATCAATAACCGTAATCCATCATGTCAATAGACTTAAGAAGCATATGGTTATTTCAATTGATGCAGAAAAAGTGTTCGACAAAATACAACACCACTTCATGCTCAAAACACTAGAAAAAATAGGGATAGTAGGAACATACCTGAACATTGTAAAGGCTATTTATGCTAAGCCCATGGCCAATATCATTCTTAATGGAGAAAAACTGAAAGCATTCCTTTTAAAAATGAGAACAAGACAGGGATGTCCTCTTTCACCACTTCTATTCAACATTGTCCTTGAAACTCTAGCCAGAGCAATTAGGCAGACTAAAGAAACTAAAGGGATACGAATAGGAAAAAAGGAACTTAAGCTGTCACTATTTGCTGATGACATGATTCTATATTTAGAGGATCCCAAAAACCTCCTCCCGAAAACTTCTAGACCTCATTAATGAATTCAGCAAAATAGCAGGTTATAAAGTCAACACTCATAAATCTAAAACATTTTTATACATAAGTGATGAAACATCTGAAAAGGAAATGAGGAAAACAACTCCATTTGCAATAGCCTCAAAAAAAAATAAAATACTTGGAAATCAATCTAACCAAAGAGGTAAAAGATCTCTACAATGAAAACTACAAAACATTGAAGAAAGAAATTGAGGAAGACCTTAGAAGATGGAAAGATCTCCCATGTTCTTGGATAGGCAGAATTAATATTGCCAAAATGGCCATACTACCAAAAGTGCTATACAGATTCAATGCAATTCCAATTAAAATCCCAATGATGTACCTTACAGAAATAGAGCAAGCAATCATGAAATTCATCTGGAAGAATAAGAAGCCCTGAATAGCTAAAGCAATCCTTAGCAGGAAGAATGAAACAGGGGATCGCAATACCAGAACTTCAACTATACTACAAAGCAATAGTAACAAAAACAGCATGGTATTGGCACCAAAATAGACAGGTAGATCAATGGTACAGAATAGAGGACACAGACACAAACCCAAATCAATACAATTTTCTCATACTAGACAAAGGTGCCAAAAATATGCAATGGAGAAATGGTAGCCTCTTCAACAAATAGTGCTGGGAAAACTGGAAATCCATATGCAACAGAATGAAATTAAACCCCTATCTCTCACCCTGCACAAAAATCAACTCACAATGGATCAAGGACCTTGAAATCAGACCAGAGACCCTGCATCTTATAGAGGAAAAAGTAGGTCCAAATCTTCACCTTGTTGCCTTAGGATCAGACTTCCTTAACAGGACTCCCATAGCACAAGAAATAAAAGCAAGAATTAATAACTGGGACAGATTCAAACTAAATAGCTTTCTCTCAGCAAAGGAAACTATCAGCAATGCGAAGAGAGAGCCTCCAGAGGGGGAGAATATCTTTGCCACTCATACTTCAGATAGAGCACAAATTTCCAGCATATATAAAGAACTCAACAAACTCTACAGGAAGAATACAAATAACCCAATCAACAAATGGGCTAAGGATATGAACAGACATTTCACAGAAGAAGATCTACAAGCAATCAACAAACATATGAAAAAATGTTCAACATCTTTAGTAATAAGAGAAATGCAAATCAAAACTACAGTAAGATTCCATCTCACCCCAATTAGAATGGCGATTATCAAGAATACAAACAACAATAGGTGTTGGAGAGAATGTGGGGGAAAAGGTACATTCATACATTGCTGGTGGGGCTGCAAATTAGTGCAGCCACTCTGGAAAGCAGTATGGAGATTCCTTAGAAAACTTGTAATGGACCCACCATTTGACCCAGATATCCCACTCTTCAGCCTATACCCAAAGGACTTAAAATCAGCATACTACAGAGATACAGCCACATCAATGTTCATAGCTGCTCAATTCACAATTGCCAGATTGTGGAACCAACCTAGATGCCCTTCAATTGATGAATGGATAAAGAAACTGTGATATATATATATATATATATATCACCATGGAATATTACTCAGCCATAAAGAATAATAAAATTATGGCATTTGTAGGCAAATGGATGCAGTTGGAGAATATCATGCTAAGTGAAATAAGCCAATCTCAAAAAACCGAAGGACAAATATCTCACTGATAAGCAGATGATGACACATATAGGGGGTGGGAAGGGGGCAAGAATGGAGGAAGGAGGGACTCTATAGAGGGATAAGAGGGGTGGGAGGGGTGGGGGGGAGAAAAAATAACAGAATGAATCAAAAACTATTACCCTAGGTAAATGTATGATCACACAAATGGTATGCCTCTACTTCATGTACAAACAGAGAAACAAGATGTATCCCATTTGTTTACAATAAAAATGAATTAAAAAAAAAAAGTTAGCAGCAGTTTCCGCAAGTATGAAAACATACATTTATTACATAGCATTCATTACAACCTATATCATACAAACTATATCAGTTTAAAGCATCAGTTTAATATATTATTGATTGCTGGAATAAAATAAAATGACCTGTAGTCTGTTTTCAAATTATACAATATAATACTTTACAGTAATATTATCAAACTATTCACATAAAACCTTATAGGTATATCTAAGAGAACACAGAGTGCAAGAATGCTCCTTAACCTTAGCAATTATTTCCTGTGGTTCAAATTTGATAAGTAATATTTAAACTGCCAATATGAAATTTAAAAGACCAGAACTCTTATTTGGGGACAGTAGAGAATCATTTCTTTCAGAAAGGCATTTCAAGCTATACCAGCTTCATTCACATCTTGCAGTTCTGACAGTAGTATGCCCTAAAGGTAAAAGGAGTCCCTACCGACTTTATATATTATATCACAAAAGATGCGTATATAAAAATTCTGTGACTTAATATGGGAGTGGTTGGCTGTAAGGTGAATCTACTTCACATCTGACTGAGATGGTCAGTGTCATAAAGAAACTTTGAGCAAAAAGACTAAAAGTTAATTATAATGATTAAGGCAAACAGGGTCATGTCTCCCAGGGGTAGGCAGTACCTATAGCCAACACTAAAATAACTTCCGTTTTAAGAGAAAACTGTTTCAAAACTTATAAAGTTATCTTGCAAATTTAGGATGAGGGAAGAACAGCTGATATAATGGCTTCCTGGAGACTGATAAGAAAAATAATTTAGAATAAGCTAGTTTGTGGAAGAAAGGTCTATTTTAGAGTGGACTAAAGTGATCACCTGGGCTCTACGCCATTTTTTACAAATGAGTAGCTAAAATGAAGGAAGATGCACATTAATTTTTAGTGCTTCCCTCCACACCAGTTAGAAAACCCTAATAATTTATTCCTAGGTGGAAGCTTTAAGGGCAAACAGAAGAAAAAGTTCCATGCATATACAATAAACTAATGGAATCTAAACCAAATCCATATTGTAAGTCCTTTGAGCAAAACTGCAGAAAAAAATTTGGAAAGTAAGATAGCCTAAAGCAAAAGACCATCTGAGAAGGACAGGCAGCCATTTTGTTGGGTATTCTATTCTGTGACTCCTTATAACCTGCCAATCAATTGTCAATCTATAAAAATTATAGAATTATTTATAAGTAATATTTTCCCTTGCTGAGTTTAATGTGAGAGGCATGACTGAAGAGAAGCATTTCAGCCAATAGATGTCATGCTTTGCTTATTAATAGGTAACAATATTTGTGTACCTGAGAAAAGAACGTTGTAGCTTTTCCCAACACTGAAATAATGAATGCTATCAGGAGGTCACTTTCTCAGTAGGAAAAGTTACATTTCTGGAGTGTGTTCCTAGTACACAGGTGTCTTTGGAAAGGGCACTGAAATGAGCAAACATTTCTGTTATGGTTTAAGATATGTGGTGTCCCCCAGAAGTTCATGTGTGAGACAATGCAAGAGGGATTAGAGGTGAAATGACTGGGTTAGGAGAGGTTCAACCTAATCCGTGCATTAATCCACTGATGGGGATGAACTAGGTGGTAACTGCAGACAGGTAGGGTGTGGCTGAAGGAGAAAATCATTGTGGTGTGCCATTAGGGCATATATTTTGCCCCTGCTGACTCTCTCTCTCTCTCTCTCTCTCTCTCTCTCTCTCTCTCTCTCTCTCTCTTTCTCTCTCTCTCTCTCTCTCTCTCTGAATGCCCTTCCACCATGATGTCCTGCCTCATCTTGGACTAATGGAGTCAGCCATCTATAGACTGAGATGTGTGAAACCATGAGCCCCAAACAAACTTTTCCTCCTCTAAAGTTGTTCTTCTGGTCACAACAGCAAAAAAACTGACTAAAACAATTTTCATCTTTCTCCTCCCAGCTCTGTTTCCTGGAGCCTTTGCAAAGCAGTTCAACACTACTTGAAAAACAAATCAACACAACCAAAAAATATCCAACAGACATGGTCCTCATGGCTCTTGAATCACTCAATTTTCTCCAATCTAGCTACATCAGTGGACTGGTTACTATAATAATCCTGTGAAGACATCAGATGCTACAGAAAAGATAAAAGGGGTCATAATATTGTCATTATGTTGTTTTAGCCATGTTTCTGTTCTTTAGACATCCAGTTCTTAGTGCAGGGCAGTATTTTTGGTTAATGTCTGTACCCATCATCACATACTACTTTAGGCACTGCATCTGGGTTGTTCGCATTTTCCATAATTACAGAGCTGGATGAGGCCATTCCCCAAGGCATGGGACCAGAGGAACCCTACTTTCCCCATTCTCCTCTCTTGTGGGACTCCATACATAACTTGAATCTGCTTCCAAGGATCCTGAACGGAGAGCTACAGTGTTTCTCTGAGTCCTGACAAGGATAAGAACTTCACAGTGGAGCTGTGCAGACCTTCAGCTGCCTTCAGGGGCATGTCTTTCTGTTTCTCTTGCTGTGATTTGGCCTTTGGAACACCAGAAATATGGGGCGTTGACTGAGTGAATGGTTATGGATCTATTTTTATTTTCCCTTTTTCTGGCTCCTTTGTTTTCATTTTGAGAGCCCAGTTTGGCACACCGGTCACACCATTTCTCAATCATGTGCTGGGGTAAAAAGTTACAGGATCCATTTTTGAATGCCACTCTATTGTATCCTTTTTTTATATAATCTGGTGGCTGCTGGCCTGCCCTGTTGAGGAACTGGGTATTCCAGAAAAGAGGTGAGAATCGCTAAAATCCAGGAAAAAAAACTCTTCCCTTTTTCTTTGAACTTGAAAAATATGATCTATTGGAGAGGACATTTCAGTGGATAAGAACACAGAGTGTTCAGAAATTTGAGAAAAAAGCATTGTCCTTGGAGTTCTCTAATGAGCCAGTTGCAGTAGTGCCTGGCAAAGGTAAGTTGGAATAGCTGGCTCTCGGGCAAATATTTCATTTCAGGGGTAAAACCTTCTCAGAGCTTTGGTTCATGTCACAACTCTTGCCCATCTCAATCCCTGTGCCTAAACTCCACTTTATTCTAATGGAATAAAATAAATTTTATTCCCTCAGTTTGCTAAGACTTAGGCCATTTGAGACAATCTTCCTCTCTACAAAGAGACCATTCATTCTTTGAATGAATGCTCCTGAGGCAGCTCAGCGTGCAGTCTGGTCATCTGTGGTGGGCTCTGAGCAGCACCAATGTGTCTTTGAACTCTTGAGGGCATCTACTGTGTTTGACAAGGAATATCCAGATAAATCTGCATCAAAGGGTTGGTTCTAGGAATGATACTGGGAGGGCATAAGATGATAAAATGCCACAGAAATGGCCACTGGCTTGGATTTAGTGAAAAGTTTCAGTTTCCTTCATTACCATACAAGCTTTAATTCTTAATGATCTGATTTAAATGGTATTTTCCCTGTTGATATAAGTGCCTGTAACTAAACATGGCTTATCCATTTCCTTCAGGGGTTAATTCTTCATCATTTGAGACAGAATAGCATTGCAACTATACTTACACAGTTTTTTCTGGTAAAAGTCCTTGATGTGGGAAAGCTCTGAGTCTAAGGGGTCAGTGTTGGTCTCTGAGCATCAATGGTGCCACCACAGACTTTTTGGGGCATCTGACACTTATGCAGACAGGTAACTGTGTCTACACAAGCCAGACGGAGCCCTAGTATGTCCCTCCTCAGTGTGATCTTTCCGTTCATTACTGAAATATTCACCAGTTTAGATTCAAGAGGTTGTTTCATTTGGAAGTCTTCATCTTTAGAATGATCTAAGTCAAAACCACTCAGGGTTAAAACACCTTCTACCTGAGGCTGGTCAAGGTCATAGTCACTGAAGGTTAAGACAGAATCCTTGGTTCTGCTACACTGGCCATTCTACATGGACTATTAAAAATCCTCAATTATCCCATTTTCTAAGCTATCATAGGAGGAGTTATTCAGTTGGAAGCCAGAGGTATCTGTCAAAAAAAAAATCAAATCGTGACACACAGTTTTACTTACCACAAATATATTCCATGTTGTCTACAAAACAAACTACAATTAGTTTAATGCTCTGTTCATGTAGAGTATTTAAGTTCTCGCTCTCAAAAATAACATAATCATAGTGTTCCCAACTATTAATATAGAAGAAAAATGCCTGTTGGGGTATAATAGATTTATTTCAGTTCACAAGGAACTAGGCTTTTGGGGGAACTAAGATTTTCTTAAATCAATGAACACAAACAAATGTTTAGTCTCGGAAACATTCTCTTTCATGGTATATCTCACTAAAACCTCTCCCAAGAAGGAAAAAAATTCTTCCACAAATATCCTATAGCAATTTCTAACCATAAATTGTATAAGCAGGTAAGTCTATAAAAAAGGAAAAGATGAAAGATACCTTTCATTTAACCTGCCTATAAATCACATTTCATATAAGAATCCTGATTTTAACAAAATGCCAAAAAAAATTAGAGAAAAAAATTCTATTTTAAAAGTATACAAAAGTATGAATTTTTGTGTATTTTAAAAGTATACAAAAATCCCCCCTAAAAAGTATGCTGCTTGGGTATATAAATTAATTTTAATCAGTGGACTAAAGTTCTAGTGTGTGGCCTTGGCTTAACACTAACACTTTATACCAGTGGCTTTATCTTTAAAATTAGGATAATTTCAGGTATTCTCCATAGAGTGGGGTGAAGAAATATACTTTGCTAGTAAACCGTATAAAGTGTCAATAGATAGTACTTCTCATGTAAAGGGCAGCTTGCCACAAGCTTCGGGTATATGATAAAGAAGAGAGGTAGCTAGAAAGAAAATGTGTTTTTCCTACCTAGTCGATATCCATTCATTTCCTTCTACTATTCTCCTAAACTGGAGGTACATGAGGGAAGAGGAAAGAGTTTACTAGAGCTTTGTGCCTACATTGAGATGTACTGCAAATTTGCTGTGTTTCTTGCCCTAATAACTGAGACCAAAAGGCAGGAGAAATGTTGGGAACAAAGGGAAGTGATATCTCCAAATCCCTTAGTAACATCCCAGTGTTGTAGTGGTGTGATTTTCAAGGAACAACTGTATCATCACCACTTCCGTTTTTAGATGAGGAAACTCTTTATCTGTCAAGAGATGGGACTGAGAATTTAACTTTGCCTCACTTAACTCCAAATGTATGTGTTTAAACTACTGTTTTCTTTTCAGTCTGTGACATGAGTCAGTCCTGCTTGTTAGCTTCCTTGAAAGAAAATTTTTTTTAAATCTGCTATCACTTTTCTGTTTAACATCACATTTCTATAGACCACCAGAATAGAACACTCCATAGTCAGTAGACTCAAATTTATAACTTGAATTTAAACTTAAGTATAATTATGTACTTAAACTAGATAAGCAATTGTCTTTCAGAATACAGTAAATATTGGTTTCAAAATGGAGACTCAGTCCCCTAAAGCATAACAGGGGAAAAAATTATTCTCTTTGTTGTTAATTCATTTTCTAGGTCTGGACTGGAAGAAGTAGGATACCAAAGAATGCTTGAAGTGAAGCACACTGCTAAATTATATGCAGTCATCTGATTGGATGATGAATGTTGTTTAAGGTTTACTGCCTCAGACAGATACTTCAGGAGAACAACACTGGCTCTTAGAAGCTGGTCTAATAGCCTAAAGACAAAAAATAATGCACTCTTTAACAAGTCATTCTATTAAAAAGAAGAAGAAGAATAGAAGTTCAGTGGAGTAGACAAAGTAGAATTAGGGGAAGGGAAAGGGAATGAGAAAAGGAAAAACAGTGGAATGAATCTGACATAACTTTCCTATGTACACATATGAATATACCACAGTGAATCTCACCATCATGTACATCCATAAGAAATTAATTTTTAAAAATAATAACTATGGATAAATGACAGAAAGATCAGTAGAGGGAAGGGAGCTGGTGGTGGAGCCAGGAGAGGAGAAGGAGGTCCAGGGGACTGAAGTAGAAGAAAATATAGTCCATGCTTTTGTAATTAGGTGAAAATGGATTTCATTATCACATAAAACTAAAAAGAACCAATTTTAAAAAAGAAATGTACTTGCTAAGCAAAAGAAAGAAAGAAAGAAAGAAGAGAGAGAAAGAAAGAAAGAAATGAAAAAACTTATAAAGATAGGCAACCTTACATTGCATGGAAAACCATGCAAATTAAAAAAGGGTAAATCCAGAACATAGTTCAGATATGCAAGAATTTCAGTTAATGTGATAAGAGTGAGGACACAAAGAGAAAATCAACACCAGAAATTATTTTTTCTCACATTGTCTTCACAAATCAATGAATAGGTAAAAGAAAATAAGAAAGTCTCCTAAAAAATGCTATCCAAAATACAAAATATTTTTGTGAAACTAGTACAATGTTATTTTTACAGTTACACTTTTAAAATGTCACTCTCTAAACATAACCATGAATCATACTTTATTTTTTATTGGTTCTTTTTAGTTATACATGACAAGTAGAATCCATTTTGATATAATTATACAAGCATGGAATATATCTTATTCTAATTAGGACTCCAGACTTATGGATAAATTCTGCAACATTTTAAAAAAGATTTCTGATAAAATTGAAGTGCTTCTTTATTTCCAAGAAGCATACCTTTGGAAACCATGTGCTCTGCTCCACCAGGTTCCAAGGACAAGTCTTTTCCAAATCTCTGCCCCATTCTTACCCCTTTCACAGACAAAGCAAGTTTTTTAATAGTATATTTTCCACCATTCCTGCTTTATAAATGCTAAAAAAAATTTTAAATGATCATTCAACAAAATGGTTTTTACTACTACCCAGAAAATAATATGAGTATGTAAATACATACTGTTATTCATGTTTATTGTCTTTTTCTATAAGAACTGGCAACCTTGAGAAAATAAAGTAGTTCCAATCCTATTACACAAACAGAAGAGGCTTTTCCTTCAGTACAGTGAACTGAACAGTGGGTATAGTCAATAGGGATAAGTTATGAAAAACCTTGAAATAGATGAAAAGATTAGTGGGTGTATTTTGTGTTGACACAAGTATCTAACCTGGGCTTCATGTCTATCTGGTCCTAAGCCTATGATCTATTTTACAACTCTGTAAGCCAAAGATAACTGATAGAAGTGGGTCTAATACTTTCCCATAGAATTAAATTCTGTCTTGTGAAGACACAACTAATCAATATGCATCCTTGCCCTGGTAGAAAAATCCATATTTGTATCTACCTTTAAATTTAATTTTAGCATAGTATCCAACTTTTGTTAGGTTTTGGTTTTTTGAAATATCCTTTGAACTATCTGTACCATCTTACAGTCTCTTTCATTATTTATTAAATTTTTTGTAGTTGCAAATGGACCCAATATTTTATTTACTTATTTATTTATTTATTTATATGTGGTGCTGAGGATCAAACCCAGTGCCTCACACATACTAAGCAAGCACTCTACCACTGAGTTACAACCCTAGCTCCCAAACAACACTTCTTTTTAAATGAGTGGTATTTGCTTAATAATCTCTGGCTAGATGATAAGTTTACTCTGCATACACTGCATAAGAAAGTATATTCAAAAGGTGCAAAATAATTGAAAAAGGCTTGTAAACCACACCTTCCTTCTGGTGAACCCTGGGTAGAGCTTTGATTAAGACTAAATAGAAACCTCATTAGTCATTTAAATAAAATATTTCACATGATTGCTTTATATTTGTATGAGGGACATACATTTACCTTTCTTTAAAATATCACATTTTAGCATCCTATAAGATATAATGTTTTGGACAATGAGAAATAAAATATTGAGTCTGATGCTCACTATCTCTGAATACTTCACACCAAACTATAATGGAATTGGATACAGTATTTTGTTACAAAGTCTTGGTTTCTGGGGTCTTCAATAACTGTACAATGTTGTACCGATATAAGAAGTTTATCAATAGCAGTTGTGTAGTTGAAATTTTTCTACAGAAAAAAATGAATAAGTGCATTTAAATAAATAATATTAGGAATAATAGGTTTTCATAGAACCAGAGAATTGCTTTTTGTTAATGGACGTTTCTTTCCATTGTCTTATAATGCAGGAAATATTCATCAATATTGGGATGTGAGTTCTAACAGCAATCTCTCTGTGTGTGACTATAGATATTGCATTCTTTGTTATTAGACTGAGTGTGCAACTCTCTTTCTTCTCGAGGAGATAACTATTTCTCTGCTGTGCTCCCACAGGGCCTACCATATACCTTCATTGCACAGATTATACTTCATTGTTGCATCTTTCTCAGTTTACCTACATACTCTATAAGACTGTGACAGGGAGGAAATGAGACATTTTCTCTCCATGATTTCAGTTGCAGGATAAATGCATAGGGAGTTTTCTGGTTGGCTAAACATTTCCCCAGATTCAGTCCATAAGCACTAGATTTGGTCTAATGGAGTAGCTACAGGACTAATGAATTTTAGCTCAGATCCAACTCAGATACACAGAATCAGATTCTATGTAAATGAGAAGCAGGAGACGTAATAGCAATGACAATGCCACAAAATATTTTTATTTTTATTTTTTCCCCATTTTTATAGATACATTATAATTGTATAAATTGATGGGTCTGTTGTTACATATTTGTACATGCACACAATATAACAACATAATTTGGCCACTACCACTCCCCAGCATATCCCCCCCACTCCCTACCTCCCATCCCCAGGTCCCTTTTCTCTACTGATCTCCCTTTGATTTATAGGAAATCCACCCCCCACCTTTGTTTTCTTTTTTTCCTTTCTAGTTTCTGCATTTGAGAGAAAACATACCACCCTTCAACTTCTGAGTTTAACTTATTTCACTTAACATGATGGTCTCTAGTTTCATCCATTTTTCTGAAAATGCCATAATTTTCTTTTTCTCTATAGCTGAATAAAACTCTACTGTGTATATATACCATATCTTCTTTATCCATTCATCCATTGATGGATACTTAGGCTGTTTCCATAGTTTGGCTATTGTGGATTGTGCTGCTATAAATACGGGTATGCCTGTATCACTATAGTCAGATGACTTAAATTCTTCAGGGTCATTACTAAGAAGTGATATTACTGGGTCTTATGGTGGTTCCATCCCTAGTTTTTCTGACGTGCCTTCATACTGATTTCCATAGCGAACATACTAATTTACAGTTCCATCAACAGTGTAAAAGCGTTCCTTTTTCTCCACATCCTCTCCAGCATTTATTATCATTTGTATTCTTGATGACTGCCATTCTGACTGGTGTGAGATGAAATCTCCATGTGATTTTAATTTGCATTTCCCTGGTTGCTGATGATGTTGAATATTTTTTCATGTATTTTTTGGCCATTTGTATTTCTTCTTTTGAAAAGTGTCTTTTTAGTTCATTCGCCCATTTATTAATTGGGTCATTCGATTTTATTGGTACAAAGTTTTTTGAGTTCTTTATGTAGTCTAGATATTAATCCTTTGTCAGAAGAGTAGCTAGCAAAGATTTTCTCCCATTTTGTGGTTTCTCCCTTCACATTTCTGTTTCTTTTGCTGTGCAGAAGCTTTTTAATTTGATGCTGTCCCATTTATTAACTCTTGACTTTATTTCCTGAGTTTCAGGAGTCCTATTGAGAAAGTCATTCCCTGAGCCTAAAAGCTGGATTGTTGATTCTACATTTTCTTCTAGGAGTTTCACAGTTTCTGGTCTAATTCCAATGTCTTTGATCCATCAGCAAAACATTTTTAAACTAGTCTCCATGGATATAACTTTAATAGTTGTCATTATTTAAATAGACTTGCTTACAAAATATAAATATTCTAGAAGTATTTTTGAGAATCACCAATTAGAATAATTACCTCTGGATTATATTTATCTTCTTTTCATCATTTCCTTGAGCCATTACTCAGATTCAGGGATCATAGCTATCTGTTGAAAAAATACTTACTGGAATATTTTATGGGAAATAACAGATAAAAATAAATACTTTGAATCATTATTGTCATTGGAAATACGTAGTAGAAAATTAGAAAACATTCTTTGACAAGTTAAACCTTCTGTTCTTTGAAGTACATGTGGATCTAGGCCAACTCTCCACTGATTTCTGCATGTAGAACATTTGCTCTGGTTTTGATCTCACAATAAAACAGATGATAATGGGAGTCTAGATTATGGTGGGAAAAGTAAAACACAATCTTCTAGAGCTGAAACCTCCTTTTCATATACAGTTTAGCAAAGAAGTACAACATGTTAGGATCTGGCAGTAAACCATACTAAATCTTTTTCTTTCCCCTTCCTTAAACAGTTAGTTCAAGGAAAGGTCTTAAGATATCTCTGAGGTTCATAATCTGGCAATATTCATTCCATCTTTCTTAATGTGTTTGTTCATATGTGTGAGGCAATGTTTGATGTGCATGGAATAGAGAAGACAATAAAACAAAATCCCCATAATTTGAGAACATTATGTTCCAGTGGCACTGAGGCAGAAATGCATCAAGTTATTTAGTGTTTCTCCCTATTCCCCATAGAAGACCTCTCACATATTTCAGGGGAGAAAGTGTTCTAAGTGATGATTGAGTTCTGGGAAGTTGGGGCTGCACCCTATGTCTGGTAAACATTGAGTAACATGTTCACAGTGTATTATCTTTTCCTGGAGATCCTCTTCTGCTCAGAATCATGGGCAGGGTGGTGTAATAAAACCAGGATATAACCAAGGGTATTTAGTATTTGGATTTATTAACAAAAAGTCTACAGTAAACTAAATTTGGTCCTGGTCTTTTACAGTTGATTATGTCCCGCTCACTGTATAGCTTTTGGTTTGACGTTAATAAGACCAGGCTTCTGTTCTTATCTCCCCCTCAGTAAACTTTAGGCAGAGAGAACAGTTAGTGTCAGAGCACGGTACCCAAGGTTGGTTAGCCCCTGGGACATCCCTGCTTATGGAATAGAGGGTAGTGAAAATCTGCAACTGGGCAATTTTAACTTGCTACAACCAAATCAGGAATATTATCTATGTGCCTTGTAAAGGCAACGGACAACTTGTTACTTATATATCATGTATCATGTTTATATTACTCATATAGAGGCTGAGGTAGCTTAGAGTTACCATTATCCAATTACATGAGCATTTACCCCCGGCTTTGAACATTTATGGGACAGGGACAGACCATCCACTTCTCTGAGCACACATATATCAAGCATGTCTTCAGCCATCTAAAGAGGCCATTACTGAACTCTTGCTATGTGTCCTATGGTGAATTATTAATGGGTGACAACAGAAGGCCGTTCGCCTCTAATTGAGATGCCCAGATAATTTTAAGAGATTCTTTGTAGTCATGTCACTCTATTACAATAATTTTTTAAGAATGGTTCATAATTACAAAAGTGGAGTGATTCAAAGTCTTCCCCTCTCTTCTTACATGTTCCAGTAGAAATGGATCTTGACATTTATGATTTAGAATTATCATCAAAAATCTACATTTCATGGGTACAACTATTTAGTTTTCTTTATAATTCCATACCACTTTTAGTTACCACACCCATTTTAAAGGTCAGATTTAGAAGAGGCAAAATCTGTTATTTAAAAATTGTATAGTGACAATAGCTCTTTTATTAAATCTTAGTGGAAAACACTTATGAACTGTCTTAAAGAAAAAACATCATCAAATATTAAACCTACACTTGAAAGACAATAACTTGTAACATCTGACTGTGATGTACAAAGAAGAAACCATACAAACTGGATTTATTTTAGATCCATTATTACTGCATTCACTTTTTCTTCTAACTTCTAGAGAAATATCAAAATCCACATTTCCTGGGGTCCCTGGAGTACCACGGGCTGAGCATGGTGCCTGATGCTTCATAGGGAAGCAAGTCCAAGTCCTATAATGTTACTGTTTGTATCCATTTTCAGTCATTGTTACTGTGACAAATTACCACACACTTCAAGGCTTAAAACAGCAGCTCAGTCCCTCAGCACACACTGGTAATCCCAGTGGCTCAAGAGACTGAGGCAGGAGGATAGTGAGTTCAAAGTCAGTCTCAGCAATGGTGAGGCACTAAGCAACTCAGTGACACCCTGTCTCTAATAAAATACAAAATAGGGCTGGGGATGTAGCTCAAAAAACAAAAACAAAAACAAAAAACAACAACAACAACAAAAAAAAAAACAGCAGAAGCTCAGAGCATGGTTTCAGAGGTTAAAAGACCAACATGGGCACCATAACCTAAAATCAAGCACAGGGCAAGGACAGAGGCTCCAGAGGAGGTTCTGCTATGGTCTTTTCCAGGCTGAATAATCCACGGTCACCTACCAATCTGGGGGTCAGTCTTCTTCCATCTGCTCCTTGCACCTTCTCTGCCATGTGAAATGACCCACTCTCCAAGTTTGAAGAGAAGGACATGGATATGTTAGGGCTAGGGACTTCTCAGCTCACCCAGATCATTGCTTTCAGCAATGTCCACTCCACAGATAGTGGTCAAGTCCTTCCTGTGTGCCAGATGTTTTGTCTTGGGGATATCAGGGAGCAAAGCCCAGGGACAACCCTGCCCTTAGGGTTCAACTTTGGAATAATTCCCAAATACAGGTTCAGTTACATGAGGACAAAGGGCTACGAGGGGGCAGGCCAAGTGTGGGAGAGAGAACCCAGGAGTGGAATAGGGTCTGGAATGGAAGGCAGGGGCTTCCAGCAAGGTGAGATTAGAGCTGCCCTCTGAAGGGACAGTGACCTTCTGCTGCCCTTCTGCTGATAATCAGAGGTTGTGATGACCCATGGTTACTAGTTTTTTCATGAAGTTTTTCTAGTCAGTAATAAAATTAGAAAAACTGGAGAAACAGGAAACACAGTGTAAGCTTGATAATCAGCTCATAATAGCTTAAAAGCAGCATCAGCTCTCCCCTTGACCTGATAACATCTAACAACACGTGATGCATGGATTGGGTCAAGAGAACAACACAGCCACCAAAAGATCAGAGTTGTGGACCTGTGGTCCTGTGCAGAAGTGTCCCCCAGAGACACACAAGCTGGCCTGCCCCACCCATGATCATGTAACAGCTGCACAAAAACAAATTTCCTTTTGTCTCCACCCAGGAACCCAGCAGAGCACATGTTCACCTGGTGGCCTCTCTTGACCACATGGAATCTTCTAGCTATTGCTTAGGGGTGTCGAGATGGGAATATGGGGCACGAGGCCTTGTCCACCATCTGAGGACCTGAGCAAGTGCTGCTCTCCTTTGAACCAGTCTTCAACTTCAGCCTGTTCCCAGTTTTTTTGCCCCTCAGGCAGAGCCAAGGATTCACCAGCAGAATCCTGGGTACTTTGCTATGTGTAATGGCCTTAGCCTCCTCTCCTGATGGACAAGAGTGCAGGAGGCTGACTGACCTCCCTTCCAAAGCCCACACTCATGAATTCTCAGCACGGGGGCTGGGATGACCAGGCTGGAGGCAGAGTTAGTATCAGGAGCCAAACTGTGGGGGAGGCTGCTTCTAGGAGGGTCTGAGCTTCTGCACAGACTGCATGTCCTGGCTCTGTGGTGCCAACAGGGCACATGCAAGGGCTTATCAGATCACTGGTGGTCAGTTAGGAACCTCCAAGTCCCTCTTGGCAGGTCACCAAGATGCAAAGTGGCTTAACATCATTCAGAACTTATGTTTCTTCATTTTTTGAACAGCATTATTTCATGCATTGTTCAACAAGCTATATCTGGCGTCCATCCCATATCTCACCCATATCTCACAAGAGTGGCTAAAGAGAGCGGCCCCCTCTCCAAGGACAGTTGATCACACATGACCAGTCATAAGCCTTCCTGGGAATTTTTGGACCAAAATGAAGAGTCAAGACTCTTCTCTCCAGGGAACACCTGTGGGAGCCCAGGTACCATGCCCCTCCTTTCTGGGGACTGACCCCTATCACAGTCCAGTTCCAAAAATCTGTTGATTTCTCTTGTAACCAAACCACCTCTAACTGCATGAACTATGGAGCACCCCCTCCCCCAGTTAACTTTGCATCATCCTTCTGACTCAAGAGCCATCTTTCCTCTGCAAAACCCTCTCAGTTATATTTAGGGGAATGCCCACTCCCTCCTATAGTCCTGGATGGTGGCAGCAATCTCTGCAGCCCCCAGGATGCAGTGTCACATTCAGTTTGTTATTTTCACAGGTAGGCTTTCCTTGCCCTTTCCTAAGCAGTGGCCCTTCCTCTGTGGACCAGAGAACCAATTTACATTGGTTCTGCCAGTTGCCAAAGAGTCAATTGCAGTTATCAATTTAGGAACTGTTGAAAAAAGTCACAAGGTGGGTCTGAGCATTGGCTTGGGCCACTATGAGATGACCTAAGTAAAACTGTTCCTCGCCTGACCTCCAAGAACCCCTATCTTTACTGGAGGACTACCCTGGCATGTAAGGTCAGAGGGATTAATATCAGTTCAGAACCAGATGGAGTAACTCCTGAAAAGTCTGATTAGATCCCTTCCAGAGAGGGGACAGTGGCCACAGTTACTGAGGGGAAGGCTCAGGAAGACTGTGTTCTTGGCTAGGGCCTTGCAGCGGGTCTCCCTTCCCCACCCTTGGGCCTATGGCCTAGTCTAGTCCTGGATGCTTTGTTTGACTATGCCTTGGTGAGTCGGGTCATACTTCTGTTCAGCAGATGTAAACTTGGATCTGTTGCCCACATATTTGCCAAAATGGCCCCACTAAAACTTGCAAAAGAATATTAACATCTGTCCACAGCACCCACAAGGCATCTGCATCCCTCCAAGGGGCCAGTAGGGACCTGCATGCTCTTCCTGCTCCTCTCCAGCTTCATCATTCATAGTTCACCTCCTGTGGCTGCTCTACCTCCCAAACTCCTGGACAGTGGTCTCCATGCTGGCCCTAGCTCTGTCTTAGCTTCTCAGCAAGGCCTTCCTGTCCACAGTGGCATTTGCTTCCTGTCCTCCATATTCCCATCCCTCTTTTTTGTTTTACTTTTTTCAAAACCTTATTGTGATGATATATACCACCTGCTGTCATGATTTAGCTGCTAATGGCCTGTATCCCCCATGAAGCTCAGTCTGCATGCACTCATAACTATTTCCTGAATGAATGAGCAAGATTGTCAGTGCTCTGTCCCTTGCCTGACTTCCATTACTGGAGGGTTTCCCTGGCACTTGGGGTCCTCGCTGTGCTCTGAGCTAGTAGCAATCATGGGAGTTAGTTTTTCAGCCTCACAATCCTGATTTAAAGAAACAAAGGTGGTGATTGGAAAGACAGGGTATCTTGTATTGTCAAGGCCAGGTGCCAGCACAGTTACCTTCCTCCCAAAGTTACCTATGAGAAGTCAGAGATGTGGTGTTTGCAATGACTTGCTTCCTCAGACACTGAGGCAGCTGCCTTCCATAGCCTGCCCCTGAACCCTGCAGCACTGACCTCTACTGCACAGGGTGCGTCTTGACCATCGTGGGTCAGCAGGGCTGTGGGTGGCACTCAGCAAGAATGTTCACGAGAGAAGACAAATCACAGAGGCTGCCGGTGGAACCAGAAGCTTAGCATGGGGCTGGTGCCCTCCCAGGTTCAGTAGCCAGACCCACTTCCCTCTCAAAGGTCCCTCGTCTTCATAGGCACTTCTCTGCATGCTGTGAGATTCTGACACAGCCTGTTGACAAACCTCATAAATTGTGATAGTGTAGGCTCTTCTACTTCCTGGATATGGCATCACTGGGAAGAGCTAGCAGATTCAGGTTTCAACTGGAGTTCACCAGCTGATGGAGAGTCTGGGGCAAACCTCACATGGGGAAGGGGAATCAGGGAATCAGGGGTAAACAATACTCCTGAGGGGTGTGGGCTCTGGGTTCTCCAAGCCGCTCCTCCACCAAGGCCACTTTGAAGCCATGATGTAATGCAGAAAGGGCCCTCAACTCTGAACTGGCTGTCCTCTACTATGACTTCTTTCCCAGAGAAATACCCTTCTGCACCCTTCTGCCTTATCCACTCCTCTCTGTGACAGAGCTCTATACTGTCCTGTTTGCAGTCTCTGTCCTCTTTAAGGAAAGTCTGAGCTTTTCAATGTGGATTTTCATGATTCCCTAAAGAAACTTGAAGCCACATTCCAGATGACCTCATTTCCTTGACACTCAGCCCAATTCTTTCCTTTCTGGAGTTAATATGGCCACATGGCCATGTGGGTGGGGCTGAGAACCATCATCCACAATTCTGCAGTTCCCCTTTGAATTTACCTTAGGACTCAGGCCAGTCTGCACTGAGCAGACATCTCCTCCAGTGTGCACTTACTGCCAACCCCCTCATGCCATTTGTCATCTGTGAGCCTCTGCTGATGTCCTTCTGCTGGACAGGACAGTAGACTCAAGGCCTGGCTGACACAGCCTGCCTTACCCCTATGTCCCCAGGCCCTAGCACACTACCAGGAGTGACAGATAATTTTTTACAACAGCTTGATTGGGCTAAGGAACATCCAGCAGCTGGCAGAATGTCATCTCTGAGTGTGACCTGAAAATGTTCCTCAAAAGATGAGTACTAAACCAGTGGACTGAGTGAAAAATGATCCATTCATCCTCCCCGATGTGACTGGTCACCATCCAATTTGCTGGGGTTGGGTAGAATAAAAAGACAAAAGGATGACTCTCTCTCTTCTGGAGGGCCAACCACTGTGTCCTGCCCTCAGCTTCCAGAACTCACGCCCATGGACCCATTACCCAAGCCTTTGAACTCCACTGAGTCAGACCACCATCTTTCTTAGCTCTCTAGCGTACATATAGCGGATCATAGGACGTTCCATCCTCCATAATCTCACAAGTCAATTCCCATCATAAATCCCCTGTGGTCTCCCTCTATACACTCCACTGGTTCTGTTTCTCTGGAGAAGCCTAAAGAGCCCACTGGCACACACTGGACACTTAGCAAGTAACTTTGAGGGACCAGAAAGCCTGAGTGGCTTCCAGGCACTCATGTAGCAAGGTTGAAACTGTGCTCCATGAAGTTATAATTTGGGAGGCTGATGGCCAGGAAGGTTGGAACATGTTACTGATTTGAGTTAAAGCACAAGAGGTTGAATTTGTACTATTAATAGGGACTCGTTGTAAGAAGTCAGGATCACCAACCTCTGAAAGCTGGAAGGATTCTGGTGAGGAAGGGGCAGGATGTGGGGGCCTGGGACCCTCCCACCCACAAGAGAGAAGACACCACCAGAAACAAGTGTGGCGATGGGAAGTGTCTCCAGCCTGACAAAGATCAGGGCTTGTGGCGCTACCTTGTTTTACCTGGTGGCAACCCAGGAGATGGTAGGTGTTATTCACTCTATTCTGAATTTAAGAAGCCAGAGCTCAAAAATGGCAGAGCTGCTGATACCCTTGCTGCCCTTGAAGCCCAAGTGAGAAAATGCTTGAGAAACTGAACTGACGTAAGATCCTCCTGCACGGTCTAGAGACAATGGGCCAGAACAGTTGTGAGGAGCAGCCTCAGTCTGCAAGGAGATGCTGCCAAGGGAACCAAGCCACAAGGGTGAAGACACACAGCCGAGGAGGTCAGGAGACACTGAGAAACCTTAAGTAGTGGGTTCCCCAGAGCCTGCGTGAAGTGGGAAGGGGCCTGAGAGGGTTTTCCCTGAGCCTGGACACATCGTAAGCTTCATCACACTGACACACCAGTGGTAGACACCATGCCAGGAGAGAAGGAAAGCCCAGCCCCTGTTGTGTCTGCTTGACTGGGAAGGAAACAGGGATGATGATGTAGGACTCATTCAGAAAAACCCTAAAGGGAAAATCCCCCAACAAAACCTCTTACAAGAAACCCAGGAAAAAGATGTCCCCCATTGATGGGGAAGAGGTACAGGTCAGATAGCCACATGGGAAAGGAAGTGGTAGAAAGGGAGGCCAAGTGTGCAGATTCTGGTCAGAGGTGCTAAAGACAGCCATGGCAGGTGGCAGGTCAGGGTCTACAGGGGTAGGAGGACATCTGGGGCTGGAACACTGTAGAAGGAGCACCAAGTCAGAACCAGAGACAGACTCAGATCCAGTCGTGAAGGCCCTCCAGTGGCCCCTGATTCCTGAGTTTCTATAACTATTCAATGAACATGGCTTCCCCAACTCACGGTCAGGGCAAGTCTAAGACTGTCAGGTCTGTATTCACCTTTCCACAGGGCCACTGAGAGCTGGGTGGAGGGGCTTCTCTGCCTCAGGTTCTGCCTGTTCCTCTGTTGGCTGGTTCTCACACATCCTTCCTTCTGGTTCATCCACATGGAGACTGTGCCACATTTGTGGAGTGCTCCCCAGTTGCCTCAGCTCCCACCATCCCACCTTAAATTCACTTAAACAAGGAAACAATCCTGTGAGGAGGCTCTGACCATATACTAGACCCACACTGAGGACAGCGGGGCATCCTCTCTGCTGGACCCAGAACTGAGAACAGTGGGGCTTCCTGATTCTGGGTATGAGCTCCTCAGCCCCACTCCTAGGCCAGCGATCATACACTCTCTCGTAATCAGTGCTGACCCCTCCTTTCCCTGGGCCTCTGGCGTTCAGAGACCCTCCTACCCTCTATAGCTGCTGTGGGGGTGTTATGGTTTGGATATGAGGTGTCCCCCAAAAGCTCACATGTGAGACAATACAAGGAGGTTCACAATAGAAATAATTGGGTTGTAAGAGTCTGTTGTGTCTGCTTGACTGGGAAGGAAACAGGGATGATGTAGGACTCATTCAGAAAAACCCTAAAGGGAAAATCCCCCAACAAAACCTCTTACAAGAAACCCAGGAAAAAGATGTCCCCCACTGATGGGGAAGAGGTACAGGTCAGATAGCCACATGGGAAAGGAAGTGGTAGAAAGGGAGGCCAAGTGTGCAGATTCTGGTCAGAGGTGCTAAAGACAGCCATGGCAGGTGGCAGGTCAGGGTCTACAGGGGTAGGG
The DNA here is from genome assembly GCF_902686445.1 of Sciurus carolinensis. Taxonomy (NCBI): domain Eukaryota; kingdom Metazoa; phylum Chordata; class Mammalia; order Rodentia; family Sciuridae; genus Sciurus; species Sciurus carolinensis. Next base: position 15,908,414 of record NC_062230.1, on the reverse strand, counting down.
GGACATCTGGGGCTGGAACACTGTAGAAGGAGCACCAAGTCAGAATTAATTCCCTGATAGGGATTAACTGAATGGTAACTGAAGAGGTAGGGTGTGGCTGGAGGAGGCGGGAATTGGGGTGTGGCTTAGGGGTATCTATTTGTAACTGGCCACTGAAACCTCTCTCTCTCTCTGCTTCCTGATCACCACCTGAGCTGCTTCCCTCTGCCATACTCGTCCCCCAAAATGTTCTGCCTCACCTCAATCCCCTAGGGATGGAACTGGCCTTCTATAGACCTCTGAAAACGTGAGCCCTCAAATTAACTTTCCTCCTCTACAGCTGTCCTGGCCGGGTCCTTTAGTCACAGCAGTGAAAAAACTGGCTACAACAGGGGAGAGCCACAGGGCATTCTGCTCTCTCAGCACCCAGGACTAGTCAGCTTCTCAACCCCAGTGACAGCTAAAAGCCGAGTACTGAGCACAAAAGTTCCACCCAGCACCAGTGGCCACTGTCACGTGTGTTCTCCATTCTACCCACATCCTGAGAGGACTTGGTCCTCAGACCAGTCACATGTCCCCAGAAGGAACTTCCAGACACCCTGCAGGGGGAGCTGGAGGGATGCACCTCACTTCCTTGTGGACAGGTGCCCCACAAGGCACTCTCCTTCCTCCTCAGCAGTACACACTCAACTCAGGGCAGGACACACCCCATCCCTCGACAGACATTGCTGTCACCAAGAAGTTTCTCAAGGCTGCCCACCCCTTCCCCACACCACCAGGGTTCCAAGGTTGGTTCTGCACCTCACACATCACATGGCCCTTACAGGAGTCATCAGCAACACCCGTTCCAGAAGCCCCTGTCCTCCAACTGGGAGAACGTCAGTGCCCAAGAGAGCGTTCTGCGGAGTTTCAGATAGGTGGTTCCATCAGCATCCCTGCAATCTCTAATCCAGAGATGCTCTGCCAAACCAACGATGAGCAGAAGGAATTTGCAGTTCTGCTGATCCCTCAGCAAAACTGCACAAGGAGCTCCACACACCAGTAGTGCTACCTAAGACCCTCCCGCAAGATGGATGCTCTTCTTCCCCCACAGAGCACTGCGTGCTGTGAGCAGGGCCTGGAGGCACCTGAAAGCCAGAGTCTCTCACATGTGTAAAGCACCAGTGTCCACACAAATGCCCTATTTATGCTTATTCCTGCTCAGGCTTGACAGTCCAGCCTCAATCAGGACACATTTATTCATCTCAGGCTTCAACTTGTGTCATCTCAGGCTTCAGCTTCAGCTTGTGGCACAAAGGGAAGAAGGAAAGGGTTTCAGGGAAGGCAGCCTCCAGTTTTCATAAGACGAAAGCAGCCCCGTTCATGGTTTCTCCTGCCTCTCTGCACACATGTTTATGTTCCTGGACTGTGACTTGGACATGGCACAGCCCATCTGTGCCTTTTGCTCTTCTGCATCTTCAAAGTCTACAGTTTCCAAATGCTTTCATTTTCTGAGTCTGGCAGAGAATCAGCAAATATAAGGAGACCCCTAACTTGGCTTGAGATGAAATGGATTTGAGGCTTCTAGAATTTCTCGGAGGCTGTGCCAAGGCCAGCCACAAGATGAAGAAGCATCTCTTTTCTTCTGTGATCATGAAGGTCTCACAAACAGAGCTCCAAGCCATTTATCCAAGGAAACAGAGGGCTCCACCCTACCTGTCTACTCAGCCGAGTACATGGTGGGAGTGGTGAAGTTGAGGGATTGAGGGGTAGGGAGGTAGATGGAGGGATGCAGAAATCATGTGGGCCTCACCGCCTGGCTAGGCTTGGCCTCCCTGTGCAGTCACGTGGATCTGTAAGTGAATCGTGAACTTTGTTCCATCCACCTAATCAAAGGTTAGCTCATTCAGCTTTCCTGCCAAGCACAGACTGCAAGTCAGGAGGCTGAATGTGAAATCGCCATTCATTCGCCTCCCCATAGAGCCCAGTCCTCTGACCCATCATTGCCCTATGGAAATGCTTCACTGTTATGATCTTACTGAAGCAAGGGATCACCTAATCTCTGTGGATCATAAACTGAGAAAGGGATCAAGGGAGGTGAGGACAATTGCTAGGTCTTCTGGACATCCTAGCAGAGCTGACAGGCAGGCTTTGGCTTGGACCCTGGGCCCAGGATGCTGCCTTCTCCTCTCACTGCACATGATACCACAGATGCATCTGTGGGCTCTTTGTTCTTGCCACCCAGAAATCACTCAGCTCATTCTGTGGCTTCAGATGAGGACCAGCATCTGCTTCATGCTACTGAGTGGTGAGCACTCCCTAAGCAGACTTCTCTCCTACTGCTAACTTTAGAACAAATGGCGAAAGACTGAATTCCCGCAAATGGGGAGGGAGGGAAATAACAGTTTCCGATTTCACCTCTTCTATTCAACATTGAACTGGCGGTTCCAGCCAGTGCAAAGAGACACAGAAAAGGAAGAAAGTATAAGTATTGGGAGGAAGGAATGACATTATCTTTATTTACAGGTAATATGACATAGAAATTCTAAAGAATCTACAAGAAAACAACTTGAACTAATAAGTGAGTTTTGCAACATCCTGGGAAAATAAGTCAATATATGTTAGTTTATTTCTACTTATTATTGATTTAAAATGAAATCAGGACCTGGGGTGTAACTCAGTGTTAGAGTGCTTGCCTAGTATGCATGAGGCCATGGGTTCCATCCCAGCACCACACAAAAAAAGAAAAAATATATATGTATAGGTGTATAGGTGTCTATACACCTATACATATACACATATAGATATATATGTATATATGTGTGTATACACACATATATACAGATATATATACAAATGTATATATAAATGAACAACTTTAATAATACCCAAAACATCAAAAACTTGGGGATAAATTTAACAAAATCTGCAAAAATAATCTATATCAAAAATTATAAAACATTGCTGAGAGAAATCAAGATAGAGAGAAATACCTTAGATGAAGGATTCATATTGGGGTATCAGTTCTTCTCAGATTGATCTGGTCATTCAATGAAATCCCAGCAGACTTCTTTTCATAAATTGACAAGATAACTTAGAGATTCATATGGACAGTGAAGACCTAACAACAGATGCAGCTTCCTGGTGCAAAGCTGAAGCATTTGCCAAAACTGGCTATGAAAAGAAGCTGCAGAGTTCAAGGCAAGTCTGACCAGTAACCCCAGACAGATGTGCTGTTGGAGAAGAGTCAGGTCCAGAACAGACCAACCAGACCTACAAATGACTTTCAGCAAGGGACCAAAACAATTCTGTAGGGAATCCCAGCAGGACATCCAGCTACAGCCAAGTGGCTGTCACATGAAAGTGAGCTCTTTGGTGCCTTTGGATGTTCATGTATGCTGGGATCAGACACAGTGTTATAACCACTTAGGAGACGGTTTGGAAGTTTCTTAAATTCATTGCATTTATGCATCCTAGTGATGCTCATCGGGGAATGAGCACATCTGGACAGAGGGTGTGCCAGATCCTTGCTTCCCGCCCTACTTCACAGGCCAGGAGACCCAGGTCTGAGGCAGGGCACAGGCCAAGCCAGCCCTGGGTCCAGCATCTCACCTGGCCTGCCACCATCTCACCCTCCTCCCTTACCCCATCCTCCATCTATTCTTCCCCTCCCCATCCTTCTCTCTTCTTCCTCCCCTACCCCATTCTCTTCTCTCTCTTCTCTTCCCTCTCCTCCCATTCTCCTCCCATTCTTCACTTCCTCTCCTTTCTCCATGTCCTCTGCTCTTCTTCCTCCCCTTCTTCCTCTCCCTCTTCTCACTCCTCTCCTCCCTCTCCTGATTTCCAGTGCTTTCAAAGTCTGCCTCTCCAGAATCTGCTAATGAACAGAGTTAAAAGGCAGAACACGCACTCGCCCAAACCCTGGAGACTCCTACTTGATATGGACAGTTTAAAACTACTTTCCCTTTAGATTTTTCTATGACAACTCTCTTAATGAAGAATCAAAAGTCTCTTTAAGTCTTGCTGTTCAGAAGGTTGGCTGTGGCTGCTGACATGAGACTAGGCAATGTACATGCCAGGAGTCATCTGCAAGGGTTGTATCTTATTCTTCCTTTGTACAAATGATGCTCTCCCCTTTATCTCCCTGCCCCTGCCCAAGTGCTGATGGCCTGTCTCACCCAATGACAGTTTGCTTCAACCCACAGAAAAGTTCTACCAGGTTCTCTTGTGTTTAGCAAGGGAAGATGTCAAAGTCCCGTGTCCTAGTCAAAGAATGCTGTCATCCCTTTCTAAAGCTCCAGACAAAAAGGCACCTCGTAAGTCAGAATGAAGATATCAGCAAGGCTGGCCCCTCTGGACCTGCAGGGCTCTGTTCTGGCCTCTTCAGGCCTCTGAAGTCTGCAGGCCCTTGTCTTCAAAGCTTCTTCTCTGCTCCTGTTGTCCCCTCACCTCTTCTTTAAGCATCTTGCCTCCTTCGTGAAAACACCCACTTGAATAATCAGAGTAATCCCCTGCCTCAGGATACTCACCTTAACCACATCCATAAAGGGCCTCTTGTATGCAAGAGGTTCTTGGATGGTGAACCCCCTTGGAGGCCCAAATTTAGCCAACCATGCCCACATCTGGTGGGAACCCACCTTGGTATAATTCTTCCTCCTTGGACACAGGCTTGGAGCCTGAGCCAAATGTCACCACCTAGAGCAGAACTCCTTTTCCCTAAAACTACTGGCCTAGGCACAGAGCTTGTGTGCTCAGGAAATGGGAGGGCTATTCTGCCTTCAGAAGCCTGAAGAGGTCAGATTAGAGTCCTACAGGTCCAGAGGGCCACCCCTGCTGATATCTTCATTCTGACTCCATGTGGTACACCCTGGACCTTGACTTACAGCACCAAAAGGGGGTGTTGTTTTAAGACATTAAGTCCAAGGTGGTTTGATGCAAAAACAGCAGTGGAACAGGAAGATGCCCTGCAGCTTAGCCTGCCCCAGGCTGGCTCCAAAGAAGCATGAGTTAGCCTTTTGTTCATCATCATAGGGGATGATTAGTAAGTGAAACAAATGGACATAAAACCAAACAGCCCATGGAGGCAGCATGATCATGCTGGACACACCTGCTTAGGATTAGGTTTTTGTCTCTTGGGGCCACCATCTGACCCAAAGCAGACAGAGCTTTCCCTTCCTTGCTCAGATCTGCAGGAAGACCAAGACATGTGTGGGAGCCTTTGTGGCAGCCATACCTGGAGGGGAAACACCACCCAGGACCCTTGAAAATCTAAATGTCATCACCATTCAAGTCAGGGGTCCAGGTATTGATTGTTCCATTGCAGACTGTTTGGTAACAGAAATTACAAAATTAAATTTGTTCTTTCATTTCATCTACATCATTAAGCCACTGTCAGAGGGTTCTGAACTCTAGAAACTGCTGGTAAGCTCCCCACAGAGTTTTTATTCTGAACCAACTCAAAAAAGCAGGTGAGACCATTCCCTTCAGTCTCTGCACACACAGGGTCCCTCTGTCCTCCACCCCCAGTACTTTACTGCACATCCACACAGTCTGGCCACAGGATGCTGAGGACTGTTTTCACCCAGGACAAGACACAGGATGAAAAGCTGGAGGTGACATGGATAAACTATACCCAGAACCAAAGTTTCAAGGGCAACTGTGCAGAGGTTTCCAATCTCTCCAGGAGGTCTGCCCCATGGAAATGAATTCCTGGGCCGAGTTCCATAATTTATGGAAACAAATGCCCAGAAAAAATATGGCTGTTTTAAAGAGTGCTTTCATTAGTTTGCTTAAAATTAGAGTCCAATTAAAAGTTAATAAAATTCTAATACACCCAGAATTCTTAGGAAGAGAGATGATGGTGTTACCCTCTTCTCTGGAGACCATCAACAGGACCTGCCTGCATTTGTGCCAATGATCCCCACAAGACTGCTCCTCATTTAGGACAGCACAGGTTCAGGAGAAATGTGTGAAAATGACATCCACACGCTGGTGACAACAGAGTCCACAGCATGGTTCTGAGGCAGCAACCCCAACTCCTGCCACAGGTGAGAGGAAGTGGAACTCCTCTCCGATGGTCAGGGCTCTTCCCAGACAAGACCATGGCCATGATCAAACAGTCCATTCATCAGCTTGTCTGGCACATGTCTGTGATATGCTAGGGAGCAGGTGTTACCCTAGCCCAGGCAGCCAGCAATGCCTTCCCTCTGCGCACATTCTAGGAAGCAAGACGCATGGCAAATTAATCCTCTGACTTCTAAGGAATGTGGCGAAGATACAGAGCAACTAAGGGGAGTGAGAGGCCCATGGGCCACACACAGAAGGTGCCGGAGACTGAGAGCACAAGACTGCAGAGCAGGAGATGGTTGGGGGCTGAGAGCCTGAGAGCAGAACTGTGACCAAAGAGAGCAGGGGAGGTCCGATGCCAGGGCAGCAGGTGGGGGGATCATGATGCTCTTGACACAGGGTGAGCTCAAGATGATTATAGGGCAGCCACTTCCAGGCTGACAGGATCTTCTTGTGTTGCAGGGCACCAAGCACTTGGCAGGCTCTTCTCACACCCCTATGACACCTAGGTACAGGGATTCCATTTTCAAAGGATCGGAGTGAGGATGAAGGAGAACTGTGATGTTCTTAGGTCCCTGGACAGTGGGCAGAGGCATCTACTCAGTTCTCTCTGTCACCCTGCTGTAGCCTCTTGCACACTACCACCTGCTCTTGGCTGGTTGTTGCTGGAGACAGGGCTCCTCACCTCACCTCTCCATCTGCTTTACGGGAGAACACTCCCAAGAGCCTGCCACGTGCAGCCTTCGACATGCGGAGGTGGGCCTGGGGGCCTAGGTATGTGTGGCCAGAGGAAGGCGGAAGGCTCCCTTCATGCCTGACAGCCCCCTGGTGAGCTGGAAACTCCATTTTGCACCATCCTGGGAACCCAGTTCACAGAGACTACTGGGCAGTGGTGCCCCATGCATGGGAGCAGCAAGGGAAGTGCTGGAGCTGCTCCCAAGAAGTGTCACTAGCCCCAGGAGACTTCTCCTGGGCCCACCTTCTCCTCAAGCTTCCTCCAGCCTCTCCACTTTGCCAGAACCAGCAGTTTACAATGGGCAGCATGGGACACTTATAATGCCCTCCAGGTGCACTCAGCCCTGAGGGACAGCCCAAGAGAAGCACTCAGCTCTGTACCCCAGGAACTGAGAAAGGAGGCAACCTCTCTAACAACTGTTCTCCATGTAAGAAAGAACAGGGAATCCCTACTCCCACATCCCTTTCTCCCCTATCATGGGAAGCAAGGAAGCCAAACCTGGCAGAGCTGGGCAGCTGGCCTGGCCTGTCCTCCACCTTCCAGGACTGCACTGATTGGACATACAGCTACTCAGACCTAGAAGGTACCCAAACCACCAAGAGATCATTTTTAAGGGAAGCAGAGATGAAACAACTGGGAGTTTGAAGAAAGTGGAGAAGAGAGGTCTCCGCTAGGATCTTGGCATGGTGAACCACTACTCACACATGTGAGGCCCTGGATGAGAGATGACAACTCTGTTCTGGGCTCAGGGACACAGTCATGGCCAGTGTGGCAATCCCGGACTCCTCAAGGGGATGACAGACCCACATATCTGTGATTTCTATGCCAACTCAGCACCCTGCACACCCCTATTACAGAACCATAGGAGGGCAACTCAAGGTCCCAAGCTGAGGATATCACCTTCTGACTGCCCTCCCAAGATGCCAGAGCTTGAAGGTCATTCTACAAGAGCTGAGGGGGAGCTGGGAAGTCATAGGATCCCTGGGCCCTTATCCCAGATGCACACCCATGGCAAACCTGGCTTCTCTTTGTGTTCCATGTGCATGACTAGAGCCCCACACTTCCTGAGAGCCTGAGAGTGGCAGCTGGGATCTACCCATGCACATTCCCACCTGCCAAGCTCAGGAAAAGACCCTGCAGCAAGCATGTAAGTGCTGCCAAAGACCAAGGCCTTCCTTGCCCCTCACGCATGTGCTGGGCACAGCCTCCAGGAAAGCAAGTGAGACTGGAGTGAGCTCTCCTGGTTTCCAACTCTCTGCATAAGAAGAAGCTAGACTTCCCCATGGACTCGTGCATAAAAGGGGCAAGAGCAAGAGCTACTGTGACTGGAGGCTGGACAGTGTTCAGACCAGGGGCTTTTTGGGGTTTAATTCTGCATGAGGACTTGGAAGGTGTGACAAGAGGAGAAAGTGGAATATGCTGGCCAAGGAAAAGCAGTCTAAGAGGAAGGCCAGAGTCCAGGCTGGGCTCAGAAGCATCAGCAGGGAGAAGGGAGGACACAGGGAAGGGGTGGAGCAGGTGTAGAGGTGGCTGGTTCTGCACATGCGCTCAGCAGCAGGCCCCGCCCAGGCCATGCTCACAAAGAAATGCTGCTATGGACCAAGTGACTGACGAGGACCAAGGGCAAGAGAAAGCACAGGGCTGAAATTATAGCTCTCAGCCCAAGTTAGACATGACCTAGAGGAATGGAAGCTCTGCTGGGTGACATTCGTCCTGAGCATAACCTCACAGCTGGGTGTCAGATGAGGCTTTGTTCCCACCCCCATAGCCTCCTGGGGTCTTGGGTTGAGTCAGTTCTACAGAGAATGGGAGGTACACAGCCAGACCAGAATTAGACCTCAGTGTTGACCCTCCAGGCTCCTACAGAGTAAGCGTGCAGCAACCACACATGAGCATTGGCACATTTGATCACACAGCCACATAGAACACACCCAAAAACGGATGCATATGCATCCCCCACATCACACACACACACACACACACACACACACACACGTGCACACATGCACCTCACATGCAGGCTCTCAGGCTTGCCGTGGTCTGAGCCAGTTCTTGAGGCCACTGGCACTGCAGGTCCCTGGTTGGTGTGGAAATGCTCTGGGGAGGGTGGGGTCAGCAGGCTGGGCCACCTGACTGGTGACCAGACTGTGCCTCCTCCATGATGCAGGCCTCTCCCCTGCAGGAGCTTGTGTACTTACTTTTCCACCTGAATTCTGTGTCCCCAGCCACCCAGGCGTGGGCCAGGACAATGTCCAGGAGGAACATGCCATGTTGATAAGGCAGAGAGGGAAGTGGGTGGGCACCATATCCACCAGAGCCGTACCTCTGCACCGGCATGTGTGGGACACTGTTCCTGCTACCTGTCACCAGCTATCACTCCAAGTATCCCAGGGGAGCTGCTAGGGAGTAGCCATGCTACTCAGCACCTTAGGGTATCCAGGCTGTCCTGAGGCCAGGTAGAGTGGCCTTGCTTCTGTGCCCTCAGGGACAGCAGGCGGCCCAAGATGGAGGCCTCAGACCAGAAACCCTGGCAGCTCCAGCCTCCAGCTATTCCTTCTTCCCTGACTACCCTGCTGCCATCTTAGAAGCAAGTCCTTTATTTTTGCTGAGCTAGTTATATTTATGATTATGAAAAATCTCCCAAACATGAGCAAGTAAGAGCTTCAGCTTCTGGTGTTGAGATGGCCAGTCCCCAACAAGCACCACACCTGGTGTTGGAGTCAGGGTGAGGTGAGTCCCTAGAAGCATCATAGGAGTCAGTGTGGACCACAAAGTGGAAGAAAGCAAGGCCTTCCCCTCATTTCTGCTGGGTTCAGGTTTTGGGGAGACAAGGGGTAGAAGAGGGTGTGGAAGTTGTCTCCACTCCTTTGCTTCTTCCTAGGTATTTATATTGCAGTGTTCAGAATGATTGGCCACGCCTCCACCACCTGCAGAAGTTGCTCCAGGCACTGGGGCTCCAGGTACACGTGAAGACCCCATGATCAGGAACTTTAATGAGATGCTTGCAGGAAATCATCTGGTTTTATGATGAAAACTTATGGGGACATAATTTATACCATGCAAAGGGACCAGGTGGTCCTCTAAGGAAACTTGAAGAGAACAGGCCTCAGGCCATCCCCTTGTATGGAGAGGTTTTTATTCAGCAGGGCCAGTCTGCCTACTGAGACACAAGGGGCGGCTGCCTTCAGAATGCTCAGGCACTAGGAGCGACTCTCAAACCCACCAGCTTGCATTACACAGGGCAGGCAGAGGTCAGAGGTCTCTGCCCTCCTTGACCAACTTGTCACTCCTTGCCTTCCTTATGGCACAGCTGCCAGCAGATGGCTCCCTTCCAACAGAGCTGAATTCTGAGCTGTGGGTCAGTCGGCATCCCCAGGGACTGTGAAACTGAGTCAAGTGGTGAAGCCCAGAGACTGGGAGCCAAGTTCACCCCACTGGGTATCCCAGTCCTGCTGCTCCCACATGGCAAGACCCTAAATGGCACCAACCCCCCACCTGAAGCACTGAAGGCTGGAAACTAGAGGGGATGGCAACTGTCCAGAGTTTATGTGATGTAAAAGGTCAATAAATGTCCAATTCATTCTTGCTCACATCTCTTAGAACAGGGCAAGGCAGAGGAGATGGTGTGTCCCTGATATTCGAACTCCAGGTAAGTGGGGGATAGAGCTGGCAGCCTGGCCTCAAGGCTGGTCCTAGCTGTCCCCACAGCTCTGGAGACCAGAGTGTGATTCTTTTTCACCACAGTATAGCCAGGACAAGGGTGTTGTCTGCAGAGCTGGAGGGCAAAGGATATTGTCTCCTGGGCATGTGATGAAAAGCAGTCTGTGACTGTGGGCTGGCAGCAGCTCAGACCAGCACCACGATGGGCCTAGACCCATCAGTGCCTGGATGGCCAAGGACACAGGTCCCCAGGTATCTCCAGAAGCCTTGCAGGTGATGTTGCCTCACAAGAGTGATAAGTGGGGACCCTCTCTCAATCCTTGCCACCCCACTCATAGCCAGGGCACCAGACCCCAAGGATCTGGAACAGGAATGGTATCCCTAGGCACAGGTGGTTGGGACCAGGGGAGTCTGACTGGGCCCAAAAATTCAAGGAAACAAGTACCTGTTCCAAGTGCAAGACTCAACAGGGGTGAGGGCAGAGTGGGCCCTTTGAGATCCAGCAGAGATGGCCATTTGAGATTCCCAATCACTATTCTTGCATTCACAAGTTACCTACGTGAAATGAACTCTGAACTCATGCAGGCTCCCGAGCAACTTGAAGACCTAGGTAACGCTCAGAAACCCTTTGACTGAGGCCAAGGAGCCTGTGGACACTGTCCTTAGGGCTACAGCCACCACCTTACTGGTGTCCTCTTTGCAATCATGCAACACCACATGGCAGCAGTCAACACCAGTGTTATGTGTGGGTAACATACACGGGGAATCACTTACCATCACTCCACAGCCAGTGAATGGTCCCCAGACCCCAACTCTGAACTTTGGGTCATGCCTTGACTATGCCAGGGGAATGACATCCTCCCACAAGGTCCCTGAGTGACCATCACAAGGAAAATGACCCCATGCCCTCATGGAGCCCTGGGTGGGCTGTTAATCCAAGGACTAAAGTCCCATATGCTCATGTCAGACAAGTACAAAAGGGTAAGCCCTGTTCTGAATACACCTGCCTTAGTGAGCTTGCCCATGACAGTCAGCCCAATCACGTCCTGAGAAAACTCACAGAGCCTGAGGGACATTTCTTCACCTCACAGCCCACCTGCACTGGGCACCATTGGAGTCCACAGGCAAGAAGCATCTGCACCCTCTTGTCCCAACCAGGCATCCAGGCACCCATCTGTGTGCGTCTGCATGTGTGAACATGTCTGTCAGCACATGACAGGATAAACACATGCCTGTGTATCCTGTGTGTGTGCCTATATGAATACAGGTCTGTGTACCAGAATCACATGTATGGGGCATTGTCCCTAGACATCTTGGTGTCTTAGGACACACACAGCACCGTGTACTTTGTACCTACTGGCCTGCAGGAAGGATACCCATGGCAGACATGCAGAGGCTGAAGCAGCCCTTGCTGTCACTCACATACTGCCCAATCTGTGTCCAAGTTTACCTGCCAAGGCCTAAGTTTTTAGAAACAAGGAGCAGAGATCCTTCATCGCTGATTTCCACTGATGTGTTGTTTACCAAGGAAAAAGGGCAGGGAAAGGCCAGGAGGAAATGTGGGCTAATCCAAAAGAGTATCCACCACATCCTGTGGGAGCTTAGCCCTGAATCTGACACAGTCCATTGAACTGCTGCTGATTGCTTTTTTAATGTTTTTCTGCTCTTTCCTTATCTTTGTCCAACCTGGAACCGAAAGCTCTGGGACTCTGCTCTGCTGCGAGAGGGGTAGAGCTTGGCATCTGGATATCAGGGGTGAGATCTGAGTCCAGCGCCACCCTGCCGATACTGCACATGCCCAGCAGGATGAGGGACTATACTTAGCTGAGATGTCAGACCTGGGGCTGATCCAGGGCTGGTCAAATGTCCCCAGTCTCCTAACTTATCCCCAAATGAGAAAGGTGATCTGGGCTCTCATCCTGAACACCTGGCTCCTCAGTTCTTGGCTTCTCCTGGAATCTCCCGGTCTGACCTAAAAACTTAGTTCTTGGTCACCAGGGAGAGCATCAAGGCCCCAGGCCTGGCTTTGCTGAGGATGGGCCCCTGGCCTACCCTCCAGAGCCCAGAATCTCCAGGGTGGGCACCATCTGCCTCCTTCCTGAGCGCAAACTCAAAGCCCCATAAAGAAGTATGGCCTCCACTGCTTCCTTCAGGCAACAGAACAGGTCTCATGGAGATCAGCTCTGTTCCTTCCAAGGTCCCCACCAAGCCTTCCCATGAGGCCCTCCAAGCTACCAGCAGCACAGACAGATTTCCCCAGGGACCTGCCAATATCCCACTGAGTTCTTCTCTTCAGCCTGAACCAGCAAGTAGTCTCTCCTAAAAACCTGGGAATGTGACATACCAGAGAATAAAAAGAAGCAAGCACATGATTATTTCCCCCAAATACACAAACAGTGAAATCCAGGGGTACACACAAACACAGTGTCATGTGTTGGGGGCAGCTGAATGCCAGTTCAGCCCTCCAGCCCCATACAGCCTGTCAGAGCAAGGGCAGGCTACAGGAGTTTGCCTTCACCTTTTCTTCTGAGCTTTCTGTCCAATTGAGAGTTTTCTGACAGATTCACATGGTCCCCACATCCCAGAGCTCCAGGTCTCTGGGTGGGGCCGACAATAGACCCTGTGTCCAGGTCTGTGAAGTGCTTATTGTCCCAGCCGTGCCTAGCCCTTTCTTTTAGCTGAAAATATGCGTCCTCCCTTTGGTTGGTAGGAGTCTGTCCAGCACGTTTCCAGCAGGGTCCTTGCATGAGACTTGTCTAGGGCAGAGGGTTATTGGGCCTGTGGGAGAATAGAGTCCCCAGAACATGACAGAGGATGCCCATTGCCTCTTAAGAGACGCCAGCAGGGGCCACTGCAGCCCACACACACTTTCAAAGTCCCTCTGGCTGCTTTGCAGAGACAGGTCCCTTCCTGTCTCCAGGGCTCAGAGTCATGTGCCACCTGGGAGTTCTCATTAATTGCCACCTGCTGTCCCCTGATGATGGAAGAGTAACTGTCAGTATGGACCCCTGCACCCCCTGGGAGGCCCCTTCCAGCCATGTCTCAGCCATCCAGGAAGAGACACCCCTGCCTGGGGACATAAAGTCACAAGGGTAGGGAGAGGAAATGGCAGTAGTCAAAGGCACAGGGATCTGTGAGGCAGAACAAGAAAGGCCTAATTCCTAGCCTTGGTCTCCATCTTTGACTATGTTATCAAAGTCCTGCTTCTTTTAAAGCATTTAGAGGGACCTTCCCACACCCTCATGGCTCAGAACACCAGGCTTTGATTCTTCATGACCTTCATGGGATGGAAATGTGAGCACCTCTGCCAGCCAGGCTCAAAGAGGCCCAGCACATGAGCAAGCTGGTGTGCATTGTCCTGGTGCCAAGAGTAAAATGTATGCTTGCAGAGGTCCTGAGCATGCAGAGCTGCAGCCAGTGCATCTGCACAAGCTGCCATTAAAGTAAGCTCTACTCACTTCCCCCAAGAGTGGGTCAGGCCCTCACCCATGCACAGTCTCCCTTATGCTCCAGCAGAAGCCCAATAAACCCCTGTTCAAATGGTGCTGCCTCTTTGTGACTTCTATATTAATTGAACAAAAGGACCCAAGGCTGAGTTGGAGAGACTAAAAGATGATAACAGCTGTGTGACAGGGGACAGGGAACTTCCAGGCACACGCTCCTGAGTGCACAGCAGTCTCAATTCCCAGCTTCTCTCACACTGAGCACAGTCAGCTGCAGGTGCTACTGACAGCAGGAAGAACAGAAGATGTGGCCCCTGAGCCTCTCCATGGACCCATACGCAGGGACATGCTGGAGTCAGGTGTCAAACGAGGGACAACACCTCCCTCTGAAGTCATCTCCCCATTCATGCCCATGCTCCTACATCCCATGCTGCAACAAGTCCTGTTTAAAATCACAGTTATTCCCTCTCAGTTCTGCATTTGGGGTGTTAGAAGTGAGTCTCCCTGGGCTAAAATCGGGGTATCACGGGGATGACTCCTTCAAAGACTCCAGGGAGGGTCTGCTCCTCTGCCTGTCCAAATCCAAAATCACTCTCATTACTGCCTCCTTGGAGGGGTGGACTCTGGTCCACCTCGGTAATCCAAGGTCATCTTCCTATCCTCATCTTCAATTCAGTCACATTCACAAAGGGCCTCTTTCCATGTCAAGCACCATATTCAGACTGCACTGTGGAGTTCCCAGGACCTTTATCTTACCATGACATCCAGGCTGTAGGCAAGAGAGCAGCTCAGTGCGGGGACACTGATGCCCTGCAATCAGTCCTCCATCTATGCCAACAGATGTTAATTCTACAAAATGCCTCCAAACCTCTTATTAACTTAAAAAGACCCCCATCAGGCAGCCCCCCCACCTCTGCAGCACCACCTCTGCCCTTCCCAGACTGCTCCTCCCTCCTGTCCCAGTCACCCACCTCCCTGCCTCTCCTATCCCTGGCTTCTCTCATCCCCAGGCTCTGCAAACACCCCTCAGCATACATCCCATCCACTTCTGATTCCTACGTGGAGTCTTGGAGGGTCCCCACATGGCATTTTAGGATTTGAAGTCATGCCTCATGATCAGCAGGCCCCTCTCCTGGAGGAACTTCCAAGGGACCGTCCTTCCCACATCTAAGAGGTCACTGACCCAGAAAAGCTGCAGGTTCAGCAGGGCTGGTGGCAGAACAGTTAGTTGTACAGCAGCTGGTCCTGAGAACCCACCCGGAGGTGTGGTCCAAATCAGAGGGCCTATATCTGCATCCGTATATCTAAGTGAGTTTGTGTAGATATGTCTGTGTGTCCCTGTGTATTTGTGTGTCTCTATGTATCTCTGTGTCTACTCTTTCTCAGGACCAGAAACCACAGTCCCATTCCCTTCCCTGTTCAGCTTTCTTTGGGGACACAGGGAGGTCAGTGTCCCACAGGGGCCTCTGACTCACAGGCCACTTCCTCTTGCCCTGCCACCCCCAAGCAGGAGCACAGGCACCCACAACACAGACCAGGGCATGACTCACCCACCTGCCAGTCTCCAGTTGGATGGCTTCCTGGGAAGGGCAGTGGAGGATATGGGAGGAGCCATGGAGAGGGGGACCAGGCCTCCCTGGGCCTTGACCCAGATTCCTCCCACCTTCTGTTTCATGATTAGTGTTTTTCTAGTATGGAAGCCTGCCTACCCCAAGGCCACAGGTTGTCCTGCATCTCCCAGGCAGAGCGTTCAGGGAAGCCTCTCCTGTGAGTCCTCCACCCATCAGTGGATGGATGATCTGGTGTGTTACAGGGAATAAGGGCCTATTTTCTTTCACATGGAAACCATCTCCCATGCCCAGAACTGTCCAGTTCCTGTAGGAAGAGAACCCACAGGAGAAATGGCATCCAGAAGGTAGCAGCTGCAGCCCAGAGGCCCACCCTCTGGAAGCTGTGGAATTCCCAGAATTAATTCAGCATGGCATTGACTCTAGTATGTTCTACTTTGAGGAATAAGTGTTGGGTTGTGAGTATGCACACTGCACACTCAGCAGTGATACTGGACTGTGGGTTTTTCTGTTGTCCTTGAATTGAGAAAGCGGAGCAGACAGCTGAGGCACCAAACTGAAGGGGACCTGCACAAGTGTTTTTGTGTCTCTGCATGTGTCTGTATGTCTGTGTGTGACATACATGAGTGTGTGTGAGCTTGTGTCTCATGTTTGAGTTCTTATGTATCTGTGTGGGCATGAATGTGTCTGTGCAGTGTGGGTGTCTATATTTCTGTGTGTGTACATGTCTCCATGTGCATGTGTACGCACACACATCTGAGTTTTGAGTCTGGGTGAGCTTGAGTGTGTGTATGTGCATGTATGTGTGTGAGTGTATACACCTGTGTGCATGTGTCTGTGTGCACATGTATGTGGATATGTGTGCATGCATGGGTGAGCATGTGTGTATGTGCATATGGATGTCAAATGTATATGCATATGTCTGTGTGTCTGTGCATGCACATATATGTGGAGTGTGTGAATATGTGCATGTGTGTCTGAGTTTTGTGTATGGGTGGATATGAATGTGTGTATGTGCACGTTTCTGTGTGCATGTGTCTGAGTGCTTGTGTGCACATCTATACAGATGTGGTGGGACGTGAGCATGTGTGAGATGGGCTGAGTTGGCATTGTCAAAGTGAGCATTTGCAGCTCCGGGCCCCACAAGACTCCTTCCTGTGAGTACCTAGAGACCTACCCATATTCCAGTCTGAGACTGAGAGCCGGATGCAGATGGCAAGTCAGCCTTGGCCTGTTGTGATCTCAGAGGGGATGCAGAGTATCTGCTCCCAGATCACTTATTCCCTTTGGTGGCAGAATTTATCTCCCAAGCCCAAGCTCAGTTCTGAGGAAGTGTGCCCTCATGTTTGGGTCCAGAACCTCCTCTGTTTTAAGAGCAGGAGAGGGAGTTCCAGCCTGGAACACCTATCTCATACAGGTGGGGTCTCCCTCGCCTTTTCCAGGTTCCAGCGGGGTCAGGCATCCACCAGTGAGTGCAGCTGAGTAGCAGTGACTTATCTACTTTCACCCTCCAGGGGTCCCTGCTGCTCTCCCAGGACAGTGTCATGGTCCAGGCCCCCACTCAGGTCCTACCCTGACTGCCAAGTCAAGTGGAAGATCCCTTTCTTGGGCACTAACTAGTCCATTCAACCATTCACTCCCAAGGCCCACTATCCCAGGACTCAGAGAGATCCCAGTGGTCAGTCAGCCTCAGGTTGAAGTCCAGCTTCACCACTTCTGGCCAGGAATCCCAATCTCCCTGGTCTCCTAACTTCCTTTCCTCCCCTGGGTGGAGCAACAGCCGTTCCTGCCACATAGTGTGGCCATGCGGATATCAGACACAAGCCCCAGGGCTGGACATCATGCTTTCACACCAAAATCAACCAGGTAGAGAGGAGGAAGATCCAAGGCCAGTCTCGGCCTACAGCATAATCCCAGGTATTCACTCAATTCTTAATAGAAACTACCCCCACCCCCCAGCACCTGAAAGCTCCACTCCACCCTCAGAGGAGGAGCAAGCCTGGATGTGCCTCTTAATGAACTGTTTGCTGCAAATGCTTTCCACCTCCAAGCCACACTCTTGGAGTTAAACCTGGCATTTGAGTGCAATAATAAAGCCAGGGAAGCTCTGTTAGCCAGCAGGACACTATGAAAATCCAATTAAGTTGTACATTTTAATTCCTTTGCCTGCCCGGCTCACTGCTGGATGAAGAGAGGGAGAACGTAGTTTATCTGCACAGCCCAGAGGCAGGTGCTTTCCCACCGTGATAAACTCAACTGAGCTGCAAACAAGTGGGTGTAGAATGAAAGTCATTAAAAAAAGAGCATTTCCAACGTTGATCTTTCATTAATGCAGGCAGAAAGTGCTGGAATAAGAAGATTAGTTTGTACAAAAGGGTAATTAATTGTATTTAGAATCTTCTCACTAGGAGACCCCAGGGCAGGGAAGGTCTCTGGCCATCCAGCAGGACCCTCCAATGGTCAGAGCTAGGAGTAAACAGCTCCAAGAGAAGGACTCTGGCTAGACACCCCAACAGGTCAGCAAGGAAGCTTGCTTGGATGGTTGATATTTGCACACTTAGAGGCCTTGAGTCTTGAGGTTGGAGTGCTCACCCTGAAACCAGAGTTTGCAGCCTGTGTGGCCCTGAGTGCTGATGTGAACAGGTTTCTTCATAACCCATAAAACCTGAAAGAGCAATGTAATGGTTTTGCACTCCTTCGGACTAAGTGGTCCTGAGAAACAGGCTGGGCACTCACTCCTGAGAGTAGGGACCTGTAGTGAAACAGGCTCACCAGCTCTCACGGGGAACTGGTCATGTCTGGAGGGGTGGGTGCACCCACAACCCGCTAGGTGTTTCTTCCCAAAGAGACAACTACTGAGTGTTCTTCATGGGAACTCCCTACTCCGTCTTCTGTTCTTTCATATCCATTTCTAAAATCTCTAGTCCATTGGTGACTGCTGCCTCTCTGGAACCCCATTCCCTTTATCTGTGGGCTTATTTCTTCACGTACATCAACAATTGCATTTTAGCTGACTGTGGAAATGCTGACAGCAAGTATGCTCGCTCAGTCTGCCCTCTCAAGCTGCAGCTATTAATGTTCAATTAATCGTCATGATGCCAAGTGGCTTTATGACCCAGTGCATGCCAAGGTTTGGGACTGGTTTCCTTTAGATCCAGGACACAAATGCCAAAATATTGTCAGTCACCTCTGGGCAGTAGCTCTTCAGGTAATTTGATTTTGATGTCTGTGACTATATTTTGTTTTTTGCAACGAGCACTGACTGCTTTTGAAGGCAAAAGAAAGTTACAAAAATAAGAAAAATGATAGGGAGAGAGAGAAAAACAAAACAGGAGTTTCGGGGGAGGGAAGGAGATGAGAAGAGGGAGGGAAGGCAAAGCCTTCATTCAGAATCTTGTCCTCTGTGGGGAGGCAAGGCCTCTCCTAGACCTCTAGGAGGTCCAGAAAATCCACTCAGTTCACTTCTTGGAACTTGACAAGCCATGTAGACACTGTTTTCATTTGAGTTAATTTTCATATTTAAAATGTAATAGTGAAATGGAATAAGTTACCAAAAGCAAATGTGGATTTCTGTTACCCAGTAACCTGGAACTTTTAGAGCAGAACATGCCTCAAGTAACCAGCACATTGTGGGCACTCTTCCAGAGAGAGTTTTCTCATGCCTGCTCTGGGCACAACTGGAAGCAGCTGACACTGATCTCTTGTGACCTCACTCCTGCTCACTCTCCAGGCCAAGTGCTGACCTGATACCTCATGAGTGCATTGCAGTGGGTCCTGCACCCCTCAGACTCTACTAGGAGCCTGGACAGAGAGTGGAGACTTCCACCCTGCTCCCAGGTGGGGGCGTCACAGGCTCTCTGAGCAACTTGGCATGGATCTATGCTTTCACAGTTCTCACGACTAGATTGGGCAGATTAACAAGGTACCTTGAAACACAGAATTCATTTATACCGATGGAGCAACAGGCACAGAGATTTACACACAGGAATGGAGACAGGTGGCCTAAGGAAGCACAATCTTATCCAGCCCTGAGGGAAAAAACAATGCTTCTGAACTTGCTGCAATTCTCATCTGGCCCAGAGGCTGTTTCTCCTGGCACTTTCCCGGAGGAACCACAGCTACTGGGCTCTGGGTTTCTGAGAACCTAGTGACTTGAAAGTGGGAAGTCTGGCTGCCTGGGACCCCATCTTTGTGTGTTGTTATTTGCTGTGTGACTTGGAGTTGGTCCCTTTGCCTTGCAAAGTCTTGTTGTCTTGTGTGAACATTACTCTCTCGCACCCCACAGTGTGGCAAAAATAAAAGCCCGATATCATCAGTGTGTATTCATCCATAGAATAGATACATAAATCATGATACTTTCTAATTAACTGGAATATTAAAAAGAATGAGCCATAGCTTATAAATCAACATAATCTAAAAATAAAACGGGTAAAACTACATCAGCAAGATGGTGGACAAGGAGCCCCAAACCCTTATTCCTTGTAGGCACCATAGAGGCCAAATAGGCTTTGTTACAGCTCCAGGATCCAATTAAGAGGATGCAGTATTCCATGTAAGAGAAAAGTCAAGAGAAAGTAGGAAAATTATTGCATTTGGTGTACATGTGCCCCTGCCCTTCCTCCCTGGCACAGAACATCATAATAAAAAGAAAAACCCCAATTTCCCTGTTCTTTTTCAAGAGGGATGAGAAGAGTAGAATATGCATCTGATGCTCTGGCTCTCTGGGGGCCTGTTCTTTGGACTGGTTCCTGTTGCAGCTAACCCAGAGCACTGATGAGAACTAGTATAGGCTGGATATCAGGTTGGGGGCTGCTGAGACAAAGGTGAACACCATGGCTTGTTACGGCACCACACAGGCTGCATTGTTACAGACAGACACCAGAGAAAACCAGAGATTATAGCTCCTTAAGAAACGGGGATGAGAGGGAAGTGAGAGGGGGGAGGGAATGGGGGAGGAAAGATAGTGGAATAAGACAGCCATCATTACCCTATGAACATGTATGATTACACACATGGTGTGAATCTACATTGTGTACAACCATAGAAGTGAAAAGTGGTACTCTGATTGTGTACGATGAATCAAAATGCAGTCTGTAAAAATAAAAAATAAAAAATAAAGAAACAGGGATGAACATCTGATGGGGAAATGACATATACAAGCCCAGAGAAAATGCATCCCCAGAAAAAGATTTGAGAGGTCCTCAGAATCTCTAAATAGGGTTTATTAGTATGAAGTCATCCCGCAAAGGCAAAGGTGACTATTTTATTTGAAATGCCCGGATCTCAATAAATGTCACACAAAAGGCAAACAAAGTAACAGTAACCATGAAACCATCAAGGAAACAAAACAAATATCCAGAAAGGACCTTAAAGAAACCAGATCTATGAATTAACTGACAAAATAGATATTTTAAAGATACTCAAGGAAATAAAAGAAAACAAACAGCTAAGTTAATTCAGGAAAATAATTCACAAGCAAAATAAGACTATAAAATAAGGAAACAGTTTTTAAAATAGGCATTCTATATATTTCTAGATTATTTTTCTTTGTTTCTATTTTTAATCAAACACATTAATTGAAAAACATCACTTAAGGAGTTCAATAGCAGACAATTGAAAAGAAAAAAAAGATCATTTGAAATTAAAGGAGCAAAAAGGAAAAGGAATGAAAATGAAGAAAGCCTAAGGGATTTGTGAGAAACTTCAGGCACACCAATATACACACCATGGGAGTTCCAGAATGGAGAGAAAAATAGTAGGGGGAAGCAATAATAACTGAAAACTTCCCAAATTTGAGCAAAGAACTGAACATACAATTTATAAATAAAAAAAAAATCCACACTGAGACTTATTAGAATCTAATTGCAGGTGTCAAAGACAAAGAAAATTTTGAAAGCAGAACAAGTAATGCAACTCACCATGCATAAGAGCGCTCCATAAAATGGTCAGAGGATTTTTCAGCAGAAGCCTTGTAGTAAGGTGTGGCATGATATATTCAAACTGCTGAAGGAATACAATTGGCAACCAAGAATACTATGTCCAGCAAAACTGTCTTTTAAAAATGCAGCAGAAATTAAAATTTTTCCAGATAAATAAAAGTTGTGGGAGTTCCTTGCCACTAGGTAGTTCTGTCCTAGAAGAAATGCTACAGAAAGTGCTTAGGGTTGAAGTGAACAGAGACTAGACAGCAACCCAGAACTATAGGAAAAAATAAAGTTCTCTGCTAACGGTAAATATGTAGACAAATATAGAATCCTATAATGTTGCAATGATAACACATAAATCATTTTTAATTATGAATAAAATTTAAGAGCTTAAATTAGCATAAAAGCAGCTATAAATCTTTGTTAGTAGATATTCGGTACAAAAGACATGATATGTAACAGTAACCAAAGTGTGGGATCCTAGATGTAAAGAAGAGTTTTCATATGCAATCGAGGTTAAATTCCTATTAGTTACAATAGATTAAGATAACTTTAATTTTTTATGAAATCCAAGGTAAAGACCAAGGAAAATATCTACAGAAAGCACACAAAAGGAAATGAGAAGGAAATCAAAACATGTCACTCAAAAAAAAAATCAAAAGTGGAATGTTTTCTCTGATAAGTGGATGACAATACATAAAAAGGTGGGGTGGGGGGAAGAGGAATGAAGGAACTTTGGATGGTGTAGAGGAAAATGGGGCGGGAGGGGATGGGGGAAGGAAAGATAGTAGAATGAGACAGACAGTATTACCCTATGTATATGTATGATTGCATGAATTTATGTGAATCTACATTGTGTACAATCATAGAAATGAAAAGTTAAACCACATTTGTGTACAACGAATCAAACTGCAGTCTGTAAAAATAAAAGTTTAAATAAAAAATTAAAAATATCAACAAAACAAAAACGGAGTAAGAGAGGAAAAAGGACAAAATAGCTGCAATACAAAAAGAAAAAAAAAAACCCACAATTTTAAAATAGCAATGGTAAGTGCTCCCTGTCAGTAATTTAAATGTAACTAGATTACAGTCCCTGATCAAAGGACATAGATTGACTGAATGAATTAAACAAAAAAAACATGATCCAATCACATGCAAGAGACTCATTTAGGTCTAAGGACATTCGTAAAATGATGGGGAAATATATAACAGCCAAAAAATAGTAGGGCTAGCCCAACTTACAGCAGACAAAATAGTCTTTCAAAAGCTGTTATGAGGGCTGGAGAGATAGCTCAGTTGGTAGAGTGCTTGTCTTGCAAGCACAAGGCCCTGGGTTCAATCCCCAGCACCGGGGGGGGGGGAAAAAAAAGCTGTCATGAGACACAAAGAAGGTTGTTATATGACAAAAGGGACAATTCGCCAAGAAGATTTGAACATTAAAAAAACACATGCACCTACCACCAGGGATCCCAAATATAAAGCAAACATTGACAGAACCAAAGGACGAAATAGAGGGAAGTGTAATAATAATAAGAGGCTTCAATACCCACTTTCCATAGTGAATAAAAAAACCAGATAGAAGATCAGTAAGGAAACAGAGGACTCAATCAATACTATAGACTATGTGGACCCAGCAGACACTATGTGGACCCAGCAGACATACAATGAACGTTCACACTGGAACCAACAGCAAAAGAACACACCTTCAGAGGTCACAGGAAACGTTCTCCACAATAGAGACATGTTAGGACACTAAACAAGTCTTCACAAAGTTAAGACTGAAATTAAGTAATACATCTTATCTGACCACAGTGAAATAAAACCAGAAATCAGTAACAGGAGAAGAACTAGAAAATTCACAAATCTATGGAAGTTAAACAACACACTCTTCAATAACGAATGGGTCAAAGAAGATATCAAAAGGGAAACTAGAAACGTATTAAGATAAATTAAAACAAAAAGCACAATATACTGAAATTTATGGGGTGCAACAAAAACAATACTGAGAAAGAAGCAGTTCATAAATAACAAGATGGATCTCAAATGAGTAACCTAACTTTACACTTCAAGGAACTCAAAAACTAAAAAATCAAATCCAAATTTAGCAGAATAAAGGAAACAATAAAGAATAAGTACAGATTTTTAAAAGGAGAGGATAGAAAAATGATAGAAAAAATCAGTGAAACTAAGAGTTGAATTTTTGAAAAAATCAACAAAATTGAAAAACTCTTACCTAGATAAGAAAAAAGAGAGGACTAAACTAAATTCAAAAATAAAAAGAGGATATTATAACCAATGCCACAGAAACTTTTAAAAGGTTTACAAAAGAATACTGTGAACCGTTATGCACAGAAATATTAGGTAATCACAAATAAATGGATGAATTCCTAGAAGCACACAACCAATCAAGACTGAATCATGAAGAAATAACAAATTTGAAAAGATCTGTAAATGGTAAGGATATTGAATTTGTAATCAAAAACCTACCCAAAGTGAACACCAGGACCAAATGGCCTCACCTGGAGAAATTCTACAAAATATGTAAAGATATAAATAACACTCCTCCTCAAACTCTTCTGAAAAACCAAGGAGGGATTACTTCTGCCTCATATGAGGCCAGTGTTACCCTGACATCAAAACCAGACAGAGAAAGAAAGTCAGAGACCAATCTCACTGAGGAATATTGACATAAAAATCCCTAACAAAATACTAGCAAATAGAATTCAATGGCACATTAAAAGAATTATACTCTATGGTTGAGTGGTGTCTATTAGTGAAATGGAAGTTCAAAATATAAAAATTAACCAAGGTAATGGATCACAGTACCATAATAAAGAACAAAACCACATGGTTATGCCAAAAAAGCATTTGACAAGATTCAACACTCTTTCATGATTAAAACACACACACACACACCAAACTAGAAATGAAAGGAAATTACCTCCACATAAAAAAGGTGAGAATCAAAAACTCACAAGTGGTATCATATTCAATAGTGAAAGATGGAGAGCTTTTCCTCTAAAATCAGGAACAAGAAAGTCCACTCTTGCAAAGGCTATTCAATATGTTACCAGAAACTGTAGCCAAAGCAATTATGTAAAAAGAAATAAAAGGTGTTTAAATTAGAAAGGAAAAAGTAAAAATACTTTGGTTCTCAGATGATATGATCTATAGTAGAGAACCCTAATGATTTAAAAAAAAAACTGTTAGAAATCATAAACTCAGCAAAGTAGCAGCAGTATACAAAATCAATATATAAAATCATTTAAAAATATATAAAATCAATTATATTTCTATACACTAACAATCTGAAAAGGGAACTAATAAAACAATTCATCTGCAATAGAATCAAAACGAATAAAGTTCTTTGGAATAAACCTAACCAAGGAAACAAAAGCTTTACACACTCACAACCAAAAAAAAATTAAATAATTTTTTAAAATGCCCAGGCACAGTGGTGAACATCTGTAATCCCATTGACTCAGGAGGCTAAGGTAGGAGGATCACAAATTCAAAACTAGTCTCAGCAACTTAATGAGGCCCTAAACAACTCAGAAAGACCCTGTCTCTAAATAAAAATGCAAAAAAGGGCTGGGAATTTGGCTCAGTGGTTAAGGGCTCCTGGGTTCAATCCCTCCTAATAAGTAAATAAATAAATAAATAACATTGCTGAAAGAAACTAAGATGGCATAAATAAATAGAAAGATATTCAATGTTCATGGATTAGAAAGCTTAATATTATTCAACTGTCCACACTACAAAGCAATCTGCAGACTCAATGTAATCTTTATCAAATTCCCCATGGCATTATTTGTAGAAATAGAAACAAAAACCTAAAATTCATATGAGTGCTCAAGGGAGAAGCCACCTTGATAAAGAAGAATATTACAAAGCTGCAGTGATCCAAACTGACATAAAGATGGAGAGAGAGGTGAATAGAGAGCCAAACAGCCTCCTTCAGGGGTACCAAGACCTCATAGTGGGGAGGAACAGTCTCTTCCACAAATGATGTTGGGAAACTGCATGTCCACTGAGATGGGAAGTGCACTCTTACCTTACACCAATGCACCAATTTTCTCAAATGGGGCAGAAGACCTAAGCATACCACCTAAAACTATAAAACTGCTAGAAGAATACTTACAGGAAAATCTTTATGACTTGGGTTTGGCAATGATTTCTTCGATATGATACCAAAAGCCTGTGCAACAAAATTAAAAATAGACAAGTAGGCAACATCGAGCTTAAAAACTTCTGCTCAGCAGAGGAAGTAATCCACTGATTGACAAGACCTACAGAATCAAAGAAAGTATTTGCAGATCATAATCAGATAAGGAATTAATCACCAGAATTTATCAAGAACTACAACTCTACAACAAAAATATAAATAGCCTGATTAAAGGTAGGGAAAAGATTTGAATAGACATTTCTCCAAAGGAGGTAGAAATGGCCAGCAAGCAAATCAAAAGATGTTCCACATCACTGATCATCAAAGAAATGTCAATCAAAACACACAAGATAATACCTCACCCCATTTGGATGACCACTATAAAAAAAAAAAGACAGAATGAGGTAAAGAAGGAAGGGAAGGAAATGAAAGAGAAGGAAAGTGGAGGGGGGAAAGGAAAGGAGGGAGAATAGTGGCAAAGATGTGCAAAACTTGGAACACTTGTACACTGTTGGTGAGAAAGTAAAATGGTACAGCCACTATTGCTATGAAAAACAATATGATGTTTTTTCAGTAATGAAAAATAAAAATGCCATATAATACAGCAATACCATTCTGGGATACACATCCAAAGAACTGAAGACAGGATCTTGAAGATCCATGTATCCAGAAGATCTTGAAGAGCCAGAAGTATCCGCATTCTTTCAAATGAATGGATTTTAAGAAATGAGATGTATACACAAAACAGACTATTATTTAACCTTACAAATGAAATTTTGATACATGCTACAACATGGATGAACCTTGAGGACACTAGGTCAAATGAGATAAGTTTATGAAAATACAAACACCACCCTTCTTGATCTATCACAGGAAGTTCCTGCTATGCTCAAGTTCACAGTGATATCCTTGATGGACAGAGTTTCAATTTCACAAGATGAGAAAGTGCTGGAGATTCATTACATGGCCCTCTGAACATACTCATCACCACTGAAGGGGATGGTTAAAATTGTTTAAGTTTTATGGTGTTAGCACAATCTAAAAAAAAAAAAAAAACAGTTTAAATGTAACAAATAATATAGCTACTGCAAAATAATAAGGTTTGAAAACACGTGATCCATCTTTGTATTATATGTGTACTGCATGTGTATTTTAATGGTATAAAGTGTGCTTGATCTTCAGAGACACTGAATTTTACATGAAGCCATCATCTCTGGGTGGCAAAGGGAACCAGGTGGAGTGACAGGACCTAGGGTGAGGTCACCGCCAAGCTGTTGGATTTGCTGGGTAAAGTCCAGGGAACAGAGTACCCGCTGAGGGCATCATTATAGTCCTGTCAGCTGGAGACCCTGATGTGGTGCAGACTGACTGCACCTCCCTTTGGCCTCCCCTCAGTACTCTGGAAACAATTTGGACGACAGAGGGAGGAGAGAAAGAGATGCTTGGATGCATTTGAGATGAAATCTTCCCGCGTGCATCTCTGAATGGACACCAGTTGAGTGGATGAGGCCTGTGGTCAGGGCCTCCATGCTATTGCTTTAACAGGCTACTTCTCCTCTGGCTCTTGGAAGTCCAAGTCCAGATTCCCTCTGAGTCCCTATTTTTGGGCAGGGATGCCCCTGGGGAAGCTCATGGTCTCTTTTGGTAGGAAAGTGAGCTTACACTGTTAAAATTGACCTTCTCCATGGCTCTGTGGCCAAGGGGCTCATGCACAGGCTGCTCATTTTCCAGGACCCTCTTGCCTGCTGCACTAAGCCTGTGAATCCCAGATACCAGAGCCAGGCCTGGCCCCTGGTGCTCCGTTAAAGATGAGAGGGCCACCATGGACTCAGACATCCTTGACTTCAGTGTCCTTGGAATCTTTAGGGAGAGGAAGAGATGGTGGAGAGAGGGACTCAGCAGAGCTTGCCACCCTCACCTCTGAGTGTCACTGCAGAACACTCAGCCCCAGAGGTCTGCTGTTTATCTTTTTAGAACACTATGACTCCAACCAAAGCTGTGCAGGGATGGAGCACCTGGCAGAGTTCCCCACAAACCCTGCATGCTGTCTGTAAACCCAGAGGAAAGTTCCAGCAGGAGGGACCCTTCCTGTTCAGAACCCACCAGCCACTCCACATATACACCTGAGGACATGGAAGGAGGCTCCCTGGTACAGCACCCACCGGAGAGACCAGCTAGCCACCGGGCACTGCTCCAGTCTTCAGCTATGCAAGTGGGTGCCTCTGCTGCCCATGGGAAGGTAGAGCTGGAGCCCACCCCAGCTCAATGTCCCATGCCCTGGAAGGTCAGTCACCTCTGCCTTATGGAATCCTGCCTCGTCACTCTCCAGGAGTACCAGCCCCACAAGACTCCTTCTTCCTGTCACCCAGAACAAGTGGAGAAACTGATGGGCAATGTTCACCACCCTGTTCTCAGGGTCTTGGCAGTGTCTTCTTCTCCCCCTATTCCCTTGTCTTTCAAGCCCTATACCTGGGTGGAGGTTTGCAGCATCTGGCCCAGATCTCACAGGACAGTTAGGACTACGGATCAGGACACACCACAGGACAGCTCAGAGCAGTCTTGGGGCTTCCGCCCCTAAGACAAAACTAGAGGTTCCAGAGACAATGGGAGGACTTCTCAGAGAGGGCAGCATGAGCAGAGCCAGTGGTGGGGAGCTGCACCTGGACATGCTCATGGAGGCAGGAATACAATGCACGGTGGACAGCGATAGCCAGGACAGGTGCCCTGCAGCAGACAGATGGTGTGGAGTGACCAGAGACATGAGTCACCACCCTCACTGTGGGTGGGTGGCTTCTGGTCTGCTTTAGAACCCAGAGGGGTAGCTGATGAAATGAGCCAGCAATGTTTGTCCCTCATAAAGTTGCCCCTTAAACAACACAAGAAGATGGCCCTGTAAATTCCTCAGATGGAGCGAAGTAGTGAATGAGGGAAGGGACAAATTGCAATGAGATGTGTCTTCTCAGCACTCAGGAACCCTAGGGAGTATGTCCTTCTGTGCCATCCCAACAGTGATAATACTAACAGTGGTCATCCCCAACTGCAATGGGTGAATCCTCCATCTCATGAATATGCCACATGGAAATTATTTAAATGCGGACTTCTTTGAGGCAGGAGGGGTCTACTGAGCCGGGTCAGGGTTTCCTGGCCTGTTCCTGAAAGAAGGCAAAGATTCAGAGGAAAACGAAGGGAAACTGAGCAAGAGACAGAATTCCCTTTGACTGCACAGAAGAGTGATAACTGGTGTGCTAATGCAGGATGTGACAATCAGGGAACCAGTGTGGAGAATGTCGGAACGCTGCTATCCTCAGTTTTTCTATAAATCTTAAATTATTCTAAAGTCAAGTTCATTTTTAAATTTTTTTTTAAAAATAAGGCACGGTTCCCTGATATCAGTAAACCCTATGAAAGTACATTTTTTGTGTGAGAAATTAGGTCACCTGTCCAAACCCAAAGAATGGACTGTTGACAAAATGTACAGAGAAATTGGGGCTTTTGATAACAGTCTTGCACAGGTCGGGTGTCTGAGTGAGCAGTCACACTCATCCCCCCACCACCCCATTCCTCCTGGCTGAGCACTATGGGGTGCACAATCTTCCTGAATATCACCTAGGTTTTACTGTCTCCTACTAGGTTATTTAAAGAAATGTACCTTTAGTTGTCCCCACCTCCCTTTGTTCTGTTGTGGCAGGAAGGCCTTCTTGGCTTGAGTGCACCATGACATACACTGCAGTTTATCTTTGTTGGTCAGGCGAGTCCCTCCCCATCACCTCCTGTTTCACACTGCAGTGTTCCCTGCTTGTAACTCTCCACTCTGCTCTCTCCTACTGCTTTTCCTACACCCCAAGTAATTTCACATTTAAGGCTAAATACTGGACTGCCAGAACTTTTATTTCTCACACTGGGACAGCACCTTCTCCTGCACATGTGCGTGCAAACACACACAGACATACACACACACGGGTGTGCACACACATGGGCATGCACATATGTTATGTGGGCATGCACACACTTGCACAAGACACCCAAGCACAGCTCACCATAGCAAGGACACCCAGGAAGTGAGACCACCATGCACATAGAATCCAAAGAGTGATTGTACTGCTGAGTGTCATGCAAAACAAGTATTGAAGCTGCTAGTTAAGAAGAGTTTGTGAAATAATTGAAGTAGATTGACCTCAACGCTGATTTTAAATTAACCTGACACACCCATGTATCTAAACAATTACTCTCTCCTTTGATCTCAGTAAAATCAAATTTCAGTGAGAGAAATGGCACATTAGTGCCACAACTGGGAGCCACAGGCATGTCCATCCAGCTCTGACCACCAGAGCAGGCAAGGGGGACAGGTGCAGTATGACCCACCACTGTGATACCTGCCCCAGGTCCCTCACTGCAGGACCTTGGCAAAGGACACTACATTGCTGGTGCTCCTGTGGAGCCAGGGAAGACATGAGGCATTCTGTGAGCCAGACCTGTACTCTTCCCAGGGGAGAAACTCCAGGCCCAGCAGTGAGAAGCCAACCCAGTCCAGCTGTTCTCAGCAACATCCCTCTTGCAAACTTGTGATTTCCTGCCATGCTCCAGACACAAATGAACTCATGAGGCTCCTCTGTGCACAGGCACGTGGCTGCTCCATGCTACACGCACAAGGTCATGTCCAGTGATCCCCTCCGTACGAGTAGACCATTTTTTGTCTTGACACAGGATTCAGAAGGCTGAGAAGAGATCGTGGCTCCCTCAAGCCCAGGGCTCCTGCAAGAGGATTTAAGCCCATATCTGCAAGACATGAGTTGGGGACCACCCACTCCATCAAAAAAATGGATTCTTCACCACACCAGGAAGTTTCCTCCTGCCTCTGCAGATTCCCTCCTCCCATTCCCAGTCCCAAGTTGATCTTTAGATTAAACACAATTACAATTAGACTTCCAGCATGTTTTAGATACAGATTAACATGATGACTCTAAAATCTGTTTGGGCAAGCAATATAGTTAGAACAACCGAAACAAATCTGGAAAAGAACAAGATTGGAGAACTTAACCACCTGCTCTCTAGGCAGACAGTCATGTACGATCCTCAAGAGAGACAAGGTGGGAAATGAACAATAGCCAGAGGCACAGAACAGGTGCCAGGTTGGCTTTAGGATTAGGATAAGGGATAGGGATCGCTTTAAGTTAAGGCCTAGGTTTAGGGTTAGGTCCACTGATATTTGACCCACTGTCCCTGGACTTTCTGGAGAAGTACTGCAATTCCACCTGCAGCCTTTACCATTGTCCTCACCTGTAAACACTTTTCCATCAGCTCCTTTTCTCATAATTCATTTTTGTGTTTCCTCATTCTTTTAGAAACCACTAACCTAGCATAACAATACCATATACAGTACACAGATAAGTGATAGTCATAACATGAATTCATCATCCCAGTAAACCAGCATTAAGAAAATTTAAATTTCTCCATGCCAACAAAAAAAAAAGATTCCATATGGAAACCCTATTCAAGTAATGATTTAAAGAGCAATTTTGTATGTGCCTGTCACATGCATATGCTAATTCCTTGCCAGTGGTAACACAAACTCAGCAGTGGAAATGGAAATGTTCTATCATGTGTTTATGAACTGTCGTGAAATGATGTAATATTACTTAAAGACTGACTGTAATTAGTTAAATCTGTGTACTACGAATCCTGAGGTATGTATGCATGCCTACCCTACAAGTATTCTGCCATGTGCCCACCAATGTAATTAAGTTGTTTCATAAAATAACTCAAATAATCTAAATGAAGATAGACTCAGGGGAACAGGGAAGCTCAAAGTAGTTAGGCAAATAAACATCAAAAAAGCAAGATGATAAATTGAACCCAACCATGATCAGAAGTAATATGAGATAAAATTGTCTAAAACCACTGGTCCAATTCATGGTCTAATTTAAAACAGACTGTCAGGTTGGCTAAGCATTAAGACCCAAATAAATGGTGTCTATACTCCCTTTTCAATATCAGTTCACAAATAAATTACAAGTAAATGGCTCGAGAGAGGCAGTGTTCACACTAGTGAAGAAAGCTAGTGTGGCTATGGTGGGATTCCATAGGGCAGATCGCAGAGCTCTGAGTGTGACTAGGCATAAAGAAGGTCATTTGTAATTCCAAAAGGGCCAAGTAATCAAGACAGTGGCACTAAGGATCTCTGCCAAGTTTCAATACAAACGTGACGTTCTTATCTTCCGTTGCATCGACTGGGCAGTCCTGGGATATGTCTCAGTTGGTATTCTCTTAGGAGCATGCTTCCCTTAGTCGACTTTTTGCATGTTGAGCAACTGTGAGTTGAGTCCTGGGTCTCATGACTGTGGTATTGTGGAGATTCAGGACTCTCATTTTATACCCGCTACTGATGTTTCTGCTGGGGTGGAAGTACAATCTTGGCTGGGATCCAACAGCAAACCTGCTCTGGGTCAACTCCAACCTGGGCTCAAATCCCCTGCCTTGATCAGGCTGGCTTTGGTTCCTGCGGGTGTGGTCCAGGACCAGAGAGAGGATGGGTGCGCGGTTTGAAGGCTCTCCTTCCCTCCTTCCTTCTGGAAGCTCCCACTGTGGTGACCACACCTTCCCCAGTTTCCGCCTCTTGCCCTCCGGTCCTGAAGGCTGTGGTTCCCCCAGGCCCTGCCTCCTCCCTCCTGCCCCAGCTGCAAGGCCCCAGGCTAAGAGCCTCAGAGCCCAAGAATGTGCCTCAGCAACTCCCTTCTTCCAGGGCTGGGCCCAAGGACCTGTGGCTGCTACGCACTCCCTAGTGCTCTCAGGGGGCTCTTTTCTGCATTATGTACAGATGTGCAGTTGTTTTCTGCGAGGGAGTGATTGTGGCATGATCTTTCAAAATCATTGCAGGAAACAGAACCAGCAATTACCCATCCAGTTTTAGAACTGCCTTGAGCGTGAACCCTGCACCCTTTGAGTCAACTTGGAAGACATGTGTGCCTCATCTCCAACAAAGGTCACGGCAGCTTCATGGGGAAGAACAAGAGAAACAGGATGTTGTCTTCAAGAGGGCATGGCTCCAGCAGAGAAGAGCCCTGAACAGCCATCCACCAGAAAGAGAGTGAAAGGGGTTGGGGGGTAGGAGAGAGACAGAGAGACAAGGAGAGACAAAGACAGAGACAGAGGGAGAGTGGAGAGACAGGCAGAGAGAGACCAAGAGAGAAGGACACGCAGATGAGGCAAGGGGGAAAGATATGTGGTCAGTCACTCCTTTTGGCTTCCTGTTCTCCCCAGACAGTCTACTCTTCTCCATCAGCTCTCCTTCTTTCATTGACCCCAAGAAAAAAACAAAGCAAACCTTCTTTTCTCCTGCCTTGCCCTGTCTGCCCTCTGCAGTCTCCTTCACAATGCCAAGCTCATTTCCTAGCTGCCATCTCTGCAGAACTCCGGTGGACTCTGGAGTCAGCCCTGCAACCCTCCTCTACTTGGGCTTCCTGCAGCACCCACTACTCACCCCAGCCAGCCTCCCAGGGCTCTTACTGCTTGATACCCAGCCCCGAGAAACTGCAGGGGCCCCACTTCCTAGGCCCCTGAATTGACCCATCTGAGAGAATGAGATGCTACCTGGTCATTGGGAAGAGGAGGCGGGGTCCTAAAGTGCCAGGACCCCAGGAGTCCTGTCCTGAGCTTCCACAGCTGAAGTTTTGGCGCTCCAGGTCTGGGCGTGGTGGAGGGTAGGGTGCTCTAGCCTGGGGGAGTCCTAGAGAGGTGCATGGGGCAAGAGCTGTAAACAGGGACACTGTGGGCAATGTGTACAGATGCCTCTGTTCCTATCTTCAAAAATAAGTGTGTTCCTGCCCTCCTGTGGGTTCCTGTCACCTGAGTTCAGGCACTGGAGTGGGGAGGTCAGAGAGCCCTCCTGACTACAGCTCATACATTCCTTCAGTTCTGGTGTTTTGGGATAGCATTCCTGAACGCATCAGCAGATTGGGGTTAGTGGATTGTGGGCTAGGTTCTTTTTCTCAATCCATTCATGGCCTTCCCTTGGGGTTCAACTTAAATCCCTGGAGCACAGCCACTGAAGGGACAGGAAAGAAACAGACCATTAGTGCCATTGGAAGTGGACCAGGGAGGGGACATAGAGGCTGAGTGTAGACACTGCTGCGCCCTCCCTGTCTCAGTGCAAGCCCTGAATGCAGCCCCTCTCTGTATGGAGGGTTGACAGTGCTGGCTCCACCCACAACACCACATGGAGTTGTCTGTGGTCCAACCCAACTGTGGCGGCAGTGGAGAGGTGAGTGGGGCCGGTAAGTGAGATGCAGCCATGATGTGGATGCTAGGACACCAGCTTAGGGAACAGGTGTCTGCATTCCTTTTACTGATGGGACCCCAGGCTGGGGCCACTCCACAGCTCACCTCTACCCCACACATGGCTGCTGGGTAGGCAACATCAAAGTCCAACCTCTCCTTTAAGAAACAAGCTTCCTGGCTGCAGCACAGTGTTGAGGAGGCTGCTCCTGCCCTTCCAGATCAGTCTGTCTGGTCCTTGTCCAGCATTCTAGACATTTCCTGTCTCTGAGACAGAGAAAGGAGAAGCTACAATCATTCATTCACTCTTTCATTGAACAACTACTGAAAGGGACCCCTGTGGAACCAAGCTGAGTGCTAAAAAGGACCCCAGCAACCATACCAGGTTCCGTTTTCAGTCAGTAACCTCCAGGAAGAGCCACAGGGTGGTGCCTACCCCACCCAGAGCCCAGGGACCTGCTGGCCCATCTTGCCTCACTCTGACAGTGTGGGAAGAAGTCCAGTGACTGGAACATGATCTCACACCTCCTGCCTTTTACCCTGTAAGGGCCAAATGATGGCCAAGTTCCTTCCCAGCTGCTCTTCTCCCACTGGACAGTTGGCACACAGGTGGATTTGCACTCACATTAGCAACACCTAGCTAGTGTCAGCACACAGACCGCACTCAAATGCAAGGCAGCTCACACACGAATGAAGCAAGCAAAGGAGAGGGAGGAAGGAAGAGGTGTCCTCCACTGGCCTCTTCTGAGCAGCCATGTCTCTGAGACCTGGAAGGCATGCAGGTCGTGGCAACCGTGGGACACCCCCTCGACAGCCAGTGCTGTGAACAACAGAGGGCACACACAACACAGGACCTAGAGCAACTGCCAGTTCCTGCAGAGCATGCCTTCCTTGTCTCCCAGACCTTTGGGACTCCTTGAGGGGCTCAGCCCAGAGCTCTCCTCTGCACATCCCTACCATCAGGAGCATCCGTGGGCCCTTTTGGCTCCTCCTCCTGTTTCTGGGCTGGGTCTCCCTCTCCAGCTCCCTAGCTTCCACCTGAGAATCCTGCTCCTGACCCAGAGGGGGCCTGTGAACATCAGTCTCCTTGCTTCACACTCCTGCTTCCCTGTTTGGAACTCAGCCTGCCCAGACTGGTCTGCATGCCCAGTTACACTGCCTTCTCCTCTCCCCACGCGGCTGTACTCTGTTGGATGCTGGCCATGCTGTTCTGGGTACCGTTATTCTCCCCAATTTTCTGGACATTTAATTCTCAGCTTCAGTGTCCACTTCAGAGAGACCAGTGAACCACCCCATCTTCTGGAGATGCCATCTCACAACCAATGCCCTCTGTGGTTTCCCACCACGTTTGTTGCTCATTGTCCATCTCCTTGGCAGGACAAAAGTCCCAGAGATCATAGGCTCCTAGACAAATGCCTGGTACCTTGTGGATGACCAAGAAGTAAATATTGTTGGATGAAGACAGTGACTGAACACCTCCTCCTGGGGGATTCCACACTCTCCACACAGCTATGGAGCCCAGAATTGCAACTGCCCAGAATCACACCTGAGCAAGGTCACAGCCCTTGCCTAGAATTACAGAGAAAAGAACAAGCTGCCCTCAGCACAACTGGTTCTGCAGAAATAACAGGAAATTTATTCTATGGTCTTGTGATAGAGTGAGCTCCTGGTGGGGCTCCAAACCCAAGTGGCTCCTGCCAGGTGCAGAATCACCAAGTCCCAACACCTGCTGTGAGATGTGATGAGAACACCCTCTGCCCCAGCTGCATACTCCCCTGCCCCAGGACATGCAGATGACCCCCCATCCTCCCACACACACAAATACACACACATTCACATGCATGCATTTGCCTGCCTCCTGGGCCTGCAGACAACCTACCCTCCCACACACATAATGCACACACTCCCATGATCCCTGGAACTGGAAGATGACCCCATCCCACCCCACATATGCACATGCATGCACGCCTCTGCCTCCCAGATCTGTAGACCACCCCATCCCCACACACACGCACATACATGTGCACACATACTCTCATGATGTGCACATGCACATCTATGCTCACACAGCACACACACGTACACACTCATATGAATGCTCTCACACACTTTTACGCAGACAAATCTGTGTACTTAACACATGCACACACAAGTTCACATGACCACACACACATGAACATGACATGCAAAGTCACATAGATGTTCCAATACACCCTTCCTCCTACCAGGAAGTGGCTCTCCCTCCAACATTTGCTCCTGCTGGCACTTGTCATCAGACCTCCTAGATTCCAACAAGGCCATTTGCACTGAAGGTGGAAACCAAGAAGTGAAACAGAAGGAGGAAGCAGAGCCAGGAAAGAAAACAGCTACATTTTCCAGAGATGTGTGAAGGCAAAGCTTAAGTCATCTGAGAGACTGATCAAAGACTTCCTAAAGGGAACCCAACACCTGCATCCCTGTCTGGGGATCCCATCCTATAACCAAGGAGAAAATTAAGCCCCCAGATGGTGTGGTGGGAGTCACTGTCAACCTTAGCACTAGTATGGACCAGGGTCAGATCTTCTAAGGGGACAGTGCCCTGTTGCAGTGTTTTAGCCTGTTTACTGCTGGGACAAAAAGACTTGACAAGAACAATTTTAGAGAAAAAGTTTATTTGGGGCTCACAGTTTTAAAGGTCTCAGTCCATAGATGGCCAATTCCATTGATCTGGGCCCAAGGTAAGGTAGAACATCATGGCATCATGGAAGAGGAAAGCAACGCAGAGCAAGACAATCAGGAAGTAGAGAGAGACAGCCCCCTCACCATGAAAAATATATACCTCATCGATATGCCTACAATGACCCATCTCCTCCAACCACACCCTACCTGACCACAGTTGCCACCCAGTTAATCCATTCAAGTGGATTAATGCACTGATTAGGTTAAGGCTCTCATAACCCAATCATTTCACCTTTAAAATTTCTTGCCTTGTCTCACACATGAGTTTTTGGGGAACACCTTATATCTAAACTATAACAGGGAGAGGTTACCATGCAAATGGGGTCCTGCAGAGGCTCAGGACGGGTGACTTAGGAGCCCCTCTCCACACACATGACTCAAAAGCACTGGGAAAAAGCACCAGGCTAGAGCCCCTCCTCTCTAGCACCTGCCAGAGCACACTAGGGTACCCACCTCACTGCCAGCCCATGGGTCTGACCCACAGTACTGGATTCCCTTGAGGGCGTGACTCACATCTTCCCTCCACAGACACAGCACTGCAGGTCTCACTGACCCTCACAGGTCACCTCAGTGACCTCACAGGTCACTGAGGTCTCCCCAAACCCCCACCCACCCCCCTGACCCCTCCCCATATCCATGACCTCCCCTCATCTCCATGACCCCTCCTCATCTCCATGACCATTCCCCCTTTCCATGACCTCCACCTTACCTCCATATAACCCTCCCCAACTCTATGACCCCTCCCATTTCCCTGACCCCTGAGCCCCACAGTCCTCTTCACCCTGGGCTGCCCCTACTGCCCTGCAGCAGCTGATGCCTGAGGAGGCTCCTCTAGCCTCTGTTCTGTGGGTCATCCTCTTCCTGGGAACTGCCTAGGTGATCATCCTGGTCAGACCCTCCCCTGGCTCTTCTTCTTGAACTACGTTGGTGTCACCCAAACAGTCTAGGCTGTCTCGTACCCATCTCTTCCGTAAATTTTCTGCAGAGAGCAGAGTCAATTTTAAAAACATGGAACTTCTGTTGTGACCAAAGACAGCTATTTTTTCAAGATTGAAAGATAAACCCCTTATTCATAAGCCTGTAAGATGGTAAGCTCAGGGCTGCAGTGACCTGAGCCCCACTGGTGTGAGCCCACCAGAGACCAGCAGCCAGTTCTGTAGGAGTACAGCTGGTGCCAGTTCTGCCTGTGCGTGCAACAGGAGATGTCCAGAACCAAACTCAGAGCCTTCACCCCTAACATTCAGGGCACAATTTGGAGGCTTAGAAAAAAAAAAGACGGGCCCTGACAAGGAGAGCAAGCTTTGAGGAAGGAACTCCAAGCAGGTGCCTATGGAGTCAGCACACAGTTCCCCTGGAACAGACCCACATCAGGGCTATGGAGCCTGGGGCTTAGTAATGGCTCCTGCGATGGTCACTGGGCCAGCAGGAGAATTAGGGCAAAGATAGGATCTCCATTCAGGTCAGAGGAGCAGCTCTGCCAGGACCACCCAGGTTCCCACAGGCAGGTCCCAGGTTCACACAGAGGTGTGATAAATGCCATCTGTCCTTTGTAAAAGGCAATGTTGTCTTTCTGCAAAGCTGTAAGCCACATGGAGCCAGCCAGAGAACAACTATGAAATCATGAATGACAACTCAGCAGAGTCTCCAACAGGAAGGTTATTCAAGGCAGCTGTTTGCAGATTATTTGTGTGCAGCAATTTCACACCCCCAGACTTTAATGTGTTCGCAGTCTGACGCCTCCCCCAGAGGCTCCCCATTAGCAGCGCTGCCACGTCTGTGAATTCTTATAATTCCCGTTGCCTGAGCACCAGCTCTGAGCATAAGCCAGACTTGCTCATTCCAGGAGCCATGGTCAATCTGCCCTGGTGGCCCCTCCTATGGCTCAACTGGGATGACCTGCTGGGCTGGCCCCACTGACCCCACCCCACATGGACTGCACAGGTATGTATACCCAGGACCCTCGGTGGCAGCAAGATTCCAGAGTATTTCTGCCTGCTTGCTCTGCTTGAGGCTGGAGTGGACTATCTCCCCCCAGCTTTGTCGGTGCCAGTTAGAACTGCCTACAGGAATCTTTGTGGAGGATGCCCTGGACCCAAGTATGGGCTGCTCTCCTAAGTACCCCCTGCTCCCCACCTGCTGGCTGAGACATGTGTCCAGACACTGCCTGCCTCTGATGGTCCGCAAGTCATGCTGCCCTCTCCTCTCTGGACCTGTGTGAGCAATAAACTGCTTCAGTCATTTCCTGAGCTTTGCCACGCTGCCTCTTCTGTGTCTCACTTGGTCACACACCTGAGCCCCTCTCTTCCCAGTCAGGGATGTCCTAGAGAAAAACCATCCTGTAGGAATCTACTGGACAAAGATCAAATAAGAGCAATGGAGGCAGCTGCCAGTGTGAAGAGGGTTCCTGGAGGAGGAGACCTGGTCACCCTCAGACTCTCAAGAATTAAGCCGTTTGCCAGGATAAAGACTAATCCCCAAAAAGGAATGCTGTGAGCATCCATACCACCCTGAAGCCCTGTCAAGGAGGGAAACAACTTACAGTCACTGTCCAGAAAGAGATGGAAAGACAACTAAAGGAGACAACTAAAGGAGACAACTAAAGGGACATGCCACTGCTGCTTGGCTATTTTTTTTTTTTTTTTTTTTTTTTGCCACTGGATACGCTTGCAGGTGGGGAGGTCTTACCTGCTCATATTTATGAACATCCTTCTTCTCTAGAGAACCTCAAACAGCACCATCAGGGGTAGGTCTCTCAATGGCATGAGTGACCTGTGACTATCCCTGGGGCCTCAGCTGTGCTTTGCTCTAACCAAGAATCAAGCTTTTTGTGACAGAGTTAGGTGGCATCTACCTACATGTTCAGAGTCTAGTGGGCTGTGGGCAGTCTCATCTCAAGAGAATGGGATTCATCAGGTTCTTATTTTTCTTCTTCACTCCAAGGACTGCTCTGACATCAGTGACCACCTCAGGCCTAGATTTCCCAGTCTTTCCTCTGAACCTGAGAACAAAGTGGCATATATTTCTGGGCAAAGGCACAAGAGGCAATGAAGCAGACAGAGTTTGGGGTCCTCCCTTTCCCATTTGAAATTGGGAATGGCTTCATCATGCTGAGACTGGAGGTTGAGGAGGCTGTGACCCCCAACCCTGACAGGCATCAACAAAGCTGCGGGGAGATTGTCCACTCCTGCCTCACATGGGCAAGCTAAATCTGCACAGTACATTTCCCACCTTTTGTCTCACTAACTGGCCACTGTTTCCCCCAACCCTCACCACCTCCCCTCCTTTAGAGTTGTGCTAATTTGCAAGGATTTCAGACATAGAACTTTTGAAACAATTATTTCTTTCATCTTCCTTCAAAACTATTTGACACTTTGAAAACTATTTTCCTATTGATTTGACTCTAAATATTTCTGGATCAGAATGCATTAGAGAGGTACCTTGTGATGCACAGAAACAGAAGGGCCACTTCAAAGAGGGCCCAATCCCACACTCTTGTCCCTAAATGCCTACCTGTGGAAACTGCCAACCTCAGTGGCTAAATATGTGATAAGAGCTCGGTGGGACCCAAGGATGTGGCACAAATCCAATGGACAGCAAAGCCCATTGAGAACCAAGAATAGGAGTCATCCTAGGCATCCTCTGCCCAACTGAGAGACTTCTCTTGTTGGTGACCAGTGTCCTGAAACTGTGGTCACATCACTCAGGACACAAAATCACTCAAGCATGAGCTCCACAGGGTGAATTGTGTGATCTGTAAACTAGAGTTCAAGAAAACTGTGTAGATAAATAGATGCAATGAAAATAGAGAAGGTAAAGGCAAGGGTCAGGGGGCAAGTGCAGATGCTGGATGTTGGAGATCTTGGAGGCACTGGGGCCACCTCTGTCCCCTGAGCCCTGGAACTTCCATGTATTCACCTGAAGAGTACAGGTCCTGTGGACACCCACCCAGCCCCAGGGTGGGAACACAGAAGATGGTGGAGCTGGGACCCAGCACTGCCTGGCTCACAGGAGTAGCCCACATCCCTGTGCTTCATTTAGTTGTCAATAAATCATTAAGGTTTCCATGAACCATTGCCACTGTGAGTAAAGGAAAAAGTTAGCAGAGGTCAA
This sequence comes from Sciurus carolinensis, assembly GCF_902686445.1. Taxonomy (NCBI): domain Eukaryota; kingdom Metazoa; phylum Chordata; class Mammalia; order Rodentia; family Sciuridae; genus Sciurus; species Sciurus carolinensis. The sequence goes on along the minus strand of NC_062230.1, from coordinate 15,867,795 downwards.
GGACTCCTTAGCTGCCAAGAAACCCCATGGGTCTGAAGGGAAGAACAGTATTTCCAGGGGTCCTGTGAGGGCCAGCCAGCAGATCAAAGGGCTGGTAAATGCCTTCTCCCAAACCATGCACAGCCCATCACCCAATAGGCAGGAGCCACTGTCCACTGCCCCGACGGGTGGGGAAAGTAAGATCCGCCTACGGCTGCTGTGTCTAGACAAGGGAAGAAGGGAGGAAGTAGAACTCACTGGACAGTTTCCAAGGCCCCTGGGTGAGTCACCAATGTCTCAATTTTCTCAGCTCTATTATGTGTTAGGGTCAGCCCCAGCCTCAGCACACTACTGACAAAGGGACAGCCCTGAGAACCCCCACCAGACAGGGGCTGCAGCTGGGGACTCCCTGTGAGAAACAGCAAGCCTGGTGGTCCATTCGCAAAACATGACCTTAATCGGATCCAATTATAGCCACTTTAATCATGCCCTTCCCTTTGCCCACCCCAATTTTAAAATTAGCTAATTGCAGAGAAGTTACCCCCAAGCCCCTCCAATCAGGGTGAAGGGCAGCACTGCTTTAGGAATAAAAGCAAGCAGACTGCCTTTCCTATCATGCTGCCATGGCCACAGGTGGTGTCAGGCATGTGCATTACATGAGTCCCACACTGGTGTTGGCCAGCAGCAAAGCAATGGCTGTCCTTGTCACAATAAGGGTGGTGGCTGTTTCAACTACTCCCTAGTTCCACCTTAGGAGGTTGGTGGATTGGCTGTCCTTGTCACAATAAGGGTGGTGGCTGTTTCAATCACCCCCTAGTTCCACATTAGGAGGTTGGCAGCTGTGCATGATCCCAGCATGCTGCCAGGGCTGAGCAGGCTTTTTTTGTTTTTTGTTTTTTACGAAGATTCTCTGCATTGAGGGCAAGCCCCTGGCCTCCCTGCTTGGCCTCCTAGTTGAGTGACCTCGTGATCTTCCAGCCACAGACACCACAGCCACCTTCTTTCTTGTCCCTGGCTTTGGACCCTAGGAAGCTTTGTTCATGCCCTTGAGGACCAGCCATCCTGTAAGTCCTGGGATCTCTGTCCCTGGAGGGTGCAACATGATGGAAAAGGACCCACCATGACAGCTTCATAAAACTCTCCCAGACAGCATCCTTGGGTGACCCCAGGCCTCTGCAGAGTGGGCAGGAGCCTCCCCTCTTGGCTCTGAACCCACCCTGACCTCTGTTTTGTGCTCGCTGGAAACACCCTGTGGCTTCAGTGATTACTCACCAATGTCCCTGCTTCCTGTGCTGTGGGTTAGCTGGTGTCCTTTCTGTTTGTTCTTTATATATTTTTAAAATTTCAAGTGTTTGAACAGGAAGAGGAGGGAACACCATGGAACACCACTAGGCAGTAACTCTCTGCCACAGCTTAGATGTCATCTGAGTGTCTCCAGAATTCATGTATTCAAATCTAATCCCCACTGTGGGGTGTGATGAGGTATAAACTCAATCTGACTATGGTGTTTGGAGGTGGGGCTCTAGGGGGTGGTAAGAATTCAGTAAGATCATCAGGTGGAGCTCCCATAACCGAATCCTGGTGGACTATGATAAGAGGGAAAGACCAGAAGACACACATGTCCACACACACACACACAAATACATATATGAGGACACATATGTGCCCGTGCATGGGGGCACCTATGCACATACATGAAAGAATATACATGTATACATGCACATGTGCATCCAGGCACACCTGGATGTGTGTACACGTGAACACGTATGTACACACACACATGAGAGCACAAGCACATGCACACACACCCTGCCTCTTGTAGTGTGATGCCCTGGGTCATCTCAGGACTCTGCCCACAAGAATGCAGTCACCACACACCCCTCAACCTTGGACCTCCAGAATCATAATAAGCCAAATGAAACCACTTTTCATGAAAACTCACTCAGCCTCTGATACTGTGTTATTGGCAACAGGAAACCAACTCATACCCCAGGGAGCCTTAAGAATAACTGAACTCCAAACTCTGTCTCCGTAGGGTCTGTCACTCAGAGTGGCACATGTTTCAGAATTCAGAGAGTTCAGTCACCACTCTCTCAGGTGACTAAACTTGGCTCCATGGCCATGGGCAAATGTTCTCTGCTCAAAGAAGGGAGAGCTCTGAGCAGCCATCTCTTGCTTGTCTCCAGATGACGGAGGCCCAGATGTTCATCTCTGCCTTTTCCTTCCACAGAGACAAGCCACAGGCAGGGTACTGTTCCCTGGTCTGAGTGGCAAGGTCCCAGAGCCCCTCCACTTGGATCTCCCCAGGAACCCATTTCTGGGCAGGTCCACCCCATGGTCACCATGTTTCCTGTCAGACGTCTCATTGCCAGGAGTTGTCCCCTGAAGGCCTGGACCTGCCCACAGAACTGGAACTGAAAGCAGAAATGGAGATGCCTTAGTGGAATCCGCATTGTGCCTTTCCTCGAAGGACATTTTAGACACATGGGAAAATATTATGAACTGAAGTGCACATGCTCTCTTCTCTGTACAAACCAGCAAACAGGTGATTCTGCTGGTACTGTGCCCCTGCAGTGTGTGGCAACACGTTCCCGTGAACCCTGAGGGTTGCTCCATCTGCTGCTCAAGGCCTCCTCTCACTACTTCATGCACCAAGGATGTTAACTTCTCCACGAACATGTTGGACATATGTCCCACTGCTATGGCTTGGGTAAGTGTTCCCAAAATATATGTACAGCAGGGAGGCTGAGGGCTGCCATCCCAGGGAGGCTGGAGCAAGAGGTGGGGTGATGGAAGGGGGAAGAAAGGAGAATCAACAGTAATGCTTGATTTTTACTTTGCTTTATTTTATTCTTCTGAGCTGGCTGCAGACTATAAGGAAACAGCTAGATGCAGCTCATGAAGGGTCTTCAGGAGGCCACTGCCTTTTGTGGAGATGGGAGGAGGGCAGGCAAGTTTCCTGACAATTCCTTTCCTTTGGCCAAGACCCCTCCACCAGCCTGTGCCTTAAAAGGGCTGAGACCTAAGGAGGGTGGGGAGGCATCCTTATGCATGGAAAGAGTGACCCTGTCCCACTCTGGCTAGTGTGGTGGCTGACTGGCTAGAATTCAGTCAGTGGCACTGGTCACAAACCAGGCATTTCTGATGCTAAGGGTCCTGAAACTGCCATGGCTCTGCTTATCTAGGAACTGTATCTGGGCAGAGTATAAGCTTCCATGGTAACTACTAGAGACAAACCACCCCAATTGGTCCTTGCCTGGCTGCTGGGGACCACACTGGCTGAGTGCAGCAGCAGATAGTGATGTTCAGTCCACACACTTCTGTCTGGTCTGGGTTAGTTGACCCCACATCTACTTGGTCTAGGTGCCATACATGGTACCTCTGGACACCATAGCTTCTGGGGTCCTCCAGTGCACTGTCTGCATTTCAGAGCATCTATTTACCATGCTGCCCAGTCAAGCTGCAGATCCTCCTGCTCTATGTATGGCTTCTGAACCTGGGCAGAGGCTGCACCCTGGCTGTAGCGCCCTTCTCCAGGCTCCTGGGGGGTGACCTGCCGAGGAGTCTACAACCCTCCGTCAGTGAGGGACAGGTGAAGCACAGGAGTGCACACATTCCCTGTGCCCCCTCCCAAAACTATGTCCTACTTCCCTCCAAGTGCCTCTTCATATCACTCTTTTTTTTTTTTTTTTTTTTTTTTTTTTTTTTAGTACCAGGGATTAAACCTCAGGGCACTTAACCATTTAGCCACATCCCCAGCCTCATTAAGTTGCTGAGAATAGTTTTGAACTTGCAATCCTCCTGCCCCAGCCTTCCAAGCCACTACGTAGCATGTGCCATCACACCTGGCTATTCATGGCACTCTTACACCAATCTTCATGTCACCCTGGCACCAACCCTCACACCAGGAGCTCCACCATGTGAGGTCCAACCTACTTCCACACTCCAGTCTCCAAATTCCACTCCCAGAAAGTTGCCCACCAGTGACTAGGGTAAGAAGCAAAGAGTGAGGGTGGGAACTGGGTGGACCAAAGTGAATAATGTCGAGCGCCTTGTGCATTGTCATGCTATGAACTCATAAAGATGACAGAGAAATAAAACACCAACACAGACCAAGTTTTTGTTTTTTAATGTAGATTACAAGACAAAGTGCACTGTGTGGTTCTATTTTGGAAAGAAAAAAAAAGGCATTCCCATGTGAGTGCAGTAAAGAAGCTGCCCCAAGAGGTGATGGCTCAGCCCTTAGATACCATCCTGCAGGACTGTTTGCCTGGGTCACTGGACCACATCAGGAAGTCTAAGACATGACTCAGGGTGTGGCTGTGAGTACCGAAGGTTCAGCTCCACCTCCAGAGAGGCTGGGGACAGAATGGAGCCCCAACAAAGGTGCTAGACAGCAAGGCTCAGGTTGCACACTGACTCTGGTAAAGGGGTGTTGTCCATGGGGAGGCAACCAGAAGTTCCCGGATGGAACCTTCCCAGGTTCTGCCCGAGGAGCCTTTTCCTTGGTTGACTTTAACCTGTGTCTTTTCATGTAGTAAGCATGCCAAGTCCTTCTACCTCATTACCACCCCAGAAGGTACCACACTTGAGCACCCCTGCCTTTCAGCCAGAGGCAGATGAGAGGCAGCTCTGTAGGCACCATCCCCTCCAACCCTGCAATGATCCAACCTTATGTACCTGCAAGTGTTAGTCAGAGGCTGGAAACTCTTGCAGCTTAGTGGAAGTGACACTTCTGTTGTGTTCTATGTACCCACCAACTTGCAAAGTTTGGGTCTCCATGAGCTCAATACCAGCCAGTCAGACTGGCTAGCCAGATGCTTTTGCTGTAGATTCCATTTGTCATGATGTAATCAATGAAGAGATTGGTGTCTGCTCCAAAACCTGTCCATGTCACCTGTCATTCTTCCTGTAGACAGGAACTTTGTACAAGCCTGTCACATGTCAGTCCCAAAGGAAAGGTGAGATGGTTTTGTGAAAGCCAAGATAAATGATATGGGATATCAATATAAAAGCAAGTTCGGTGGCTTTAAAATTTGCTTTGGAGTAAGTACTTTTCTGATAAGAATTGTAGCTGAAGTGCAGGCCATGTAAATATCCTGGAGAGTTGCACGAAATAGAGAAAATGCCCAGCCTTCAGAACCCTGTGGCAGACAAAGCAAAGATTTCTCTACTCCTCCAGCTGCTGCTTCCCTGAGGTTCCCGGGATCTAGAGGAGGGGCTTCCTGGGCCCCTGGGTGTTGGCAGCCCCAGCCCTTCCGCTGCAGGGCTGTGCTACTGAAAGGGTAAACTATTTCAGTCAGTGTCCACTGCAGGGCCCTCAGCAGCAGCCTACACCTGGTGACCAGTGCCAGTCCAGTTTCCTTTTCCAGACACTGCAGGGCCACCATCTGCAGGTGGTCCCAGTCCTGCCAAGAGAAATTCCAAGATCTGAGGGCAGAGAGCAGCAGGAACCAGAAGCCTGTGGCCCATGATCTGAGAGTCAGTGACATCTCCTCCTACACCTGGGCAGGGTCACCTGGCATCTTTCACAAACAGTGTACTTCAAGACATTTCTCCCTGTATTCCCATACCACCTACTTCCCTGCCCACCCTATTTGAACTGATTCTTTGAGTTTGGCTTTGAGAATTTTCTCCACAAGTTCCTGAAGGACCGTGGAGCTCCTCAGCTGCTATATTCCCACCTGGTAGCCCACTGGCTTCAGAAGTGAGAAGCTGCTGGGCAAGCTGGACTCACAGGTAGGAGACTATGGGGGAGAAGTGGGAAGAAGCCACTCAAGAAATCCCCATTCAGGGCTGGGGTTGTGGGGTTGTGGTAGAGCACTTGCCTAGCACATGTGAGGCACTGGGTTCGATCCTCAGCACCACATTAAATAATTAAGTAAAATAAATGTATGGTGTTCACCTACAAATATATATATATATATATATATATATATATACACACACACACATATATATGTATGTCTGTTTGTATATACATACACATGTATTTTTTTAAAAATGAAATCTCTGTTCAGCAGAGGCAGCGAGTCTGTGACTGGTCAAACACAGATCCAATATCAATTGCTGCACAAGAGTGGGTTCTGATCTCCCCAACCCATCCCAGAAACATGCTTAATACCAGCATGCCCTACAAACAGCAGAAAATGAAAAGAAATCCACAATAAACTAAAACTTAAATTAGAAAAATTAAAATGTTAACACCCACCACTATGTGAAGCTGGTTTTTAGCTTTGCTTGAACCCACAGCCTCTCCCTGACCTGTGTGAGTTGCTCATTCCTCAATTTCCTGCTTTCTTCCTAGTGTGTCTAACAGCACCTGAGATGACAACATGAATCCCTTTAATGCAATTACTGGGTTGCCCCCAAAATACGAGCTGCCAAAGAGTAAAGTTAGCCTGTTCTGTGCAAGCACCTACAGAGCCTACCCTACAAAGCCTGCCCTGCGGGTCAGGGGAGCCTCTTTCCTGCTTACCCACTGCCTGGTTTGACACTTAGGTTCTGCCCATTCATCCAGGACAGGTCTTTATTTTGCACAAAGGTTCAGTATGAGCCACAGGGGCCCACTGACCACAGGTCAGTCATGTGGACACTGGCCTGTGGTCAGTGCTCACAGGATGAGTAGTCATCCTCTCCCAGGTCAGTTATAGGAGCAGTATCAAGCCAACCCCTCCTCTCCTTCCTATACCAAGCTTCCTTTTCCCAATTTCTCATCCATGGGTCCCACAGAAATGTTAAAATACTATGTCTATGAGACAGTCCTTCAGACATGGTAACTTTCCCCAGTTTGAGAGATCAAGGGTCATGTGCACCAGCAAGGTGGAAGTTGGGGGGCGCGGTTTCAGCATGGCTGGGTTTTCTACAATTTTGGAAAAGGTACTTGATAAGTCCCACAACTTCTTCACATCCCTAAAAGGTACAGGAACTCCAGATTGGACACCACCCTCTAAGACACCCATGGGATGAAAGCAGAAGCCTCTGGGAGGAAGTTCAACGTTCATCATTCAGGACTTGGCCAGGAGGGCTGCAGCGCGCGCCTGGGCGTCAGCACCAAGAGTAAGACGGGGAGTACAGGCACCGGCCGCCGAGAGCCCAGTTCCTCTCCATGGGACCTGCACATGCCGAAGAGGTACGCTGAGCGCGAGGGAAGAGAGGACTTCCAGCTCCCTCCCGCGCTTGACACTGCGTTTAACTGTGCTGGAGCACCAAGCCACCCTGCTCTGCGCCTGCTCAGAAGTCGCCCCGCGCCCCTCCTCTCTGACCGCTTCGCTCCGCGCGTGCGCAGGGGCTGCGCCTCGGCTCTCCGCACTCCCCTGGGCCCACCTCTTTGCGCGTGCGCGGGAACCGCAGCTTGCAACACTCAAAGCTAAAAAGAGTGGTGGGGTTGGGTCCTTTGTGTTGTTCTCCATGGTCCTTGTCTATCACAAGGAAGCCATTAAATTACGTTTTAAAATAAATACCCTTAACCGGCGCACACCTGTAATCCCCGGGACTCGGAGGCTGAGACAGGAGGTCACAAGTTTCAGCCAGGCTCAGCAACTTACTGAACCCCTAAGCAACTTAGCGAGACCTGTCTCAAAATAAAAAAATAAAATAAAATAAAAAGGGATGGAACTGTTGTTAAGTGGTAAAGTGCCCTGGGTTAAATCCCCAATGCCAAAAATAAATAAAATAAATAAATAAATGCCCGGGTCTGTCCCTATGGCCTCAGGCATGACCATCCTTTTCCCTTCTTCCTGTAACAGGCAGCTCCCCTTGTTCGGCAGTACAAAGGCCATGCACACCCCACCCGGCCCTGCTGCGCTGTTTTGGGGTGTCAGAGTGCCGGCCTGACCAGAGCTGTCCAGTGTCCAGGATGACTGGGGTCCCATATGAACAGAGGTATCCTGAGTGTCTGGGTTGACTGCCTCCCGGACTGAGCTGTGCAGAGCTCTGAGGATCTGGGAAAGGGGATACAGGAGATCCAGGTGAGAAGAAACAGGGTGTGGTAAGGGATAGAGTTTGGGGGAGGCAGAGTTTGAGAGAGAAGGGGAGAAAGCTAGGGGAAGGGAAGAGTTTCCTGAAGGCCAGGAGCAATTGTCAGGAAACAGCTCACTGGCAGGGACACAACAGAAGGGCCCTAAGGGGTCATGTTCACTTGCAGATAGAGAAACAGGTCCTGGGGGCTTCAACCCATCTGTTGGGCCAGTGGCAGAGGAAGGTGGACAGAGTAAGCTGGGCTGCATGGGAATTTACCCCTGCGGCCCTGCTCCCAAGCAAGGGAGCAGTACCTTGACCCACTGGACCCCTTCTGGAAGCTAGGCTGGGTGGGAGCCAGAGCCAGAGAAGGACAGGTGAGGATGGGTAGAGAGGTCAGGCTAGGGAAGGCCACAGGGGTTTGGTAAAAGGTGAACTAGAGGACTATCCAGAACAGTCCAGATCTCCTAGACCCCTCCCCAGTAGCCTAGCACTCACTCATTGTGTTTCTTGTGATCTGGGATCTGTGACTTGAAGTGCATGGGCAGTGGGAGAGAGGGTCCTATTAAGGAAATCTCTGTTAAGGGAAAAAAAATATACTCAAAATTCTATTAAAGATGGTGAGGCCCACTTTCCTCAAGCAGAGCCTCAGTGTCTTCTGCAGTAGGTGAGATTCCATTCAACTCTTAATAAGCAGAAAAAAGTATGAGTTTATAGCTGTAGTGGGGGTCACTAAGAGAAAATATGGGGGTCTGGTAAGCAGGGTTTAATATAGGTGGGTGAGGCATTGGATCAGCTTCAGGGGTGGGAGATGCTCATGTGAACCTGGCCCACCAGGATTCCTGCTGAAACTGGACTGAACGGGCCAAGATCAGGAATTGGTTGGGAAGACTCAAAGGGTCCTGAGCCACTTGGGTTCCAAACAGGAAGTCAACTACCTTTCAAAGGGCAAGAGTGAGATATTCATGAGTCAGAGCAAATACACCCAGTGTTTGAAATGAGAATGAACAGGCTGGGCCCAGGAGAAGGGGTCAGGGACATTTAAACATGTCCTGCACTACAGGGTGGGCAGCATTTGACCAAGGTAGATATATACCAAACCCAGCATACTGCTGGAATGAGGATTATAATTTGTGTTTTTATTATATTTCTACTTGGTCCATCTCTCTTAATAACTGGCAGTTATAGCCATAGCAGTTTTGGTTAATCGAGATTTATAGTACACTAAGATTTTATTGGCCAATTAGAATCAATTACAATACTGGGGTATTTAACAATGTTGTGACGGAATTTCCACTGTTGCAAATAGAGAATGAAATCAAGGGCATGTGACAGTGACACAGCCTATCTACCATCTGTAAGTCAGTGGCCCTGGTCCTGCTTCCTCAACCCCTCACTATTCTGGAGAGTTGGCAGCCTCTCAAAAGGAGAGGAGAGCGGCACGCAGACGAGACATCCACAGAGCCCTTCAAGCTCAGCTTTTTCAATATATACCCAGTGGGCAGGGCCCCAGGTGCCCAATGGACAGCACACCTCCAGAACCAGCTTGTCTGAATTATTTATGCATAGTTTTCCTCAGCTGGGAAGCCTGCTTATAGGCTTATTTATTTTTAGACACCTGCACTCTGTCTTACAGATTTTTTTAAAGCCTATTGAATAATTCCTGGGAATACTGTAGAAGAGACACAAGAAAATGACCTTCGCCTTGACACAGGTTCCAAAGTCCCCTCCACTGCACTCCACTAAGATAAGGTGAGGGTGGAAACTGGTGTATTTTTAGATGAAACCTCCTTGGGAAACATTTTCTACTTTATATTTTATCAATAATCTCTGGCTAATGTTTTAAACCAATATTTATAACACTGCCTAAGAGCTTTGGAATAAATGGATTTTAATAAAGAAACGCTGTTTTACTATGCCTCATCATAAGAGGGTCTTGGGAAATAAGAGAGAGTGGAGAAGAGACCAATAAATGAGAAGTGCAACTATCAGGGCAAAGAGGGCCACAGAGTGATGAGCAGACAGAAATGTGCAGACATCTGCCCCCCCGCCCCAGGGCACTGGTGCAGCCCAACAGACGAGGACTCGGCTGTCCTCCCCTCACATGTCCAGTGGCTTCAGTGCTAGGGGTTTAGCAGTTTGTCTGTTGCTGTCCTTTTGTAGCTTTAAATCAACATGCGTACGCCTGTTTCTTGCCCTATCCATTTCTGAGTGTTTCTGATGGTCCCTGCTGTGTAACGGGAGCTCACTCTCCTCCCTCCAAATCCCTATCAGATGCTTATTTTCATTTTGTAAAGCTGATAAGCTATTGCCTGATGCCCTGTGGCCATAATTAAGTCTCCCTCAATCCACATCTGTATGAAGAGTAGCAACAGGTCACAACCCCTGCTGGAACAGCATTGGCCTCCCCAGCCATCTGAAAAGACACACCCGGCAAGAAGTTCAAGAGGTTTTTGTTTTGGTAAATACTCTTATTTCTTGGAAGTCATGGCACATTTAGGTTTTTTTACATTTATACTAAGACTTTTATTTCTTACACTTTATAATTGCTCTTCTATTATTCTTTTTGATAAAAGTGTTACAGTCTGTTTGGGCTGCTAAAACAAAATGTCTTGGTCTGATTGCTTATAAACAACAGAAATCTACTTCTTACAATTCTGGGGTCAAAAGTACAAGAGCAAGGCTCTGGCAGATCCAAGTCCATGGGACCACAATTCAGCAAAGAAGACACCTGATCGATTTCCCTTCTGTTTTGTTTCTATCTTACCCATGAAATGGGTAAGTGAAAACATCTCCCAGCATTTGTGAGAACCAACCACCCTGCCGAATAACCAGGGCTCCCTGCGGATTCAGGAGTCTGAAGGAAACACGAGCAGAATCAACTGGTTATGTGGAACTTATAAAAAAGGGACTATACATTTCTTTACCTGTGAAGGATGTGCTGTGGATATTTTCTTTCATTAAGATTTGTACTAAACTTTTTCATATATATATATATATTCATGTGTGTGTGTGTGTGTGTGTGTGTGCGCGCGCGCACGTGTGCACATACATTTTGTCCCTAAGATTCTGCTTCTAAATGTTTACAAGCACAGTATATCCATGTACTATCTTTGACCCCCATGAGTAAATCTTTATTCCATATTGTGCCAAATTCTGGCAGTGTTTGTATCTGCAGTTATACAAAGTTCAGATATTAATTGTTCATCCAATTGTTTTTTTTTTAAACTCAAAATCTGATTCTTAAAGGAGGACTTTACAAAAAAAAAAAAAATCCCAAAAATCACAACCCAGAAGGGCCCCCTGTTAACATTTGGTGCCCTTCTTCATCGCTCCTCACGTGGGTACACGAGTGGGCACACATATGCACACCTGCAGTATACAGGTCATCTAGAGCATGTAGGCTTGTGCATTACTTTAAAAATTTTTTTTAATTTGTTTTAATTAATTATAAATGACAGTAGAATGCACTTTGATACATCAGAAGTATAATTTCTCATTTTTCTGGTTACACATGATGTAGAATACCACCGGTCATATATATGTACATGGGATAATAATGTTTGATTCATTCTACTATCCTTTCTACCCCCATACCCCCCATCACTCCCCTCTACCTAATCTAAAGTAACTCTGTTCTTCCCTAGCCACCCCTCCATTGTGAATTAGCAAGATTTCTTTAATTCATGATACACCCCGATTTGCAAAGTTTGGGGGATTTTCAGTGGTTGTGTTTAACTCTTTTCATAATTGTGACAAATCGCTGCACTTCTCAACAGATACCCCTGTGTTGTTTCCTGAGCACACCACGGCAAAAGATGTCACCTAGGAAACTGGACCCTCCCAGAATCCCTGCAAGCAGGTCAACACCCACAAAGACTCACAGAAGAGTCAGAGGCTGAGGCACTGTCTGCTTGCAGGTCACACAACACACCCTGGAGATAGCCAGGCATCATTTACATACATAGAGCCAACGGGAAGACATTGATAAAACCAAGCCTCTTATTTTAAAAGTACAATTAACCTGAAAACTGCACATTAAGTGGCTTTGTTTCTGAGGCTGTGGGCCAAAACTGGCACTTGCATAGGAGATGCTATCCTCAGCAACCGACCACCCTGGCCAGGTGCACGCCAGGTGGGATCCACCTTCCATGACTAATCGCCACCCAGGTCACTTGGCCTCCCTTTGCCTCTTGGGAGGTCTTTTGCTGATGTACCAAGTGGCATTTTCTGGACTTGGGAGTCAATGGCTTTTCTGGGTGGTCGAGTCTCTAAATGCCTGCCCTTGAGATGTGCAGCAGTCAGTAGAGAGACTGATCTTCTCATATCTTTCCCAGGATCATGTTAGAGTGAGTTTGAGCTCTCTGATCCATCCTGAGAGACATTACAGGGGGCAAAGGTGGAGACCTGAGCTTTTCAGCCATCTGCCTGGTTCCAGGGTTAAACTGGGACCTTAACCCATTAAGAGGCCCTTGAATTAGGAAGAGTCCTGAAGCCTACAGCTGGAGGTTTGAAGCTATATTTTTTCAAGTAAAAATCAAGACTACAGTGTGTTTGAGCCTTCTTCTGGCAGAAACTAAAACCCCAAAGACTAAACCCTTCTTGCCTGGGAGGAGAGGACCTGCACTCCCAGCAGAGACAGGGCATCGGTTCTGGTTCATGAAGGGCTGTGACAGCTCCAGCTTCAAGGCTTGCTCCATGCCCCAGAAGACCCTGGAAGCAGGAGAGGTGACTGTCATCTACTCTCTAGCCTTGGTTCTCTGTACCCAGCTTCAGTGCAGATGGGGAGTGATGGGGAGAGCAGGTCTGTTGCTTGTATTCTCATTACTGTTCTGGGCCTATTCTGGGCTCTTCTGTCAGGTAGTCTCATTAGTGTTGAAGGAAATCAGCTTCACTCCTGCTTTTGACACCCCAGAAACTTGAGTGACTGAGGTCACGACGAGGCATGCACATCATGTCTCCCTTCCAGCAGTCTCTGGATACTGCTCCCGACCTGTCATCATCCTGGTGATTCTCCAGGCCTCAGCTCTGTGGCTGCCCTCCCTGCAGGTACCTGCCCCTCTCCTGGCCCACATGGGCACTCTCAAGGGACATTAGAGGTTCTCTCATAGAGCTGAAAGTCACAGAATCCTGCAATGGATTAACTATTTGCTGGAAATGCAGGGCTGTTGGAGCTGGGAGCCTGGTTCCAGGCACCCGAGAGTGGCAAAAGTCTGACCCTGTGGGATGCGTGACCAGACCCTGCCTAGGACACAGGCACAGTAATCTCCCCTGCACATACCAGGGCCAGGCTGTCTCAGAGTCCCCCATGCAGAGATGGGAACTTGAACCTTAAGAAGTCAAGGTGCCAGAGTGATTTGCTTCTGGTTGGAAGCCTGTGTTTGTGCTTAGCAGGCACTGCCCAGGATATCCCAGGAATACCAGATGGGAAACCGCAGACGAGGGTCTGTGGGGAGGCTGGCAACAGGATGAAGCCAGCCTCCTCTCTGATTGACCCAGGAGGCCCCACAGTCAGCTGCGGTCACTACAAGGAAGGAGGGGACGGCTGTCTCATTGTTCTTTCTTTTAAGTGGCCACCCTTCAAGTCCTGTCAGTGGCTGCCAAGCTATTCCCTCCGACTCTCCAGGGCCCACACAGTGGTCCTGCTTTCAGCATTGCTTTCTTTTTCCTTTTTTAATTGTTCTATTTAGTTATACATGACAGCAGAATGCATTTTGATTCATTGTACACAAATGGAGTACAACTTTTCATTTCTCTGGTTGTACACGATGTAGAGTCTCAGGCATAAAGAAGAATTAAATTACGGCATTTGCAGGTAAATGGATGGAACTGGAGAATATCATGCTAAGTAAAATAAGACAATCCCAAAACACCAAAGGCAGAATGTTTTCTCTGATAAGTGGAAGGTGATACGTAATGGGGGGCGGGGACAGGGGCGGGTAATGGAAGAAGGGAGGAACGTTGGATTGTGTAGAGGGAAATGAGGGGAGCAGAGGGGCCTGGGGAAGGGAAGATGGTGGAATGAGGCTGACATCTTACCCTATGTACATGTATGATGCACAATTGGATTACTGAGGGTGTTACCTATCTTTCTGAAGCAATAACTGTGACTGAGTGACTAATGACCATAAGTAGAGTGTCATATGAGATGGGCCAGTCTGTGAACTTCAGCAAAGCCTGACCCTCAGTGAGTGGTTGGTCAAGGGTCTCAGTCAGCTACTTAGCTTCTTGGACACAGATCTGGACAACTGTCCGTAAGAACAGCCTGAAAGCTGCCCCTGTGCATTAGATCTACCTGAGTGCCCAACCCTGTGCATAAAGTCAACCAGACAGCTAGGCCCTGTGCTGTGAGGTTGGCTTCAGAGCCCAGTTTCTCTCAGCCACTTTGCTTTCTCCCTGGCATCCTGGGACCTCCTGGAGCTGCCCTCTGCACAGGGTTTTCTGACAAAGGGAGCCCTGCTGCATTTGCAGAACATGGTTGGTGGCCAGACTGGGCCAGTACTGTGGCATTTGACACCCACCAGCTCTGGTCTGGTCTGGGTGGAACTCTCCCACGTGCAGCTCAGCGCCTCATTAATGTCAGACATGTCCCTAGGAGGTGGGCACTGACATCATACAGGCCTGGGTTTCAAAGGCCATAGTCAAAGCCAGGTCACACAGTGCCAGATGCACAGCAGTGACCCATGTGTGACTACAGGTAGTTGGCTCCCACTGGCCCACGAGCACTCCTAAGCAGGCCACTGGGCAACAAGCACGAGCTGCTGCATGGGGGGCTTCCCACAGACCCATCCAGGAGGCAACTGCCTATCCCTTTTCCAGGCATCCCTGAAGCCTCTGCCTCCCACCCAGCATGACAGGCAGCCTGGAAGAGTTGGAAGCTGCTGAATGCAGACTGCAGCTTCCCAGGCACCCACAGGTGATGGCCAGGTGTTGAACCACATTACTCAGAAGGACAAAATGATAATGCTGGGCTGGGGAGGTAGCTCAGTTGGTAGAGTGCTTGTCTGCACGCACAAGGCCCTGGGTTCGATCCCCAGCACTGCAAAAAATAAATAAATAAATAAATAAATAAATAATAATAATAATGCTCAGGGCAATGGGGCTGGGATGATCCTAAGAACCAGAGACCAATGCCCTGCTTTTCAGAGCGTGCCAAAGCTACTCCTGACTGTGCCAGTGTGAGAATCATTGCAGTCCTGATGGAGCAGCCTGGGAGTGGAGGGGCCACCACAGGACAGACATAAATGGATACTGCTGCAGACAGTGGTATTATGCTGAGGAGAAACTGCCTTGTACAACAAGCTGGCCAGTGTGGTTCAGTATTCCTATGGTTATTTCATCCTCACAAACAGAAACCCAAAACAGCAGTGGCTGAAACAAGACAGAGCATTTCCTTCTGGAATAGGAAACCTGAGGAGGGCATCACGGTGCAACATACACAGCTCTGTCCCTCTGCCACTCCCTTCCAGTTCATGGCTCCACCTCTTCCTTCCAAAGTGGCTGCTAGAACTCCAGCTCTCATATCTGGTCACTCCCCAGCTTAAAAGGAGGTTTCAGAAACTCTCATACAACATTCCTGCTTATTATGAATCATCATCCATAACTTAGTTGCCCACCTTCGTCAACTGCTAGGGTTGGGGAACATGTCTGTAATTCAGGTGACCATGCATGCCCACCTGAAATCCAGGAGAACCATCCCTAAAGAGAAAAGGAGAATAGAAGGTGCACCTGGCATCTGAGTCTTTGTCACAAGATTTTGCTATTTCGCAAACTTTTTTCCCTTTGGCTTTCCATGAGAGGTGGCCTGCCCAGATGGAGACAGACGAGGGCAAGGGCAGAGGAGGTAGAAAGCAAGGAAGATAAGGCTCTGCCCAGATAAGAAATCTGGAGGCAGAGAAGGGAGTTGGTGTGCTGCAGATAGGGTGATGTGAGTCATCAGAAAGAGGGGTCTGGAAAAAGTGAAGTCAGCCTTCACTGCAGAGCTGGGGATGGATTTAAGAGGACCACGGTGCATTGCATAACCCAGAGGAGAGAGCAAAGGCAGTGGGCAGAGTCAGGGATCACGGGAGGCTTCTCTGGTGCTAAATGCAGAAGTTGCACAGTGTGGTGGCCTCAGAGCGGAAGAGCTGTGGGAGGAGGAGGGGTCCAAAGGCTGAGTACTGTGGGAACCCCATGCTGAGAGGTTCTGAAGGAAAGAATTCATCAGAGGACAGCAGGAAAGGCCAGTGAGGCCAGATCAAACCAACAGAGCAGGGAAGCCTGACCTGACGGCCAGATGAGCATTTCTGGAAGGAATAGGCTGGGGGGCAGCGCTGCTGCTCCAGCAGTTGGAGGGGTGAGGGGGAGAAATCAGCTCACCACAGGGCTGCTGGACAGAGCAGAGTCGGCATGTCAGGGAGGTGGGTGTTGCATGAGGTCAGCAGCTGCCCTCTTCCTTCTGAACCCACCCACCAAACTAGTCTGTGTCTTCAAAATCCCCTTAATCAGAGGGCTCTGAAATTCTGTGTTAAGCTATGTCGTTCATGAAGCAGTATGGTCATTCTGGGTTGTCCAGCAGATTTGGAGACAATTATCTTTTAAGTATTCATTGTTAACAGTTAAATTATTGGTTCCACTTTCCTTCGGAAAGAGCCTATGAAACAAGTTCTAATGGCAAAGTCTAAATCATCAGAGCTGTTCACTTCCAGCACACTTTCCGGGTGTAAACAGAATCATGTTAGTCTGTTCTGGTGCCCACCTCACCCCAAACTTGCCCATCCAAAGCCCCTACAGAGATGCACATGCTAAAAAATAACGAACAGACTAGAGAGGACCAAGTGAGAAAAAAAGAGAGGAAGAAAGCAGCATGAGGAAATTCCTACAGAATGAACCTTTCTCCTGGATTCTTATTCTGCTGCCAGAGTGGACCACTCAAATGCCAGTAAGCTTCCTGGTGCCCAATTCAAAAAGGGCACTAAGCTCTGTAACACACAAAAAATGGAGGTGCAATGTGCAGAGAACAGGAGTCCCTCCTGCTCAAATCTACCGCATGGAATCCCTGCTGGCAGGCCCTGCAATCTGCATAACAAGCCCCTCAGTGAACCCATTTGAGAGCAAAGAGCATTGGATGAGTGATTAGGAATGCTGAAGTTCCTCACAGGGTACCTGCCCGTCTCTGGGTGACCTTAGTAAGTCACCTTGCCCATCAAAGCCTCAGATTCCAGAGATTCTTTCAGTTCTAAAGCAATAAAAACCAAAACCAAACTAAGACAGACCAAAGTTAATGCATAGCCAGATGTGGTGCTGCACACCTGTAATCCCAGAGGCTCAGGAGGCTGAGGCAGGAGGATCTTGAGTTCAAAGCCACCCTTAGCAACAGTGAGGCGCTAAGCAACTCAGTGAGACCCTGTCTCTAAATAAAATACAAAATAGGGCTTGGGATGTGACTCAGTGGTTGAATCCCCCTGAGTTCAATCCCTGGTGCCCCCCACCCCACCCCCAAAAATGTTAAGACACAATAAAGATTGGCTTATACCAGACAGGCAGATGTGGAGATCCAAGCAATTAGCAGGGCCTCTGCTCCTGCCTACTCAGAGTTCCTCCCCTGCTGGCTCTGTGAGTGGCAATCAGGCTGCACCATTGTTCAGGCTCAGTCCTCCTAGAGCCAGTGACCCCCTGGGGCCAGGTACTGATTGGGCAGTCAGTCAGGTGTCCATGTCACATGGAAGAAGAAAGAGGCATATCTCTGGCTCCCCAGAGCAGCAGCAACCCTGTGCCCAGGATAATAGATGAATTTGTGCATGGGAGGGCTGCAACCTGCTTCTCAGATCAAAGGCTATTCCAGGACCTGCTGGACCTTGGTGGGCAAGCCCTGATGTCACACTCAGGTCCACATGGCCCTAGCTGCTTTGAGGACACAGGGGTCTCAACATGTGGTCCTTCATGTGTTCCCATTCACATCCAGTTTGAAAAACTCCTTGCAGGGGACTTGGGAATGAGCATTCCAGAGGTGAGGCCAAGACCTCCCACCAAGGGTATGTAGGAAAGATGGAACAGGGTAACTGCCAGGCAAGGACCATGGAGCAACATTTTATCTGCAAAGTAAAAATAAGAAGCTTCTGGTTCCTATTTACAGATTGATGAAGAAGAAATCATAGTGATCGAGGCAGCAAAGAGCTCATTATACACTGACACATCTTCGAATTGTGTGGGTGCTTCTGATGGGCACAGGCTCAAGGATCTCTCTCAGCTGCCTTTTTTCTTGGACCCCTGTGTGGAAGCCAAAATTATACCCTGGAAAAAGGTCAGAAGAGATTTTCACAATGATGCTGAAGGAGAAGCACTCTGGTGGGGATCTCTGCTCCACAGCAGCAAAAGCCCTGAATTCGTATTTGCTGATGGCTGACCAGTGCTGCAGGACAGAGCCCCTCCTGCTAGTATTGAGAGGAGGGACCGCACCCCCTGGGCCTCTTGTTTCATTCATATCCACCTCAGGTGTTAGGAAGGCAAGCTTCTTGGGGTTCAGGGGTGCAAATCATACAAGTGATGCATCTACAGAGTAACATGTCTACCAGCTGTTTGCAGTCTGGTCCTCGAGGAAGATGTATCCACCTGCAAGAATTCAAGCATGCAGGTCCCCTGCATCCTCTGAGCAGATCTGTGGCAACACAGAGGCAGAGCTAACCTTGGGGTTGACAATATTTCTCTGACTCTGGACAGCCGGTTTCAGGAGGCCTGGATTTCCAGAGTGAAATGGGAGTCGGTGAACAGTTTGATCAATAAGTTGAGAAGTTTGTTCTTAATTAGCCTCCGATAAACTCATGTTCCTGGATAGTGGATCTTCTAAGAGGAAATTGCTTCCTTTCCAAATACATGGTGATGGCAGGTTTCTCAGATTGAGGTTCATTTGTGGCGGATTCTCGACTCCTAGAGTCTGGCAGACCAGCGTCATCTGAAGCTTTAGCTTTTAGCCAGACCCTCCCTCATCCCAGACAGGATCCACTCCTCCGAGGAGCGGCAGATAGGATCAGATGTTGCTTCTGGCCGTTGACAAGTGTGCTGTGCCTCTGACCTATCTCTGCCTCACTCACAGAGGGTCAGTTCCAGTGGGGCGGCCACCTGTGGGCGGGTCCGTCATGTGCCTATCACCCCAGTCAGGCTGTCTGATCCCAGTTCAACTCCTCAGGGTTTGTCCCACTGGTGGTTCCCCAGGAACCCATGGGGCCTCCTCATCATTGTTCTTGGGGACTGGGGACGGGATGCCAAGCACCTGTAGCAGGTTTGTTCGGGAGGAGTAGCTTGGAGAGCCTGGCATTGGCACAATGGGGTTGGGATCATTTCAATAAGTGGAAATAGGGAAGGAGCAAGTGCCATGTGCTTCCCAAGGAAATAATGAGGAAGAGAATACCAAAGGGTACATGGGAAGTTGGGAAAGGGCCAGGCACATGGTCAGGCAAGGAGGTCTGCCCTGGAACAACTTCATCCTTCTCTGGCCACATCCAAGCACTGAGCTCAGTAGACAGCCTGACATCTGGTAAGTGCCTCAGCATCCCTGTGGGACACCTACAGTCATATTGAGAACACCTAGCATTACCTGGGGGCCCATGGGACCTGCCCTGTGTGGGTACATGGGTGTGTGGGGTCCTGGTAGGAATTTGAGGAGCTGCAGGGACAGAGACAGGGCCACCAAACCCTACCAGCCCACCTCTACCAATCAGGCTCATGGCAGGATGACAAAAGTGTTCCCCATGTGTGATTGTCACAGCTTTGTGAAAACTTATACTCCATGTGAGGCCTTTGCTTCAGTCCCCTAGTGATGGGGACGTTTGCTCAACCAGACACTGTGACTACCATGGCTTATTAAACCGACCCCATCTACTCCAAGTCTCATACTGGGCAGCCCTGAAGACCCACCCCACCCAGTTGCTGATAGGGTAGAGGGCACAGGGCTCACAGCCCCTTCCTTGGGGCTGCTGCTGCACTGGGGTAGGGGCAGGGTCTCTGAGAAGCAGGGCCTTAGCTGGAGTCTCTGGGGAGGCGCCCCCACTGTTCACAGCCTCCACCCCTGCAGACCTCTCTTGCATCTCCTGCTGGACTGCATCACCTCAGCTGGTGCACCTAAATTCATAGGCAGCCACAAGTGGGGACCCAGAAGTGGTGCCCTTATCGTCTCCCATTCCCAAAGTACCCCTGAAACATTCCTGAGAGTTGTGCCCTCTCTGTCTTCCTCTGCCCCTTCATGGCAGAGAAAGACCCAGAGAAAGACACCGTCTCAGCAGCCTCTAACCCCAGGCAGATGAGGAACTGCCATCATCAAAAGTGGGCTGCAGAGTCCCGCCCCCACCCCCACACACAGACAGCTGAAGGACGGGGAGGGCTGTCTGCAGGGTACAGTGTTTGGGTGAACTCAGTGGGAGGTGCTGAGGCTTGGCCAAAATTACATCCGTGTTCCGATAAGTACCTGGGTGGGAATGGCTTTATTTTTGTTTCATTGCTCATAATAACTTACAGTTTTAAAATGAGCTTCCTAGGGTTCCCACAATCTTCCCACCAGGCTTGGACCTTTAGCATACTCTGTAACCAAATGTCAATTGTCCCCACAAGGACAGTGGGCACTGCAGCCCTCACACCTTGTACTATGAGCTTTACCTGGACTGCAGCCTCAGCACATCCGGTGAGAAAAGTAAAACAGGCAAACAGAAGAGAATTTGCTTTGTCCTGGCTGAGTGCTTTGTCAAATCTAAATACACACTCTTCATCCTGTTCAACTAGGTACTTGGGCCCCCCGGGGTCTTCCGGGAGGCTGTTTATTTGGCTGCTGCTGTAGCTCAGGGGGTCAGCACCCCCTAGGGCACTGAAGAGCTCCTCAGTGGGAAGGGCAGCCCTGGCTGTGGCTAGCAGTGGGGAAGTGGAGGAGTTGAGCCAGGCAGTCACCCTGTGTGCTGGGGGCTGGGAAAGTGTCACTTCCTCTGTTTGGTCCTGAGTTGGAAGTGACAGGTGGAGCGGCTCAGCCAGCAGTACCATCCAAGCCCTGACCACCGGCAGCTACTGCAGAGGGTAGAAGTGGGCATTCTGCCGAGTCCAGGTTGGCTGTGGTCTGGGACTGTCCAGCAGCAGCTCCAGTCTAGCAGCACAAGGCTCTTCATATTGGGAGATGGTGCTGGGCATCAAGCTGCCCTTCTGAGCAATGTCCACTTGGAGGAAGCTCACCTGAGTCTCAGGGCTGGGCCAAGCCCATCCACAGTCACAGCTGGGACTCCCAAGTTCAGGGACCCTAGGAGGTTTAGGATCCCACAGAGCTACAGGGATGTTCTGGCATCCAAGGCCTGGCTCATTGCAGAGAGCTCAGTCCACACCCCAGGCAACTCCCCAGCAGCTTTGTCTTCATGTTTGTTTAATTTTATTTACAGGTTCTCAGAATTCAAAAAGAAAATGAAACAGTATATAAAGCATTATATCTAAAACTTCTCCATGTAAAAATCAAGATTATTCCAAAGGAAGATAGGCTTGAGCCACCCCTGCCTCAGGGAAGACCCTGGGAGAAACATCTAAGTGGGGCCTTTGCTGATAAAAATTTCAGGATTGCATAGAGGGAAATTAGGGAAGTGGGCGGGCGGGGGAAGGAAAGATGGTGGAATGAGACAAATATCATTACCCTATGTACGTGTACAATTACATGCATGTGTGACTCTACATCCTGTACAACCAGAGAAATGAGAAGTTGTACTCCATTTGTGTACAAGGAATCAAAATGCATTCTGCTGTCGTATATAACTAAATAGAACAAACAATATAAAGAAAAAAAAATCTCAGGTCAGGTCGGGTCAGGTACAGTGGCACACCTGTAATCCCAGCAACTGGAGAGGTTGAGGTAGGAGGGTCATGAGTTCAAAGTCAGTATCAACAATTTAGTGAGAACCTACTCAACTTAGAGAAGCCCTGTCTCAAACAAAAATAAAAAAGGACTGAGGACATGGCTTGTTGGTTAAATGCCCCCCAGTTTAATCCCCAGTACCACAAAAAAAAAAAAAAAAAAAGTCGGTTCGGCCCATGTTCGACTGGACAAAAACCTCCCAGAGGGACGCCCAGGGTGAGAGTCCAGGGTGGGGGCCAGTGCATTAGGCAGGTTGGGTGCCTCCTGCCAGGGGTGCCATTTCCTCACTGTGTGGGTTCCAGCTTGCTTTTAATAGCACTCCACCATTACCAGGAGGAGGAAATGGATCCACTTAGGCTGAGCGGATAAGAATTCCATTAATGTTCTAAGAATTCCATTAATGTTCGCTCTGACCTTTGCTAATTCCAGCGTCATTAGCAATGCATGTGTTTCAAAATCTCCTTAATGCCAAAAAGGAGAAATGGGTGTCTGCTTTGCTTGCTTAATGAGCCATAAAATGAACCCTTGGATGGTTGCTCCTTGCCGTCAGCCCCCTGGTTAAGTAATGTCCAGGATGGTGCAGGAAGCCCGTGCATCTTCCCACCAGACGCCAGTCCCAAGCATCGGCTTTTCCAATCACGAGTGATTAAAAGGTAAAAATATTTATGCGCACACACCTCATCCTCATTATCTCAAATTTTTTTCTCGGTAATTAGTTTCTCCATCACCATTTTGGGAGAATGTTAGCACCATCCATCTCTGTTTCTTTAATTATGATGAGCCTGCACTGGAGAC
The DNA here is from genome assembly GCF_902686445.1 of Sciurus carolinensis. Classification (NCBI taxonomy): domain Eukaryota; kingdom Metazoa; phylum Chordata; class Mammalia; order Rodentia; family Sciuridae; genus Sciurus; species Sciurus carolinensis. The sequence continues at coordinate 15,845,210 of NC_062230.1, read as the reverse complement.
CCAGTGAGACTGCCGGTCTGATCATCCCTGCAGGGAGCTGCTCCCGCCCAGCTGGGCCTGCCTGCCTGGCCTCACCTTGGCCCTTCAGGCCTGCCGCCCACCAGGACCCTTGCCCACCTCTGTGTTAACAAACACACGTGCTTTTGTTAAATTTGAGGTGTCACACACCCATGGTTTGGTCACTTTGACACTTTCTTTCTTGGCATTGTTCGTCCGTGGTCAGGCTCAGTACTACTGTGGACACATTTTACCTGGTTTCTGTCTTGTACACTTATAACTTGTTTCATCTTACAATGACCACTCAAGATCTAAGTCATTTTGAAAGCTATCGTTGTAAATAATTATGTAATCATCCAACAATTTCCTAAGTCAGAATTCACCCTCCCATTCCTCAAATGCTGAACACATTCTTTATCCCACACAAGCACCTTTACAGGTAATGACGAACTTCTTTAGGGATGTCGTTCAGTCTGTTTCCTCCATTAAACAACTTCCTTGCCTTGTTGATGAGAATGAGCAGCTACTGGGTCTTGAATTTTGAGAAGGTTAAGCAGATTTCATTAAGCCCTGCATTGGGGAAGGGCGCAGAACCAGGCAAGAGGAGCCAGGGCTAGGTCCTGGGACAGGACCTTGGGCTGTGACTCCGTCATCTTCCTGCCTCCCCCCATTCTTTATCCTGATTTCCAGCACCACAGAAGCATTTTGCCTATTGTAGGTAGAAAGGAAACCCACAGAAAGTCCTGCTCCTTTACCACTTCAGTGGCAAGGCTGAGACCCATGGGGTCAGAGAAGGCAAAACTTGGAGGATTCCAGACTCAGTCCTTTCAGGAGTATCTGGGCACTTCACGGGTGACTGGTTGTTCACAGGGAGCACCTGACTGACATGACATCACAGCAGCCCTGGGAGCGGTATGGGGAGACAGGCACTGGTAGAGCCTCCCAAATGGCCCATCCCAGGCTCCTTCCTCACACCTGTTCCACCACTGGGTGGGAAGGGTGATGTGGACAGTTTGAAAATTAGGAAGCCTGAAAAATGCCCATTGACAGAGCAGGTCAGAGACCAGCCAGGCAGGTGGTCTTTGAGTCAGTCAAAGCCCAGGGGGAACTCCACACTGCCCATGTGGAAGGAGGAACTTCTCCAAGGACCCCAAGGGCATCAGAGCATTGTGCCCACAGTCAGGGCAGCACCCCATGAGGGAAACTTCTCCCCAGCTTGTTGCTCCCTGTCGGGCAACAAGGTCTGATCTACCTCCTCAGGCCCGCCTGAGGAGAATACGGGGCCGAGCAGGATGATGAGTGTTGGCGGCAAAGGAAACACACCAGAGCCGGGAGGTCTGTCAGCGCACAAGGCACAGCAGGAATCTCGTTTATTGAGGAAATCACACAGCTTTTATGTAGGGTGGAGGCTAGGCGGGAACCAATCAGCTTAAAGGTCAGCAAGGCATGGGGGGTTCACGCAGGTGAGAGTCCCATAGGACTATGTGGCAAGTACGAGCTGATCACGTTCACGGAACTGTTGTTAACCAATCCCTGACAGTGGTCCGATTTATTGTCATTAACTATTGAAACCACCTTTGAGGCCTTGATCTAGCTCACTCGCCAGGGAGTAAGGAGTCATCCTGAGTTAGTTAACGTGTCATTAGTCCCAACACCAGCTGAACTGGGCCACTCACTCCCAGGGAGACTGACAGGGAGTCAGTGAGCAGTGGGACATGGTCCCTGGGCAGGAGGATGCTGAGGGTTCCAGGCTCAGCTGTGAACACAGGCCTAGCCATATGGACACACCCATCACTTGGGAGTATCACCTACTCAGCGACACCAACAGCCAACAAGCGAGAGTCCTGCCATCCCAGGGTGACTTGGTCTCACACAGCCTTAAGAAACCCCCAGTAGCAGGGAGCATTTTGCTGGAGCCTCCTGACACTCTCAAAGAAGCAGTTCCTTCAGCCTTGGGAGTGATTGTACACACACACACACACACACACACACACACATGCATTCACATAACTTCGCACACACTTAAATGCACACACATGCACATATGCATACATAGATGTACTAGCACATGTGCAAATGCACTTCAATACATATGCATATGTGCGTCCATTTGCACAAATGCACTTCACCTGCCTCAGCTACCTCCCAAAGGGACTTGTGCTAACTTCCTTGTGAGGGACTGAGGACAGTTCCCAGCTTCTGGGGCTGGATGGTGCTCATGCTCTCAGGGCTGCTTGGGAAGGCACATCACCTGCATTTGGTGGGCAAGAAGTTGGACAGCCATTGGGCAGTATTTCTGTCCTCAAGGGTCCTTTGCCTAGTGGGACCCAGAACCCCATTGTCAACCTGGTTCTGCAGCCAGGCCTCTATTCCTGTCCCCCAGCTCTGCACTTTAGAGGGGCCAGGACTGTTCTCTGGGGCCTCACTTACCAAATGGCCCTGGCCTCGGTCTACTCTTTGGGAGATAGATTGAAGCATCACTAAGGCCTGTTTTCACTGTGCAGGGGAGGATGCAGGGCCATGCTGCTCGAATCCTGGCCAGTTTTTCCTGCATCCCACGGTTTTCTGACAAAAAGCGAGCATGCTAGTGCTTGAAATGGTCTCACCTCTTGCTATTTTTGCAGGAGGCCTGAATGCAATTGTTAAAAATAGAAATAATGAGGGAAGCAGAGGCTTCTGACCTTGAGTCGCAGGCCAGGACGGGCTCCCAGGTCCTCTCCAGGCTGGCGATGATGAATGATCATCACGCTGCATTTGTCCTTAGCCAATTTATCCTTGGCCTAGAGAAAGTTTCTGCCTTTTTTTTTTTTTTTTGAGTGGGGGGAAACTGGAAAGGTATTCCAAGTCTAATAGCTTTTCTGGGCATTGGGCCCTGCACTTTCTGCCTGGCAGTGCCATGTGGGACCTTCTTCAGATGCCCCCATGGGCCTCATGTCATCTGTGTCAGCTGGAAGTAGTGCCCATGATGCCCCCTGCTCATGGCAAGGGGTGAGAAGCAACCTCATGATGCTGAGTGCCAATGGACACCAGCATCCTCCCTCAGGTTCCAAAGAAAGCATCACAGTGAGGGGCTGGCGGGTAGATGGCCAGCATCTGACTGCCACAGGTCCCAGCACCCTGAGGAACAGGCTTTCAAGTGTAAGTTGAGAATGAAGTGAAGTTTATATCAAGAAAGTCCTGGACATCTCCAGTTACCTCTCCCTACCGAGAGGGTTCAAGCCTCTCTGTACTCCCCTGAATCTGGACACCACCTGCCACTGGATACTCCAAGAGGAACCCCCAGGCCATGGAGGGAGGCAGGGGTTCTTCAGAGAGGCTGACATCCACCACTTCCAGCACCTGGACCCTGGCAGGCCACTGCCCTCCAGCCCAGGAGCTCAGTCTCCCTGGATTTGTACCTGGACATCTTCAAATCCCAAGCTGTAACTCAAGACTCACAGTTGCACCTTGGCCTTCAGGTGCTAACACAGGGCATGCTTTTCTCCAGCTCCTTGTTCCAAGGAGATACTCAGGTGGAAGCAAACCACAGGACTTTGCTGCAAGTTAGGATGTTGGAAAAGGAGGCAGGGTAAAGTTGAAGGCCCAGGTGCCCAGGGTCAGTTCCCACCCAGACAGAGGGCAGCAAGGAAACCCAGCAGATGTGAGCAGCTGGGGCATTCTGGATATGGGAAGCCTGTTTAATCTGTCTTTTACATGTTACTCCCACACAAGTTCTGGATCAGTCCCCAGTTCTGCCTACAACCTGTGTTTTCTGCTGGCCCTAGCCTTTGTGCACACTCAAGACCTGCAGAGGGGCTGGAGTTGTGGCTTAGCGGTAGAGCGCTTGCCTCACACATGTGAGGCACTGAGTTCAATCCTCAGCACTACATAAAATAAATAAATAAAATAAAGGTACTCTGTCCATCTACAACTTTAAAAAAATGTATTAAAAAAAACCCTGCAGAGTGTGGCTGTGTGGATGTGTGTGCACAAGTACGTTCATGTGTGTCAAACACATGCAAACACACGAGTGCACACATGTGCAAGTGTACATATCCTCCTGTTCCTGAAATTCAGATGTGGAGGTTCATAGGTCACTTCTGCATGTGTACATAAACACAAGGCACTGTGTGTATATACTTGTACAAGTGTATATAGGTGCATGCACCACCTGCACACCTACACCTTCTACCCTGAAGCCCTCTGAAGGACCCTGCATATCAACTCTAGGGTGTCAGTTCTCAAAAGGTCAGTCCTTGGTGACATTCTGCTGCTGCCATGGAGAGAGGAGTGGTCTTAGTGCACAGGGGAGCAGCAATGGGAACATCCTGTCTAGAGACTCCCAGGAATGCCTCTTGTCAGGCAGGAAGATACAATAAAGATCCTCCTTATGTTGTGCAAAAGTTCATGTTCAAAATCCTTTTAAGACTGTAGCAGGAAAGATGGAACAGGTCTCCCATGGCCCTACAGAAACTAAGCAGCACAGCTGGCACCATACAGATGCCCATCTTGCCAGGTTTTGAAGGGTCGGTCAGGTGACTGGTTCGCTCTGGGGATGATGTCTCCCACAGTCAGGACACCAGGGGCTCCCACAGCACCAGGGGCTCCTCTGGATCCCAGAAACCGTCCTCTCCTGAAAAAGGTTCAAGGCCTCCCCAGGACAGGGTGAGGTCAGCTGGACACAGGAGCCTTGGCTGTCATCCAGGGTGTCCAGAAGTGCAAGGGAGCAAGTGTCCTTCCAGCTTCAGCCCAGGGAGCCAGGTGGGTGACTACAGTTGGGCAGCAAGGCCTGGTGGGAGCAGACAGTGGGAGGTTTCATCAGGTCAGGCAGCAGGGTGGTTTCAGTCATCACCCCCCAACTCTGTTCATCCATTGTGACAGTCCCAAGTACGAATTGAGCAGTGCCAGCCATGCACAGGCTCTCTCTGGAAAAAGACATCTACTGAGGCTGGAGATCGAAAACCATCAAGTCATCCATGGACCAGAGAAGACAACTCACAATTGTCTGCCGTCAAGGCAGTGCTTGCTCTGCTGTGCACTGAACAGACCCCAAGGAACATGCATGTATGTGTGTGACCCTAACAGGCCAGTCCACCTGGGCACACCAGAGATAAAAGCAGACCCTGAACATCTGGGCTTAGTCTCCAGGCATCACCAGCACAGGAATCAGGCACTTTGGTTCCCCTCATAGACAGGTAAGGTTCTCCAGAACCATCGGACCACCCTGGGAGAGCCGACCCAGCCTTGGACTGGCTTGAGCAATGGCTCGGGGAGGCCCAGGGAACCACACCACGACTCCCATTGGGTGCTCCATGGTCTTCCGCAACGTCTCTTAGCTGAGACCTACGGTAACCACGCTTCTCACTCCCTCCTCAGGGACCACAGTGTGGTCCTGCCCGAGGGCTACTAGATACTCCCAACACGTGGCCCCCATCCTGCTTCTCACTCTTAAAACCTTCTTTCACATTTTAGGGGCAGCCAGGTGCTCCTTCTGCAGAAAGTCATGTCAGCTCAGCCCTGGCACCCACAGATGGGTCCCAGTCTGCCCACACTGGTCGTGTCTCCCTTTTTGTTCAGCATGTGTTCAGCCAGCACTTAATTCCAGACCCAGCAAGCCTGCCCAACACTCACATGGCAGTCTGTCTGTTTGGACCCTTGAGAGGGGGGTTCCAGGAGCTGCAGGGTTTGGGTTCTGCAGGACTGAATCCTAGGACCTGAACTGGCAGTGATGCCTCAAGGCACATATCCTCCCTAGCCATGATTCTGTGCACTGAGGTTTCATAGGTGGGAATTGTCATCCCCGTGACTGAGAGCCACTGTCAGGAATGTTATATGCATGCTGACAGGACCCTTCATCTAGAGGTAATAAGCGTTCACTAACGCTTATGCAGGTAGGAATATTAGCTGCAGCCCCAAGTGCAGATGGAAGTTAGAAATTGTGATTTTGGCCAGGTGCAATGGCACAGACCTGTCATCCCAGTAACTTGGGAGGCTGAGAGGGGAGAATGACAATTTTAAGGCCAGTCTCGGCAACTTAGTGAGACTCTGTCTCAAAAGTAAAATTTTTCAAAAGGGCCGGGGATGTGGCTCAGTGGGAAAGCACTTGCCTAACATGTGCGAGGCCCTGGGGGTCAATCCCTAATTCCACAAAAAAATAAAATAAAAATGTGGCACTTCAAGCTCCTCTCGAACAGACTCCTGACAACAGGCAGAGGCCTTCCTCCCCTGGCCTCCCAGGACACCAGCCCTTGCTGCTCCTGCAGACTTTGTCCCCAGTGGGGCCACAATAGCAGGAAGTGGTAGTTGTTGGACTGTTTGCTGTCTTATTTGGTTGGGACAAGAGGTCATTTCCATTTTCCAAAAAGTGCCCTTGTGTTGGAAAAAGAGACCATATTAGCTGGGCCTCAGTGAACCAGGAGGAGGGAGGAGACACATGAAAAATATACCCAGACAGGCAGGGGCAGCACAGAGACCCTCACTCAAGGTGGATCTGTAGGGATCAGCCTGGGAAAGAGAAGAGGATAGAGTCAGGGTCCCCACTGATGCCCAGCTATAGACTGTGCCCTGGGCCATGCTGGAGGACACAAGTGGGTGAGATGGTCCCCACCCTCAAGGTCCTCCTGCCTGTGGGAGGTGGTCTTGTCATTGGGCTGGGTCTGCTGTGCTAGGACCAGTCAAGAGGAAGAAAGGAAGATGGAGTAGTAAATCCATTAAGGAGAAACCTGGCCCTCAGGGTCCTCCGTGGGTTTACACGCCAGATGACTCTTTCTGGAAGCCTTGACAGCCCAGGAAAGGGCCAGCACAGGATGTGCTCCTCCCTTAAGGTGCCAGAGCTTGGGGGAGGGGGATGTGCCCCTTCCTGAAGGTGCCATGTCCCAGGGAGGCCCCCACCTCTCCCTGCCCCTGCCTGGCCCTGATAGTTATGCTTACCTCCTCCCCTCAGCATGGCCCTGACGGTGTCTCCACCTTCCCTGTGTCCTGGGCCTGGTCCCCAGCAGGAGCCTGAGCCCAGAGATCAGGTGGGGGTGCAGCCCTGCCTGCAGCAGAGCCACAGGGTATGGAGGGTGGAATGAGGCCTCCTCCTCCTCAGGGTGTGCTCTGGGGTCTCTCAGTCTGGGACATTGTTCTCATAGACACTGAGGAACAGTTCTTACCCACCCCTAGCTTGACATTCACTCACTTTTATTTTATTTTATTTATTTTTTTGTACTGGGGATTGAACTCAGGGGCACTCAATCCCTGAGCCACATCCCCAACCCTAGTTTGTATTTTATTTAGAGACAGGGTCTCACTGAGTTGCTTAGTGCCTCGCTTTTGCTGAGGCTGGCTTTGAACTCATGGTCCTCCTGCCTCAGCCTCCCAAGCCGCTGGGATTACAGGCGTGTGCCTCTGTGCCCAGCACCATTCACTAACTTTATTAGACTACTCCATTCTAGCACCCCAGGGTTCTGGGGCCAGTGAAGACATGTCAGGGCCCTCTATCAGAAGTTGCTGCTCTGCCAGGAGGCTGAGCCCCAACTGTGAAGAGCCAGTGTCTCTCCATCCTCCCGCCACTACACTTCCACATGGCAGGGCAGCCCATCTTGTGCCCAGTCTGGGCCTTTGTTCAGAAAATGATCCCGTTTCTGTCACATGCTGGTGCAAATCAGTGGGAAAGGAGTTTTCAGGCTCAAGAGAGCCCTCAGCTGTGCCGGTGTTGAGGGTGGTCAGAGGAGCAACTGGACCACAAAGGAAGGGTGTCTGCAAGGAAAGAGGTCCCCACAGAGGAGGGAAAGTACAGTGCAGAGGCCAACAGAGGAGTAGACCCTGCATGCAGATGAGTCAGGCTGTGGACTCATTGGACCCGGACTTCACTAATGAGGTTTGGCTGGGACTGGGGCACCATATGGGAGGGCCTCTGCAGCAGAGTTCCAAGCCAGGATGTAGAACTGGGCTTGGGGCTCTGGGGATGCCTTCAAGCAGTGACTTGCAGAATCAAACTCTTCTCCTGTAAGATGTTGACTTGATGGAGGCTGCTGGGAGGAGGCTGTGGCATCCTGAGCAGCCAGCCCTTGGACTGTTTGGAGCAAGACAATGAGATTTAATCTATCCTGAAAGGAGCTTGGGCCTTCTGTTTGGGTGACTCAGACTAGACTCTCATGTAAGAAGGAAGACTTTATCAGAGGGGTTTCTGTCCCAGTATTGGAGACAGAAGGGGTGACTGGACTGTTCCCTCAGCCTCCCTATGTGAACCAGTCCAAGGAAGGTTATCCTGCCAACTACATCCAGCTGTCCCCACTATCCTGGCCAGAGCCACTCTCGCTGACCCTGGCTCTCTTCCAGCCTTCCCCTGCAACCTCCCTGACTGAGGAACCTCTGCACAGGGCAGCCATGTGTTCATCAGAGCCGAAAACCGAGACATGAGCCCCTCTGTCCCTGTCCGCCTCTCCTCGCCCCACTGCACCGTCTTCCTGGGATGCTCCCTTGAACACTGCAGCCCCACGGCTTGCCTCGGCTCCTCCTTCGCCTCCTGGAAGGCCCTTCCTTCCTGCCCAAGGCAAAGTTGCCCAGCAGCCCCTGTCTCTGGAGCTGCATGGATCCTCATGTGCACTGTGGATGCTGGCACCAGGCTGTCCATCCCTTTCTCTGCTGTCTCTCCCCTCACTAGAGGAGTGAGGGAGCCTCAGTGTGGTTTCAACACCTGAAACAGCATCTGAGGAGTGGACACAGTGCATCAGCAAGGGAAGGGGGCCTCTGGCAGCTGCAGCAAAGAGCAGAGCCCCCTGCAGGCGGGCCCCTCTCCACACCTGCTCCTGCCCCATCCCACCCCTGTGCTGACCTCTTTCTGTGCCAGGTGACGCCTTTGTTTCCCTGGCACACCTCCTTCACCACATACCTGGGCTGGGCGTGGGCTTCTCTCCCAGCTCCCAGGGCCTGCCAGGACCGGGCACTGGGTTTTCCATGCAACCCCTGTGGCCCTGCCCACACTGCTGGCATTGGAGGAATGGAGAGGAGCTTCCTCCTGGCCTCTGGCAGGAACTGGCCTGTTACTGGGGTGCCCCCACAAAGTGAACCAGAGCTCTCTATGAAGACCAGCTGTCCTGTTGTGTGGCATCCATCCAGGACCCCACTTTCCCTTTGCCCGACAGACAGGTCTCTGCAGACTCGTCAGCCTGGTCCCTGTCCCCAGGGCTGATCAGTGTAGAGGGTGCAGCAAATGGGGATAGTGCCATAGAGAGAAAGGAGTGAGGCAGAGTCAGGAGGAGGAGCTTTGCTTTCCAGGGAGGCCCTGCAGAACACCCATTCTAGAGACAGAAGTCAGGGTCACCCCTTGGGTCATCGAGGGATAGGTAAGGAGAACCTGCACCCTGAAGTCCTGTACAGGGATCCCACTGAGAAAATCAAGCACACAGATGGCCTTGGACTACTATGGACAATGGTCAGATCTTCTCAGGTGACAGTGACCTGCTGCAGGCTCTGCCCAGAGGGACAGAAGAGAGGTTATCAGAGTGGCATCTCAGGAGCTCCTCTCTGCTGGGTTCTGTGCCGTGCTGCCCACAAGAATCAAGGGACGGAGCAGCTCCATGAGTGACCACCCCCCCAACAGGAGTCTCACCATCTGTCACACACTTCTCTTTAAACTTTTGGAGAGGAACAGAAATGAGAAGCTCTAACTTTCAGAGACATTTAAGGCATTGGCCATTTGGGCCAGACACAGAGAGTTAATTTTCCTTCCAAGTCTGTCGGCAGACCAGCAAGGATGGGCTGGTGGGTACAGATCTGAACCATGATCAACATGAGCCCAAAGGGTCAGGCAGCCATCCAGGGAGCAGCCAGCTGGAGTGAGCAGAGAGTGGGCTACGGCCTCCACTGAGAAGGCTTGGAAAAGGGAGCCTGCTCCTGCTGACAGAGGAGTTGACTTGATTGATCTGACCAAGGAACTCTGTGCAGGTGCCTACAGAACCAGCACAAGGGCAGGACAAGGCTGTCACACAGTGCCCCTGGAGCTGATCTGAAGCAGGGCTGTGTAGCTTGGGGCTCCTGTGATGGCCACTGGTCCAGCAGGAGGATTAGGGCAAAGACAGGGCCAGTTCTACCCAGATACGACCCAGATTCTCACCTGCAGGGTCTCAAAGTCCTATCCCTGAACTTCACACAGAGTTGTGACAAAAGTGCATTTGTAAAAGACAGTGCTGCCTTTCTGCAAAGCCATAAGCCATACTGGACCAGTCGGGGAATGACTGAATAACAGTTCGGTATCCTGAATAACAGTTCAATGCACTTTCCAACAGGAAGGTTATTTGAGGCTGCTCTTTGCAAAGTCTTCACACCAGACTCCATCACTACGTCAACGTCAGGGCCGCTTCCCCTCCCCAACTAGCAGCACTGAGGCATCTGTAACATGCTGATCAGTTCTGGGGCCTCTTGGCTGGGTGACAAACTGACAGTGTGTGCTCACCTGCCACCACCTTTGCTATCAGACACAGGTGCCCGGGAGGCTCTGTCTGTCTTCCAGATCTGTCAGTGCAGGAGGAGTGTGACATCCCTGTCCTGCAGCTGCTATTACCCATGGTAAAGTTGGCAAGAGCATGTTTCCTTGGTGGGATATGAGACCCTCACTAGGGGACCCTGAGGGCATGTGTCCTCCCTGGAAAGTGTGCTGTCAGGAGACCCTCTGTCCATGATACCCAGGGCTGGGACAAAGCCTGGTATTTATAGAAGACAGAATAGCAGTAGGGGCTGCCGGAACTAAGGGCAGGTGCATGGGCTGCACCCAACGGGGGTGAGGGGACAGCGGAGCAATGCAATTATTATGATTTGCAGAGAAGGACACCGGGCAGATGTGAGCCTGAACAGCGCTCACATTTCACCCCTACCCCCAGCACAGCCACTCCAAGGGCGAAGGGAGGCTGAATGCTGAGCTGCACCCCAATAGGCTCCATGTCACATGGTGGACAACCCAAGTCTTTTGCTCCAGACCCAGAAATTTGAGGCCTTGAGTACATTTCCCTATAATTTATTCTTTTTCCAATTTTGCATACTTCTAAATATCCAATCTTATTTGTCTAATATTCATATTATCATCTCTAATCACCAAGTCCGTAGATTACATGCATGCATAAAATAACATGTGGCCAACACCTTTTAATTTTACGAAATGCCTCCTGTGAAGGAACTACCCTGTACTTGAGGAAGACAGAAGGACATCGCTGGCAACGGGGAGATAAAAGTATTTTATTTTATAAGTCTCATCAACCCTGCATTCTACATGATAGTTAGCACCTGAAGACACCAGAATCTTGTTCTACCTGAAGGAAAGAGACCTTTAAATAACATCTCCAACTCTCTATGTCCTCACCGTGGTCCTTCTGTGCTGTGGGGCCATAGACTCTGGATGACTCCAGCTGTCCTGAAGCAATGCCCCAAAAATCTCAGTTCTCAGTTCTGCATCTACCCATCTGCTTTCCTGAAGGCCAGCACGTCCCCACAACAAGGCAGGCACAGAACTCCCTATGACCTGGCTCCCAGTCCAGGACTCGGAGCTTGGCAGAAGTCTGAACATGCTTATGAAATATCGAGGCACCTGAGCCCTGCCCAGCAGAGCCATGTGTGGGAAGCAGAGCAAGGAGCAGCTGCAGGCTAGTGGACACTCGCCCGCCCACCAGTCCCACAGAGCTCTGGGTGCCTCAGGGCTGTGCTGCCACCCACCATGACCCCTAGGGCAAAGGCATCATCCTTGCTCAGGAAAGCCCAGCACAACCACTGGCCACACCCTATGGCCATCATGTGGCAGAGGATGTGGCCCAGTGGAGGACCACATGGTTGACCAGGGGACACCAAGCTTTATCACGTGTGGTCAGTGTTGGTAGCCAATTTGCCTCTCAGCAGGTGAGGCAATGACAGCTCCCCTCAGGAAGACCCAAGGCTGGGATTTATAATCACTTAGCTGGTGAGGTTGCAGCTAGGTTTCCTGTTGTCCAGGGCCTTCCTCAACCCTGGTCACCCTTATGGCTGCGTCTTGCCCAGGCCTTGAGCACTTGACCCTTATCCTTTAGCCCACCACAGCTCTACCCCCCAGGTTGACCTACATCCTGCCTCCAGGAGACTCAGCATGTTGGAAGAGCCCTGACAGATCACTGCAGTGGGGATTCAGGCTCCTTATTCAACATGCTTTAAGCCCAGTGCAGGGACTACATCCCTGAAGCTGTTGTTGGGGTGAGCCTGGCCAGGAGCTAGAGGTGGTCTCTGACTCCCCTCATGTCAGGTCTGGCCCCACTTGCCCTTCTCCCCTGTTGAATGGAGGCCCAGAGCTCTCTACCCAACTAAGGATCTCCTCACAGGCCCTGCAGCATGGGGGCTCTCTGGCCTGTCTCAGCAAGGCCCGGGAAAGGCTCTTGGAAGTTTAGGGTAGGGCCCACCATGCTAAACCCACAGGAAGATGGAAAACCTACCAACAAGGCCACAGGTTGTTGTCCCATCCCCAATCCTATGCTTCCCAACGTGACCCTTTCCAGCATTACCAAAGCCAATTGTGACCACTGACCCCAACTATACCCTGGAGCCTCCTGATGCTAATGTCACAAAAAAAAAAAAAAAAAAGAGCTACAAGAACACACAGAGAACAGAAAGTGATCAGTTCACATCAGACAGTAGAGTCAAACTCCAGCTCTGACTCTAGTGCAGTATGGAAGGGGATGATGTTTCTTTATAAAAAAAAACAGTAACAAGGGCTGGGGATGCAGCTCAGTGGTAGAGCACTTGCCTTGCATGCATGAGGCCCTGGGTTCTATTCCCAGCACAGTGCTCAGGGTCACTCCCAACTTGCTGCTCCACTCTGCTGCCAGCTCTCACCTTTGGGCTGCTCTGGTCTGTGATGATCCTTGTAGGGGAGGGGTATCACCTTGCTAGGCAGCCTCTGTCCATTCCTTTGTTTGCAAAGGTCTCTTTGGGCACCAAGTGTTCCCCTCCTGGGCATCCTCCAGAGGGCCATCACCACCAGGCATCTCTTCCCTCCCCACAACTCTGCCTCCCAGGTTGGCCTACATCCTGCCTCCAGTAGGCTTGGGGGTGCCACTGCAGTCCCAGCCCTGGACCCCCCAGGCTGAGACCTCACAAGGAAAGCAGTTTGGAAGTTTGGTCTTTGCTATGGTTTAACTTCTTGGTTCAAGTCCTAAGTTATTCCAGCTGTAGAATGCTCGAGCACATTGGACCCATGTCCTTATTCCCCTCTGTCCCTAGCAGGGGAGGAACTGTCATGAAACAGGTAACCAACAATGATGGCAGGATAAACATGCTCCAGCATCCTTTTATTTGCCCACCATCAGTTCTTCAGATGCACCATGGCTGAGTACCTGCAGGGTGGTGTCAGGTACAGGGTACCAGGCAGGGCTGCAGCAGCTGGGGGAGGGGAGTCTGACCCAGGTTACAATGGAGAAGGAAACTGCCGAGCACAGTGGTGGAGGGGTCCAGGGCAGGAAAGGAGGCAAATAAGCCCAGAAGGATGTCCACAGCAGAAAGGACAACACAGAGGCCAGAGTACACATTCAGAGGGAAGATCACTCTGCCAGAGCAGAGACCAGTCTGGTCCAGTTGCTTCCCAGAAAACAGTGTGGATCCCAAAGCCCAAGTTCCCCTCCTCCTCCTCCAGGGCTAATGCCAGGTTACGGCTTAGATGTGAGGTGTTCCCCAAAAAACTCACGTGTGAGACAATGCAAGAAGGTTCAGAGGAGAAACGATTGGCTTGTAAGAGTGATTTAATCCCCTGATAAGGATTAACTGAGTGGTAACTGAAGTGGTAGGGTGTGACTGGAAGAGGTGAGAATTGGGGCGTGGCTTTGGGTATGTATTTGTATCTGGCAAGTGGAGTCTCTCTCTGCTTCCTGATCATGGTGTAAGCTGCTTTCCTCTGCCACATTCTTCTGCCATGATGCTCTGCCTCACCTGGAGCCCTGAGGAATGGAAACTGTTGTCTATGTATTGAGACCTCTGAAACCACGAGCCCTCAAATAAACTCTTCTCCTCTACAATTGTTTTGGCAGGACTTTTAGTCACAGCAGCAAAAAAGCTAACTAAAATACGCCATGAATTGGCAAGTTTCACCTATGACCCGCTGGAGTCTGCTATGGGAGTTGATGGTGGATTCAGGAATGAGGGTAACGTGTTCCCTGAAATTCCTGAGAACTCCAGCTCTGATATTCAAGGAGTTGTTGGCATGTAACAAGGGGCCAGGCAACTCGCTCTGTAGAGGGGCAAGGACCTCATTCCTGCACTGAGTTGGCAATGTCCCCAAGGTTCAATTGACCAAAGTGGTCTGTTGATGCTCTTCTCCCTGTGATTATGGGCTATGGGTGCTTTTCTGCTTCATGTCACCATTTTGGCTAGCAGAGGGCAGTGTGGATAACCCACCAGAGAGCATGTTTTTATACACTTGACCTGAGGTATTGACACAGTCAGAGACCCCATGAAAAACAGGACCCCTTAGGACTCTTGGGGGAAATAAGACAGTCAAGCCAGATCTTGGACTCATGGCCTAACAGCCATCTTAGAAAATTAGAAGTTAGAAGACGCACCATCTCTAAAGTCACGGAGTGAGATAACATGCCAGATGTGCAGCTGGGAAAGTCAGCCCAGCCCTCAGAGACCATGTGGTCAGCAGAAACCCCAGCTGAACCCAGACAAAGCAGGGTCTGCGCTATTCAGAAAATAATGGTATCAGAGACCCTCCCAGATGATCAGGGCAACTCCAGGTGGCGAGGGGCCACAGAGCAGTCACTGGAGTAACTACAGTAACCTTGACCTTGCTGGCACAGTGACACACACACCCCGAGGTACAGCCTCGAGATGGTGATCAGACACTTGAGGCCTAAGGAGGCAAGACGAAGAAGAGTGAGGTGGGACAGGTCCTCTTCCAACTGTGGTTACATCAAAAGACCAGTTCCTGCCCACCCTGCAGATGCCATAGAAGCTTGGTTTGTTCTTGCCTGGGTCTGCCTGGGGTCTCTGTCCTCATGTGCTGTCTCCTTTCCAGCTCGAGCAGATGTCCTTAATAAAGCTTTAACTGTGTCTCCCCAGGTCCACTGTTGGTTTCTACAACTCTGGATCCAAGAAACCGCAGTTGGTAACCATACTTAATCACTCATTTTTAAGACCTGTAGATTGAGTGTCTGAAGTATGAGACACCCTCTCCCAGCCAAGGCCCGTGTGCAATTCCTGCCTGCTGCTCCACAGTTCTCTCAACTAATTTTCCCGTTAAAGACAAGGTGGTTATTTTATAAATTTTAGGAGATCATTTATTGTATAAGATTATGCATTCTCTCCATGAGAAGGAAGAAAAACACTCTATGGTGGGGATCTACCTCTGGGACCTGGCTGGTATGAGCTGCTCTCACAGGGTAGATACAGGGATGCTGGGAGATCTACAAAGTCTCTCCCTCCATGTTCCCACCTAGTTAGATATAATGAAGACAAACATATGGATTAATAGTAGCATGTAAATAAAACCACAAAATCCAGAGTAGTGTCCACTGGTGATAAGGCTATGGTAAGGGACAGAGAGGGCCCTGTGGGTGAGGCCAGCAACAAGGATGTGGCATTTGCAATTGAGATCTGGGGGGAAGTAAGGGAGCTGGCAGTTGTAGGAGGACAGACTGCTCTAGGCAGAGGGGACCATAAAGGTGCTGAAGTGGGGCTGCCTGGTAGGAGAGAGAGGGAAGTTCAAGGCTGGACAGAGAATTAGGGCGGGTGCTGGACAGTGTTGGTGGTCATAGTCCTGGACTTCATTCTGAGAAGGAAGGAAGCCATAAATCTTCGAGCAGAAAGTCAACCTGTTCTATTTGTCTTAATGGAATCACGGATGATGGTGTGGATAACAGAAGGTGGAGACCCTGGGGATGTAGGGCAGTGGGAAACCAGGAGGCCAGCTCAGAGCTGCTGTAGTAATTTGGGTGAGAGAGGATGATCAGAAATGCTGATTTGGAATGTATTTTGAAAATTGTGTTAACAGGATGGATGTTAAGGACAATGCCACAAAATGGAGCCTAAGCAAATCTCAGATTAGGAGAATCCATAGAGGAGCGGAGCTAGGGGAAATTTCGATTTTTGAGAGGTGGGTTCAAGATTCTCGTCAGTTTTGCAATCAGAGCCTTGGAACTCTAGGGAGAGCCCAGGCTGTGAGACATCAATGTGGCATTGCCAGTGCATGGATCACACTGACCAGGACACCAGGAGCCAACCTGGGGGAGCAAAGGTCTGGGATTGAGCCACTGGGCCCAGAGCAGGTTGGAAGGAAGTGCAAAGACCAGCAAAGGGTGCCAAGAAGAGGTGTCACAGAGGGGAGAGACAAGGAGGATGAGGGCGTGGGATCATCCAATATCTGGTTACCAAGACAAGTTGAGTGGGTGCAGCCTAGAGACCTGATGAAGGAAAGGAATTGGACAGTTTACTGGAGGATGATGAAGTGCCCAGATTATACCCCACACTGTTAGCAGACTGCAAGGGGGCCCAGGTTTCCAGCAGAAGCCCCACTAAGAGAGAAGGTAACTGCCTGTGTTCATGGATTCTAAGGCACGAGGTCAGATGCTTTCCTCTTTAGTCTATGAACTATGTGAGGCCCTCCTGGCTCTTATTCAGGGAGACATCAGTCAACAGAGTCCTTGAAATGACATTCTCTACTTCCCCTTTGCTTTGGGACAATTTCTTAACATATACAATTTTTGGTCCAGGGATGCATGTTTGGTCCCTTACAGTTTCTCCAGAGAGGGGGCCTAGCTCCACTCTCCAGTACTTCTTGAATGCATTTTAGTGATTTAAATTTTCTTTAAGAGCACCCATTTCCTCTGCATCACTACATACAGTAGTCTAGGGTGTCTTCTCTGCCTGGCAGGTGTCTAGATTCCTTTCTCATTCCTAGAGCACTAATTTTTGCCTTCTCTTTTCTTCATCCCACCAAGCATGTATCTCACCTGGAGATTTGTTGGTCATTTCCAAGAAGTCTTCACTTTATTAACCAAACCCACCATGGCTTGTTCCCTTGAATTCACTTTAGTCTGTTCCTTGTAAATGCATGCTTTCATCTAGGCTTCTTTTATTGCTCTTTTTCTAATTTCTCGGTCTGAAAGCTTAGTTCACCTATTTTCAATCATTAGCACTTCTAATAAGTGCCGTCGCGCTCGGCTTCCTCTGAGGGCCACTTTGGTGGCATGCTACAGGTTTTAATAGGTACTGTGCTCATTTGCATTCATTTTTAAATAGTCTGTAATTTCCCTTTTGGTTTCCTTTATAACCCCAAAATTATGTATGAGTGTCTTTATTTGTGATATTAATGTCCAAGCAGAGATATTTCTTTCTTTTTATTTGTTCTAATTAGTTATACACGACAGTAGAATGCATTTTGACACATCATACATAAATAGAGTATAACTTCTCATTCGTCTGGTTGTACATGATGTAGAATCACATGGGTCAAGAAATCACATGCACATAGGGCAGTAATGTCCAATTCATTCTTCCAAGTGGAGATCTTTCTAAAGCTTAGCATTAGTTCTGTCATCTTGCAGTGTGTTCTGTGAGCACACTAGATTACATGAGTGTGTTCCTGTGTTTATGTGCCGCAGCTTCAGGGGCAGATGTAGATCATCTGCCTTTTGAATTTCTTGACATTTTTCTTATGGTCCAAAGACTGTCATTTTTATGATTATTCCATATATTATAGAAAAGAAATCATGAAGTCGAAGAATATAAAATGTACAAAATAAAGTCTAGCTTTTTAATTGTTCTATTTGCCTGTTTCTTGGTTTCCTGATCTGCTGCTTTTACTTAGAGCCAAATTCTACTTTCCAAGAACTTTTAGGCAGTGGTTGGAGAACAAATGGTCCAGATGACAAGCAAGGAGGCTGGCCAGTGTTATCAGTGAGGGTCCACAGGATGCTCCCCAGTCAGCCCCCAGATTCCCCCCCAACTTAACCCAGAGAGCCCTGCTCCTACCCAGCTCCCTTTCCCTTGATGGGGTCTTCTCCAGATAACCAGAGTGAATTCCAATAGCCAGGCCCACTTCCCTACCAGCACCCTGCAGCCAATCAGGAGGTTGGCGGCAGGGGAGGCGGGGGTGGCAGGGGGGGAATAGTCATGATCCAGACAAGGAGTAAGTCAAACATTCTGTAAAGTACTTGAACAACATCTGAATGCTCAACAGAGGTGACACCACCTGCAGCCTCCCCACCTAGTCCAGTCCCCGAACAGTCCCCCTCTCCACTGTCAGTCCCCAGAATGGTCTGAGCAGAGCTGCCTGTAGTGAGCAGCTCCAGAGCCTCAGGCATCACAGTGAGTATCCCTAGAGGACTAGGAGATCCAGAGATACCAGTGCAGGCCTAAGCCAAGCGACCTCCCTCTCCACACCCTAGGACTGGGCCATGCCAACTTACCAGTGTGGAAAGCAAAGGGGAGTGTTCCATCTCTCAGACTATACTGTGCCCCTCTACCAGCCCAAGAAAGAGTCCTGGGCCCTCTGGAATGTTCCCCAGTCAATTGGGTAGAAGTTTGCCATCCTGCAGCTGATCCCTCAGTGAGACCTGGGAATACCCCCGGATCAGGGATGCACAGAATTGCATCTGCTTGTGGACCGTCCACCCCGGCCTCTGTTCCAGGAGGACTTTATCCTCCCCTCCAGCTCCTTCTGTGCCTGCCCATCACGCAGCCCACACTTCATGCCCAGTCCCTTCCCTCTTGTACATCAGTATCCACTTACTAAACAATTGTCACATGGATTCTGCAGCTCGGTTCTGGTGCCCCTACTTGCCTGCTCACGTGTGTGCTTCCTTCTGTCTCTTCTTGTAGAATACTAATTGCTCTGCACTCCATTGCCCCCCGTCTACCTGTGAGCAGCCTTTTTCTTAGAACAGTGTTGATCCCTCAGCCAAACCAGTGGGGACTTTGCATACCAGGGGCTCAGGGATCATCCTCTCCTCCAAGGAGTCCTGCTTCAACCCAGGCTCAAAAGAGCAACCAACTAATGGGGGAAGGACTGAGTAGATGACTTCTCAATGCCACTGTTCCCAGCTGCCAAAGTGACAGGACCTCAAGTCCCTCCTGGAAAGTTCCTCTTCCCTCCCAGTTCACTGGGCAGTGTGTCTTCTGGCCCTGTCACAGAACTTCCCAATGGGTTCTCAACAGCCCCGCACCCACGGCTGCAGCCTGGCCCCACTCCTCCAGCAGTTGAGCACACCCAGGCCGGTTGTCCTACGGTAGATTCCCTTGGCATGAGCTGGCAGTGAGATGCGTGAAGGAGATGCACCCTCTCAGAATTTCCTGGGAGAGCCCTAGAGGTCAAGTTTAGTGTCCAGGGCCCCTGACCAGGTGAGTAACTAGAGGGCCATCCTGCCCTTGTCCCCACCCTCCACTCTGTTTCTCTGCTTCCTTTCACATGAAGAAGACCAAAATATGTCTTCAAATACGACAGTAGAAGACCAGAATATGTCCCCAAATATGACTGTGGAGACCAGAATATGTGCCCCAAATATGCCTGTTTAGCATAGGATTATTTTGAACCAGTTTGAGAAACAGGAGCCACCAAAAAAAGTTCTGAGAACAAAAATAGAAGTTATCCTTCTGGAAGGGAAACTCACATCCATAAAGTACTCTCCCCTGAACCCAGAAGAGACTAAATCCCACCAGTGACGGCATCCTTGTGCACCTAGATGGTGGACCTTCCCCACCCATCTCTTTGCCTTCAAGAACAATGATATTTACACCTCAAAGCAAACCACATGTCTTCAGGCTTGCTCATCTGCCCCAAGCCTCCCAGTACCACAGATCAGATAAGAGAAAATCACTTTTCCTCCCAACATCACGAGGGTCCTGGTTCCTCTCAGGACCCCTTCCAACTGTACCCCATGTTGTGCCAGGATCATCTGAGAAAGACCATCAGTGACCTCCACATGGCCTCCTCCAGACCACTGGTCTGTCCTTCCTCTATCCAGGGAACCAGCACTGCTTCTGACCCTTCTGGGTACACCTTCAGGGCTTCTTGGGCCACCAGCCTCCTCACACAGACCCTTGCACATCCTGGCCAGCAGTGTTTTCAGCTCTCTAGTCGTCACCAGGGCTTCCTTCCTGGGGAAAATTCATCCTAGAACAACTTGCAATGAAAATCCATTCCTGACTCCAGCATCCCAATCTGCTCCTCCACACATCTGTCCTCCCAAAGTCCACCACTTACTCCACCCTCAAGCCACCTCCCACCCAGGTCACCTCCCCAGCTCAACAGTCAAACATCTCCCTCTCCTGAGCCCAGGTGCTCTCTGTCCCCACCCTTCAAAGGCCCATTCTGCTCTAGACACAGCCCATAGTCTGGCAGCCACCTGCAGGCCTCACAAGGGCTACCCTCACCCTACAGACTGCCCTGTCCTGTCCTCACTCCCAGCCCCAGGTCCCTCACTCAGCTCCAGTTCCCAGGCCCTTTCCCCTTCCCCAAGTGTCAGACTTACCATGCCCGGGCCCTTGCACTTGAGTCCACCTGGAGCACCACCAGCATACCTCCTGGTATGACATTCTACCCAAATGTGTGAGTTTCTATCCAAATGTCACTCCTGATCTTCCCTGGCTGATGCCGTGTTGACTCCTCACAGAATGCATCATCCTCTCTGCTGAACCCACAACTCCTGCACCATCTGACATGCTTTACAGTGGTTTATTGGGGCTTAGCCTGAGGACAATAAATCCCAGGACCATCCCTGGTCTCTGATGGGGCAACATGTCATCAACAGGTGCTGCCCCGGGTGCCCCAGCCTGGTCTGGAGCAACCTTTACCCACAGAGGAATGAGGCGGAGGCCTGATGGCAATTCAGGCCCTGAGAACATGTCTGTACGTGTCTGCGTGTTTCTGAATCTGTGTGTTTACATGTATTCATGTGTGTGTGCATCTGCATGTGCATCTGTGTATTTGTTCTTCCTTCTTTGTGATTTCTTTGAATAAAATCAAATTATTCCTTAAAACAAAGTTTAAAAAAAAAAAAAAAAAGCAGGCAGGGGTATCATATCCCCTCTACAGTATGCTCTGCCTTCAGGCCTGCTTTGCTCTGCTGTGGCTCTGGCCACAAGATGGACCTACTATTGTCCCTTCCTTGGGCACCTGTTCTGCCCTCTGTCCCCAGGTACAACCATGAGCAAGCAGTCATCTGGGATCCCGAAGTGGAGCATGTGCATTTGGGGAAATACAAAGGAGAGATAAGAAAAGAAGAAAGTGTCACCAAACACTGACAGGTGTTGGGAGGAGAGCAGAGTGGGAGTGGGGCTGGGAGGAAGGCGTTCTTGGAATGACCTGGCTGCTAGACAATGTCTTTCTGGGGTGGGAGAGAGAACCAAAAACTACACAAGGGAGCCATCCAGTGGTTGGATGGGAGTCCACCGGGAGGCTTGGGGAGCCCTAGGGAGGCCCCCATACCTATGTGCCATTTCCTGAATCAAGCCGTCCCCAGTTCTCCCTGAGGACACTGGTCACAGTTCCACTGTGGGGACCCAGAGGCCATGGGAAGGATGGTGAAAGCGGGCTCAGATCTCAGCTCCTCCCTGCTGACCCAGGCCTCGCGGGCTTCCTTCTCATCCTCTGCCTCAGTTCTTATGCCTCCTTGGCCTCTCTGGAACCCTGTCTGCACTTGAGTTCACAGTCAGTGTGAGCAGAAGGGAGGCAGGAACAGGCTCCACTTCAAGGCATGAAAATATGTTTTCCTAGGGTCCATTTCTAGGTCAACCTGCCTTTACTCTCTGGCCTTAGCCCCCCACCCCAGTGTAACCTTCTCCTCATGTTAAGAGGCTGAACTTGGCCTTTTCACCCTTTCAAATGGTCAGCTGGGATGGAGACTCTCCTTCATTCAAATAGCTAGTTGGTGCCCAATGCTAGGCACTGGACCAGGCACCAGACTCAACGCTGAATCTTCAGGAATAATGTGCCCAAAACCCTGATTCACATGAGAGAAAAGTGAGGCCCAGAGTGGGCACTGAGAGGCCCAGGTAACACAGCAAGGGAGGCCTGACAAAGAAGGGGCTCCATAGACTAGCCCTCACCCCAAAACCCCCTCTCCTCAGTACTGCTGGAGAGGCTACTGGGTGGGGTCCTTCCTAGACCTGCTCTGGAAATCTACAGAGGCCTTGAGGGCCCAGGGCCTATATGCCTGGCCCGGATCTGTTTGTGACCCTCCCCCACTTACCTTTCCCCATTTTGATTCCTACTCCCTACTGGGGGCTGGAGATCCAGAAGGCCTGTGGCCGCAGAAACAGACCCAGTTAGGTCAGCAGCAAGCCCCTAGGGTGTGCACCGCTCAATTTCTCAATCGCTGGTGGGTAGGAAGGCAGTGGGGACTGGCCCGCCCCGCCCACCGTAAGGAAAGTGCCACCTCCTCCAACAGAATCCTGGTGCCCAGCGAGTCTAGCTGGGCGCCGCGCAGCCAGGGTTAAGGCGCAGGCGTGGTCCCCCTGGGATGGGGTGGGGTAAGGAGGGCCCCGGCGCCAGGCAGCTTCGCAGCTGTTCTGGCTTCCCGTAGGATTTGGGCCCAAAGCGTTCTCGGGTCCTCTCCCGCGGCGGTGGCACCAGCGCCCCATCTGCCTCCTTGCGGGTTACGGTACGGCTGTCCGAGACGCGGACGTGGGGCGCAAGGTCGCCGCCCGGCGGGGAGCTCATCCGGCGGCGCAGACGCCCAGCGGCTCCGGGGAGGGACTTGGCCTGGTTCTGGCCCCCGGCTCATCGGGGAGGAGCCGCTAGGCTGCAGCTGGCGGCGGCGCCGGCCCTGGCGGGCGGGCGGAGGTCCTGGAGAGGCAGCCAGGCCGAAGCCCCTCTGGACCCAGAAGGCGGCCGTCGCCCTCGCTGCCGCCGTCCTCGCTGGAGTCTCCTGGTCTCTCGCGAACTGGAGAGGAAGCGCCCTCTCCTCCAAGGCCCGGAGCTGCAGCGGCATCGCGGGGCGCGGCCGAGGGGAGGAGAAAGCAGAGAGCGAGCGAGCGGCCGGGCCCAGCAGTGCCTCGCAGGGCTGCGGCTCCGCCAATCTGCGGGCGCTGACGCGGGGGGCGGCTCCGCGGCGCTCGGATATCTGCCGGCCGGGCGCGGGGCGCTGATAGCTCGGCCGTGCGGGCGCTGCGCTCTGGGACACCCGCTGCACCTGCCCTGGCCTCGCCCGCCGCTCCGTGCGCCCCCTCCCGCCCCTCTCCCCGGCCGAATCTTAGGGCCATAGCCTGGCCGAGCGAACCCTGAAGGAAGGAGTCTCGCGTTTTCGCCCGCCGGGCACCCAACGGGCACCCGCCGAGTCCTCCGGGAGGAACGGCTGTGGATCTGATGCGTGGCGCCCAAGCGGAGATGGGTAGCTGCGTCTGGGCCCTGCGCGCCTGATGAGACCGGCCGCGGCCCGGGAGACCTGCGCCGGTCGCTACGAGCCGGGCACCTCACCCGGCAGCTCCCCCTGCCACCCGCGATCCAAGCTCCTCGTACGAGCGTCGCTGGCGGCTCCCGAAAGGCCGAGAGGGAACGGCCCCGAGATGGCCTGGAGAGCCGGCGCTTTGGTGGCGGGTATCTTCCACGTTGTTCACGCCCGGGGACAGCCCCGCAGCTGGTAGCTACTCGGCACCGGATGGACCTTGACCCGCGAGGCGGCGCCGCGTTCGTGTTGAGCCGCGGTTGAACAGAGCGGGTGGAGCGCGCTCCCGAGGGGCGCCCAAGTCCCAGACCCGCTCGCTTGCGTGGCCATGAAGATGATCCTGGTGCGCAGGTTCCGCGTGCTCATCCTGATGGTATTCCTGCTGGCTTGCGCTCTGCACATCGTGCTGGACTTGCTGCCCAAGCTGGAGCGCCGCGCCGCGAGGCCCTCCGGGGAACCTGGCTGCTCTTGCGCTCAGCCAGCGGCCGAGGCGGCTGCGCCCGGTTGGGCCCAGGCACGGGGCCGCGCTGGGGAACCCTCGGCCGCTGGCGATGCGGGCTGGCCCAACAAGCACACGCTGCGCATCCTGCAGGACTTCAGTTCAGACCCTGCCTCCAACCTCACGTCCCACTCTCTGGAGAAACTGCCGCCTGCAGCTGAGCCAGCTGAGCGCGCCTCCAAAGGGCAGGAGCCAGGAGCCCCGCGGCCGCGCGACCCTGCGCACAAGCCGCTGCTGCGAGACCCCGGGCCCTGGAGGTCCGCGCCGCCCCCTGGCCCCAGCGGGGACGGTTCCCTCTTGGCCAGACTATTCGAGCATCCGCTTTACCGCGGGGCCATTCCACCTTTGACGGAGGACGACGTCCTGTTTAATGTGAACAGCGATATCAGGTTCAACCCCAAGGCAGCGGAGAACCCAGACTGGTGAGCGGGGACTGAGGGTGACCAGGGTGGGGCTGGCAGGTCCGACCCTTGAGGGAGTCACTCACCCTTCCAGAATAAAGGTGAGGTGCGCTACGGAAAATACTCTCCACTCCCTGGGATATTATTGTGTAGGGAGGCTCAGGGACCCGTGGAAGATGGATAGGGTGCCTAGTGGGCGGGGCAGCCGGGCTCCTGCTCTGGATCTGCCTTTGTCTCTAGGATGACTTTCTCCCTGAAGGGGCAGCAGTTTGGGAGGTTCCCTACCCCTGGGATGGAAGTGGCGCTGGACACTAGAGCCAGGGGAGACCAGTGCTCCACTTACAGCAAAGAGTGCTGGCTATCCCTAGTCTCTGGCATGGGTGAATGCATTGGAGAATTGGGGAGCTAGTGGGTGAGGCTCCTTTCCCCAAGAAGGTGCTGGGCTGCCAGTTTCAGATGCCGGATGACCCTGTCCTGGGTGGACACCTCGAAAAGGCCTGGATGTGCCCAATGAGGCTTTTAAAGACAGTTACTGCGGACAAAATTAGCAGAAGATTGTGTGCCAGCAGCAACTGGGTACAACACAAGGGTGTGGACAGCACTGCCCTGGGCCATCTGCCGAGGAGCCACAGCTTTGTAACAGGAGAGAAGCTGCCCCAGGACCATTGTTTGAGCTGCCTTGCTTTGAACCCTTCCCCCAAAGCCTTTTCCTCAGCTCTACAGATCCAAATAAACAGATGCTCTGGCCCACAGCAGTGAAATATTAACTACCAGCAAGGTCAGAACAAATAGCTACCTGCAAAGGTTACTGGAGCAACAGATAAAAGTCTAGGCTTCCCAACATCTCACTCTTTCTACCTGAAATGACCAGACCCTACCCTGTGCTTTGCACCTACACATGTGAGCTGTTTGGTGGCCTCTGAGCCTTGCTGGCCGAATTCAAGGAAATGCTCAGAAACTCATATCAGAGGAGTGGCCCCAGCCTGTGGCTGACTGTGGAAGGGCAGTACAGAGCAAGTGGGCAAGGAGAGGTTCCTGGGAGGCCTCTAGCCCATCCTGTGTCCACCAAAGGGCAGAACTGGGGCCCAAAGGGCTTGCCTGTCAGTAAATTAGAGCTAAGAAAAAGTTCCACTCACCCTGCAGCCCAGCAGACAGGCAAAGGATCTGTTCTTCCTCCAGACGCCCCCATGACCAAAGAAGCAGGACAGGACTTGTGGGTGGGGTCCTCCACTGAGCCTCCTTCCTTGCTCCTCACCTAAAGCTGCTCTCCTCTAAATCAGATTTATCCCCTGTATCATTCCTGCTCCCAGTTGTTGGGACAAAAGCAGAGAGTGGGGGAAGGCTTCTGGCCCATGGGGTCTCTGCTATGCTTGAGGAAGGGCTGCAGCCCCCTGCACCCTGGCTGACCTCATTTTTGCTGGGCAGTGTCAGCGACCCCAGGGTAGACGTGCAGGGATAGTGCCGACGCCCCGGGTTTGGACTTGCTATAGTTATAGCCGTCTGTGGCGTCTCTCGAAGTAAATAGGAATTACAGGCCTTCCGGTGTGTTATTAGCTGTAGAACCGCAGCCCAGGAGGAAAGTGCCGACACTGCAGGGTCCTCTCGAGGGGAGGCATCTTCCAATAGACCTGTATTTGGAAACCAAAGTCACAAATCCAGCACCTCAGGGTCTAACTCCTCTGGCTCCTGTACACTCCTTTTCTAACTTGTGACCATCTTTGATTTTGTAGGCCACGAGAAGGTGCTGAAGGTGAAGAATTGCTCCCTACTGGGGAGGTGGCCTTGGATTCCTATCCCAACTGGCTCAGGTTCCACATTGGCATCAACCGGTACGAACTGTACTCCAGGCACAACCCAGCCATTGAAGCCCTGCTGCAGGACCTTGGCTCTCAGAAGATCACCAGTGTGGGTAGGTTTCTGACCTCTGATGGGCATGTGTGCCAACTGAGGGGTGCCAGGGCTGCACACTAGCTCCCTCCTGGAAGTCTGGGAAAGTTTGCTCCTTCCAGAAGCCTCACTTCCTGGAAGGGATGGGGGCTTGGGATGCACATGGCAGTGGAAGTACTGCTGTTCCAAGGCATAGTGAGGACAGTAAGAGGGACAGGGGCATCCCTGGTAGCTGCAGCCCCTCCCGCCAGGGCTCTTTCTGCTTTTCTGCACGTGAGCTACAGCACGCAACTCAACCAAGAATTGAGACTGCTACTGTGGTTCTGGGCCAGCTCCCTCGGGTGTTTCTGGGATTCTGTGTTGTCAGGCAGTGACCAGGGACCACTTCCTCCAGGATGGAGCCTGAGCAATCTAGGGTAGGGCAGTTTGAAGGCAACATCTCCAAGTACTTTGTGATCTGCTGAATCAGACAAAAAAGGTATCCAGTGTCTCATTCCCAGAATCATGTGAAGCAGTCCTAAGGATGGAGATTGGGCGCCCTGGCTCTCAGGTATTTGTTTGGGAAGGTCTTGTTAGTCACCTGTGGCTTGGGAGGTAGTGGGCACAGGCTGAGGCCTGGGGCAATACAGGGTTGGCCCTGGTGCACACAGCCAAGGTGGAGGGCAGGCCTCTGCACGTGTTATGGGCCGCAGTTTCAGGCCCTGTCTCCATGTGTCTTAAAAGCAGTTCTGCTGAAAGGGCTCCCTTGGTTTTGGGCTTCTGTCCAGTTGCTGACACAGAGCACTGAGGAGTTACTCACTGGCCTGCAGGTGCCTCTTTAGAGACTGTCTGTGGCTCTGTGAACTTTTGGCCGGGCTCTCTCCTGGCCTGGAAGTTGGACACAGAACTCCCCAGCACTAGGTCATTCATTTAGTGGGGAGACAGAGTGATCTTTCTTCCTCCCCCTGGGCTGCACAGGAAGGCTCTAAGTACTTTTCACCCAAGACCACGCCTTGTGAAATTGGGGTGCTCCCACTGAGCTGGGAGCTGTTCTGTGGACAACAGGGACTCTCACAGAGAGCCACAGAGGGTGTCACTTGCTCCAGAAAATAGATGCAACTGTTAAAGACATGTCCAGTTCTGTCAACCCACTTGATGGTCCATCCGCAGATTTCCTGGGAACTGTCATCATGCCAGGCTACTTCCTGGGGGTAGGAATTGGGGTGAGTCCAGTCTCCATAGGAGTCTGCCACCATGGACAGTTGGTCCAGGCAATCAAGAGAGCACATCCACACTTGGTGAGTAGAAGTGGGCTGCAGATGGATGGAAGGCAGGGCTGTGCGGAGGGAAAGCTGTGGTCCTCATAGTCAGCAGGCCTGGTATCCTCAGCAGTATACATTTCCTCAGGGACAGCCAGCCGTGTGCTCTCTGGCTCTTGCCCTATGCAAAGATGTGGGACCCGAATCCAGAAAGCAGGGAGAGACTGGGGCCCCCAGGTCACCAGCAACTTTGCCCACCTTGGATGTCCTTATACCTCTCAACAGAATGGCTCAGGTCTCCCCAGAAGGCTGCCTGACATCTCAGTGCAGTGGATGATGCCCAGGCTGTGGTTGGGCCTTGGTCTGTGCTAAAGACTGCCTAGGAAGGTCTCGCACCCTTTTCTCCAAGACCACAATGGCCAAGCTGATTCTAATTCAGCCTTTCTGGGTAAGGGCCATTGAGAATAGGAGAATATCATTCTGCAGGTGCCAGCAGGTGTTGAGGGGTGGAGTGATGGACGGCCCCATCACTGAGGCAGGGTGCAGGACCCTGGCCAGAGGTCTGGGTGTGATTAGGATCTGAAGTCGCTAGCCAGAATACCTCTGGTTCTCTCCTGGAGTAAGGGTGTCATAACCTAGATCCCATGAACCTGCCACCTGAGTCTACAACAAAGAACATGACTGGACCTGGACATTCTGGGAGCAGAAGCTGATGGCTGACCTGGTGGCCAGAGCTTGTTCTCCCAGATTGGAGATGCAGGTTCCTCTGAGGAGTGAGTGTTTTTGGTCACAGATTCTGTCCCACCCAGCTGAGCAGTGTGACCTATAGTGTATGCACCCCTTGCACATCTTAATCAAAAGCTCCAAATGCTGCTGCCCAGGGTTGTGAAGAAATGTCCTATGGTACCTGCCTGGGGTGGTTCTTGCCTCAGTACAGAGAGGCTGCAGGCATTAACATGAGCACACAGCAGAGTGAGCAGGGGTCTCCATGTGGCAACAGCATTTCGGGGCAAGTCAAGCCCCCTGCCTAGGAACTCTAGGCAGGGCTGGGAAGGCACCCACCTTCCCAGGGCCTTACCTAACCTGCAGCTTCAGCTTGGAGCCCCCAAATGTGAGTTCACCCTCCTGGAAAGACCGTCCTCCTGAGTGAGCAGAAAATCTTCACCCCAACAGAAAACCCCTGTGGCCCCTCCAGGTGTCCAGGTCCAAGTGTCCTGCACTATTGGGAGCCACCCAAAAGGGGTTGGCCTGACCACCCTGCCATGTCCCTGGAGATCACACTTCCTTCTGGAGGCGGCTGCCCTGGTCAACCTAACTCAGCCTCAGCTACTCAGAGGGTCCTCCTGGGTGTTAAGAGCCAGAGATTCTGATGAACACCCAGCTGTTCATGGCAGCTGGCCCGCTGGGCCCTCCTATGGCAGAGCCCAGCTGCATTGTGACCCAGAGCAGGTGGAACCTTTGAAAGTCAGTCCTGTCTTCCCACCCTCATTCTCCAGCAGGGGACCGGGGGCTCCAGGAGGGGAAGTTTGCCCTTCCTTGTTTCTGGCTTGGGGTTTCTCCCCCCAGGGATGGTTACTTTAATCTTCAGGTTGTTCCTCTCACTGTTAAGTATGAGCTAGCAATTTTTTGTAATGGAGATCCATATGCAGGGGGTCCTGAGCCCTCCTCAGAGTAGTCCAGTAAATTTCTCCTTTCAGAACAACTCAATTCAGTTCTGGAGGCATTGTGGGCCTAGGGCACAACTGTCTGTGACCACAGAGGGTCATTTATAGCAGGCTCCTGGCTGCCTGATAGCGGCCGTTGCTGCCTCTGAAGAGGCTCAGCATTTATCCACCTCTGCTTAGCTTGAGGTCAGACTTGCACCTTCTGCTTGGGCCACGATAATTAAATCGCTATCATGCACAATTATGGATGCAAAGAATAAATGACACAATTAACTACTCTGTACTTTAAGGAATTACTTTAAAAAAAAAAAAAAAGTACACTGGCGTGTGAGGATTCAGGCAGCCTCAGGCTTAAGAGGCAGACTTCACAGTTGCTCCATCCAGGTCAGGACAAAGCCTGGGGTGGGAGAGCGTGCTGAACAAAGGAAGGCTGCTTCCCAGGACAGAAGCCCTCCTGCTAATTGATCTGCCAAGGGGAGGGCAAATCCAGCTAGACTCTGGAATAATTGGTCGGCAAGCTTGAGGAACAAAAGGCCTTTGGCTAGGGCAGCCCAGGAGGAGCTGCCTGGGGTTGGGGGCTGGGTACAGCTGCCCTGTCTAGTTAGACAGGTGGCACCTGCTGTTGGGAGGCACCTCCCCAGGGTCTGGCTCAGCTTGCAGAGAGACCTGGAGATGCCAAGTAGCCAACACCAAGACCCAATGCAGGAGGTCCCTGAGGTCTCCCAAAAGGATGGGGCCTTGCAAACATGCTACAGGGCCCAAGGAGGAGGCAGCTGCAGCTTAGCCCCTACCCAGCTCCCTCCAGCTGTCAGACGGAAGGCCAAGAGCAAAAGCCCATGCTGTGAGAACTTGGGTCATCCCTGGCACCTACTTTCTCCATGCTGAGCAGAGACTGCAGCTGCAACCTCAAGGAGCTCCAGAACCTGCAGCTGTGTGCTGGTGGCCTCATGCTGACTCTTTTCCCATGGCATGGAGGGATGTGGCTTCCACTGGGCAGCACTGAAGTTTCCTTTTCAAATGACTGTTACTCTTTAAAAAAAAAAAAAAAAAAAGTAAGCAGCTTGGAGGACAAGCCTGACATAAATAACTTCAAGCTGGAGGCAGTTGGACAGAGGCAGGCCCAGGGTGCATGCCCACAGGTCTTGGACTGTGCTAATGGGGCTGCACCTTCTGGGGTTAAAGCACCCTGGCTTCACAGCAGGATTTGGGGGCCCAAAGACCCGGCTGGAGCTGGTTTTGGCTCCTGCTTGGCTTTTTCCAGAATGTCCACTGCTGGCAAAGTGGATACACCTCACACTCTTTTACATGGGCCCAAGGACAGTGAGGATGCCCAGAGTCTGCGAAGACCTCCTATCTAACCCAGGGACAAGTAGGGCAAGACAGGAAGAACAGGGTGTCACGTTCTCTGAACGTGAACCCTCCCTGGAGGAGGCCCTTGCTTCCAACATAGACACCTGTCCCCATTAATCTTTCAGAGCAAGTCTGCACCCTGTCCTTAAAACAAGATAGTGGGAGTGAAAAACAGTTGAACCACTCACCTGACTGTGACCCCAAGGACAGCCATTGTCCCACCTTCCAGAGGAGATGGCCAAGGGTGGACATGTTGGAGGCCTGTCTGGCCACAGGGAAGTCTCTCACACATGGACATGTTTGTGTGGTCCAGAAGTCTTTTAAAAATGGAATTCAGGGCTGGGGAGATAGCTCAGTTGGTAGAGTTTTTGCCTTGCAAGCACAAGGCCCTGGGTTCAATCCCCAGCACCGCAAAAAATAAAAAATAAAAAAATAAAAAAGTGGAATTCATTTTTATAAAAGTCAGGAGATGGCCCTTCAAAATACAGGTCAGGGTTCCTGTTAGAAACAGGGAGACTGTTGGTTTCCCACAGGAAGCCAAGGACAGAGCTGTGGCCACTCTGGCATTTCACTCCATCATTGCCCATCCCCTGTGGGCACTGGGGAGAGGCCTTGTGTTTGCACACATGGCACTAATGGCAGAGCTGGTCCTAGCAGCTCCTGCTCCTTGGCCCCCTCCTTCACATAGGGATGGGTCTCTCCACCCGGGGCTGTCCTCGTCCTTCCTCTGGGGAGTTCCTAGCAGAGGGTCAGAGCCGTCTGGTGGTTGGCTTGCCGGTCACATAGGCAACTCGGCGCATTAGTATTTCTGTAGTGACAACTGTTCTTTTATAGAATTTGCCTTCTTAAGAAATTTATCAGGGTTCTTCAGGATATATAAAAATTTCCTTCCTTCTGCCATATTCTGGGGAAAGACCATAAGCAAAACACTCATGCCCATAGGGGTCATGGGATTCATGGTGCCAATGGGCTTTGTGAATGAAAGTATAGTACACTCTGTTAGCGTTTGTTAACATGTACAGCAAATGATGTGCTCAGAAATATAACGAGTAGCAATGCATGTTAAAGCATGTCTGGGAACCTGACTCTTCAGGGATGCCAGGGAAGAACAGAGCTGTCATCTTGGGTCTGCAGAAGGTGTGACCAGCCAGTGGAGGGACTGGGCAGTTGTCTGGGACACAGGGAAGAGGGCACATACATCTGCCCACTGGCAAGGACATCTCCATTTGCTCTTGAACCTGGGTCCTGCACCTGGCTTCCCCCATAGCCACAGCAAGGCTTAATCCCTTCATCCTAGTCATCTGTTTGCCCCATGGGGGTTGCGGGGAACTGGTGATATATAGGGCCAGGAACAGCAAAGCAGATGGGCCTTGCTTCCAGACAAGAATGATTAAACTGACCAGATTTGCATAATATTTGGTTATTTTAAAAACCAGGATTACAAGCCCTGGAAAGAGTTGATGTACTGTCCCTGAATGGCCCAGGAAAGAATAATTAAATCCAGCAACCCTGGGTATTAAATGGAAACAGGAACATCAAATGGGGCTTAATCGGGCCACTAATTTTTTAATCATCGCTTCTTTTTTTCATCTTATGAAAAAATGTAGTAAATGTTCATTATAGGAATCTAGAAAGCACAGATAAGAAAAAATAGGAAATTAAAGTCATCTGTAATTCTACTCCCCAGAGATAATAAGGGTTTTGGGTGCCTGTCTGTGCATTCAAGTTTGAAAAACCCATGCTTCATGTTCATGTATTTTAAAAGAAAATGGTTCTGAGTATACATAGTAAACACCATGCTGTGCTTACTGAAAGTTCCTTGATTCTGTTTAGGAAGGCAGGACTGTAGTCCATCCTGAGGTGTTACACTGCACCTGTTCCATGCTGGGCCTTTAGTTCCTTCCTGTGTTTGAAAGGGATGGCCTCACACCAAGCTGTACATTGGCCTGGTGGAGCCAAGATATCAGCCCATCTTCTGGATGGAACACCCAGCCCATCACACACTGAGCTGTTGGGCATCGGCCAGAGCTATGCTGCCCAGGAGCATGTCAGGCAGGGTGCAGGTCAGGTCTGGGTCAAGCACATTGCATGACATCTGCAGTATCAAGTGGCCTCATAAGCCAGGTCCCCACTTAACCTAGCAGCAATACATGCTCCCTCTGCAGGTGAGCGACCTGGGGCCCTTCTTTGTGAAGAGGCTGGGTGGACATGCTGAGCCCCCTTTAGCAAAAAGGGGAAACTGAGGCTGGAAAGGTGAAGATCTCTCCCCTCCAGCATGCCCAGCCTAGGAAAGCTGAGCAAACCTCAGGGCTGATGGGGAGCCCCCTGGACTTTCCTCCACCAAACCTACAAACTGACCCATCTGCTGGCATCCTGCCCTATACCTGTGGCCACCTCCAGAAAAACCTGGCCCTGCACTGGCCCTTCTCCCTCCAGGCCTTGTTCTCACAGCACATGCACATGCCAACCAGCCACATGAAGGAACAGACATCTGTTCCTCCCCTTCACTCCCCTCCCATCATTTTCAGTCTCCCTTCAAGTCCCCAGAGACCCCAGACCAGTCTGCCATGATCTCACCTGATCCTCTGAGCAGGTTCCTGCACACAGCACGGCCTGGCCCCCTGGTTGGCCTTTTCTCTCCCTAAAGAAGCACTGGTGCACACCGCATTCTCCACACTCCGCCCCCAGGTGACCTTCCTGCCTGAGACTTTTCTCACTCGTGGGAATGTGCTCAGAACCTCATGCTGCTGGCCCACCTGCATCTAGCCCAGGTTGCTGCCATCCTCCCCACTTGTCTAGGCTTTCTCTTCCTCTGCTCTCCTCCAGCCAAACAGTAGCTTCAGCTGAGACCTAAGGGTCATCCTGGTCACTCCTCCACACCCCACACCACTCCACCAAAGAGCTCCTCAGAACCTGGGTCTTTCCTGGGCTTCTCATCCTTCCATGTCCACCTCCCTCTGTTGCTATTGCTCCAGCCCAGCCTCTCCTGGGCTCTGGCTTTCATCTTCAGCCTCCAGCTGCCAGATTGGCACCTGGGAACCCCACAGGCCCCACCACCACTGCAGTGGGCAGCAGCAACAGTTTTTCAGACCCAAGGGCATCAGCTCTCCTCTTCCAGGGACTGTTTGCTCTGCCTCTGTTGTGCAAGCTCTGTTCCTTTCTCCCAGAAAGGCCACCCCTCAGGCCCCAATGCATGCATACTTTGCCTCCTGCCTCCAGCAGCCTGCAATTTGTAATGTGCATCCTGCCCACCCTGTACAGTGCAGACTCTGGCCAGCACACCTGGCTTTTGGTCACACCTGTGACATTATTGTGTGGCCAGGGCCCAGTGTGGACACAGTAGACTTCTGCACACACTAGATAAGCTCCCATGTGTGTGGCCCTGGCCAGCTTGTGCTGTGGGGTAACCCCATTCCCAGCTTTGCATCCTGGTGGCCTGGGGCCCTCACTGTGACCCCAAACTGGAAAATTTCTTTCCTTCTGCTCCATCGGCAGAAAAGAAAATCCAAGGTTCAGGAAAGGGGTTCTTTGGGGAATTCTTCAACCTTCTGAGCTGATGAGATGCTGGAAACGGGTGCCTTCTGGAAGTTTCTGGAAGCTTCCATACCCCACCATGTCCTAATGACAGAGGTGCCTCCCACCTAAGGGTCTTTATAATCTCCTCAGACTCTCCCTGCAGATCCCAGGAGCTTGACCTGGAGGGTCTTCACTCTGTTCTAGGCCACAGTGGAGTGTGCATATGTGTTGCAGGGAGGTGGTAGTACATTCATGTGTGTAGTAGTATGTGTAGTTGTGTATACATATGCCTGTGTGCAGGAATGTGTAGATGTTTATGAACATGCGTGTGTGTATTTAGGAGTGTGTGCAGGGTGTATGTGTGTGGGTAGGGGTGTGAATGTGCACGTATGTGCTGGCAGGTAAGCACACCTAGCCATCCCTGCTAAAAATCAGGCCCTTGGTGCTGTGGCTAGGACCTACACACACACCCCTACCCACACTGCTAGACATACTCTTCCCCACACTTACACATAATCCTGCTGGGACCTCCAGCTGGAATCAGCAGGAGTCCACCTAGCTCCCACAGCTGGAACAGGAGGCGTCTACGCCAGCCAGCGGGACTTCCCTGCTGAATCTCCACCCTTCCCAAGCAGAATGGGGAGGTCCTTTAGCCAGAGGACCCCAGCTGACTAGAAGATAGAGTGGCAAGCTGGCCTGTGCATCTATCCTCAGGCCCTGTGAGAGCCAGTAAGGGGCCTGAGGCAGCCAATGACCCTGTTTTTCTCTCCTTCCTCCCTGCAGCCATGAAGTCAGGGGGCACACAGCTCAAGCTCATCATGACGTTCCAGAACTACGGGCAAGCACTGTTCAAACCCATGAAGTAAGTGCCTCCACCGGGCAAGTATGGGGGTAGGTGGAGTGTGCAGTGGGGGAGGCAGTGTGTTCTGCAAGGAGGTCTTGGGTGGACTGTGGTAGAGGCTGAAGAGGCAGACAGAGTGACCTGCGTCCTTGCTCTTCCAGTCCACTGTTCCCACCTGCATCAGCATTATGTACCTGAAAACCTGTCAGGGGGCCACCTTCCCGGTGAGGGTGTTTGGATTTTCAGTTACAGAAGATGGAGGCATGGACACCAAGGAAGCCTCCTGGAATGGGGATATGGGCTTTCTGACTCAAGGGCTGTGCATGTGGCTGTTCTGTCTCATATTCGTCCTGTGGTCCTGGTCTCATGGTGGCCCACACAGTACAGGAGTAATGAAAAACTGAGTGCCAAGAAAAGGCAGGCTAGCGGTGGCAGCTAGAGTCAACCGGCTGCCTACAATCTGCCCCCTTGTAGATGAAATAGAAACCACATCACCAAAGTCCGTGGGACACTGTGACCGCCCAGGAAAGCAGATGACTTTGTGGTTTGTGACGTCCACTCTGATGGTCCCAGGGCTCAGATACCTCAAGGGATCCCAGCACGTACAATACCTTCTGTTAGTTGCAAATGAGGCATTTTTGCACTGACAGAAGATTCCTTGTTTAAACATAGTTTGCAGCCCAAGTGTCCAGGAGCACACACAGGTCTCAGGAGAGACTGTGGGGCTAGACAGAGATGGTGGCACCAGGGGTGTGAGTTCCACCAGAAGGGTCCAGCTGTCCATTGACTCATCAGACCTTGGCCATCTGGCCTGATTTCTAACTTTCAAGATAAGCTACAAATGCAGGGGGTTTTCCTTTTTAACATTCAAATGTTTAAAAATGACAACTAATTCAGAACCTTAAGATATTTTGCAGTTCTGGGCATTTCATGTCTCCAGACAGATGTCCTGGGAGGACTCAAAGAGGGGAGTCTTCCCAAGGATCCTTTCTGCCTGCCTCAGTTGCGGGACTTCAGGAGCCTGGGGCTTAGCACCACCCATTGCCTCTCTAAGGAAAGGCTATCCAGGGAAATGAAAGAGAGACCAGGAACACATGCTGTGGGCTGAAATGAAGGCTCCCTGCACTGGTCCCTCTGGACATGGGGCCGAGTGAGGCTGGCAAGTGTATGCTGGGGCTGCTGGGGCTGACGTGTCTTTATTGGCTGTGCAATAATGGGGCTTCTTCCCTGATTTCATGGATGGAAGTGGAATTCATGACATCCTATGAATCCGTCCCATGGAGAGGACTGCAGACTGGTCCCAGTGGGGTACATGGGTGGACACAGCCCCTTTGTGACTGGAAGCAGTGTGGACAACCATCTGGTTGTGCTGCCCCCACCTGACCCTTGTGAGCTGGGCAGGAGTCGTCTGCACAAGAGGAGGGGTGTGTGACTGGGGCCAGTGTGGGTCCTCTGGGGACATCCCAGCAGGTGGTAGGAAACAGACCTCCCTGACTTCTTCACATCTCACATCTCTGGCTCAGGAAGATCAGCTGTGAGAGCTCTCAGCCTCTCTGGTGGGGCTATTTTAAGGCTCCCATTCTCTAATGTTGGGGGCACCACTGAGGAGCCAGGCTAGGCCAGGTGAATAAATGAGCCTGGACAGGCAGCTGCTGTCCAAAATCCAGGATAACAGCTGTAAGTGACGTCTCCAGCCCCCAAGCTGTGCTGGAGGTGGGAGTGGGTGGTAAATCCGGGAGACAGAGTTCTGCTCTCCTCGAGGGGTGCTTTTCCAGTCTGCTGATGCTCCCAGGTATATTGAGCAGCGTGTGGGAGACCTCCACGGGGCTTGAAGTTTCAGGCGAGCCAGTCCTATGAGTTCAGGTGGCCTGGCCAGTGGAGAGTGGCGAAGTTCTGCGTTCTGGTGCTTCTCCTGTCCCTGTGAGCACCCAAGACCCAGCTTCTGCTCTGCAAAACTGGGCCAGCCAGCTGTGGTCAACAGCAGCAATGGTGTCTAATGCTGCCGCTCTGCAGGGCTGCTTCTACCCGCATCCTGCAGCATGGACGCTCTGTGCCGAGGGTCTGCTCACAGACCATGATGCTTATTCATCCCCATGATGTATCTGCAGGGCATACTGCCTACTGTCACATGAAGATGAGGGGACAGGAGCTCTGAGAAGCAGATGGAGCCAGTGTCCACCCACTGCCTGGCAGGCATTGTCACAACCCACAATGTACACACAGGGGCTGAGTTCTGAGGTCAAGTGACCTTCTGTGGGTAGGCCCTGACTCCAGGGCTCCCGGGTGGAGTCTAGCCACTCCAGATATCAAAGGCCCAGGCCTCGGGAGGGCCTAGGCTATGGAAGAGGCAGTGAGGCTGGTGTGAGGCATGGGCTGATGTGAGTTGAGGCCTGTTAGAATATGGTGTGGAAACAGGGTTGAGATTCTGTAGCAATTGGGGAATGTGTGCAAGGCTGGCCATAGCAAGGCTTTGCATTCCCTGAGGCCAACCTGGGTTCCTCCTCTGAACCATTAAGGAGTGGGAATGGAGGTGGAGACCCATGCTAGAGGGCCTCCTGGCCTGCTCTTCTTGCTGCATCTCCCTGGGTCAGTCCAGGCATTCCCAGGCACCTGGAACCCTCCTCACCCCAATGACCTCAGGCTGCTGCCCACAGAGTTCTTATTCCATGGTGACTGTGGTTTGAATACGAAAACAGCTGTGGTTCCTGACCAGCACATTAAGAAATTAAAATCCATGATTAACAGTTCTCCTTAAGAAAGAACTTTCTCCTGGGAGAAAGTCCTTCGCTGCCTAAGTTCTCAGGAGAGTATTGAGAATTAATTAGATGGGCATAGCACTTTGCCTCTGGGATTATAATGGGTCTAAGTCGAAAGCATCAAGAGAACAGCACCAGAGGCAGTGCCTGGGGGTCCCTCAGCATGATGGGCAGGTCTAAGGGAATCATGGAAGGGTCAGTGGTCGTGTATTAGTAGACCTTGAAAACATGAAACAGCACGTCAGTCCTGAGTTCCTGGAGAGTCTTGCTTTTGTGCTAAAGTGAGTACTTAAGCTTTTTTAAAAACAGCTTTATTGAGATGTAATCACAGACCATAAATTCCCCCACTAAGAGTCTGCAGTACAGTAGCCGTTAGTCTATTGACAGAGTCGTGCCACATCACCACTGTCAATTTAAATCAATTTTTCATTATTCCAAAAAGAAATCTCTTAAAATTTTCATTGCTCACCAGCCCCCTGGTCCTCCCAGCCCATCCCAAGCTCTAATCCCCTTTCAGCCTCT
Organism: Sciurus carolinensis; assembly: GCF_902686445.1. Classification (NCBI taxonomy): domain Eukaryota; kingdom Metazoa; phylum Chordata; class Mammalia; order Rodentia; family Sciuridae; genus Sciurus; species Sciurus carolinensis. The sequence continues at coordinate 15,807,188 of NC_062230.1, read as the reverse complement.
CTGTAGATTTATTTACTCTGGACTTTCACAGACGTGGAGTTTTACAGTGTGCCTTGTTTGTGACTGGCTTATTTCGCATGAAATGTTTCATGGTCCATCCGTGCTGTGGCGTGTGTCAGGCTTCATTCCTTCTTACTGCTGAGTGATCTTCCATTGTACATATGGGTCACATCTCGCTTATGCATTCACCTGTCAATGGGACTGAGATTGGAGATAACCACATTGCCTGTAGTGAATAATCCTGCTTTGAACATTCATGCTCAAGGTTTGCATGGACATTTTCGATTCTCTTGGACATGTACCTAGGAGCAGATGCCAAGTCATGTAAAAACTGTGTTTAATTGCTTGGGTCTGGTTTGCACCCCAGCTGCGCCATTTTGATCTTGGTCATCGTGGTGTGTGTGAGTTGGAATCTTATGGTGATGACTAGTGTCATCAAGCGCCTTTTCACAAGCTTGACCATTTGTGTATCTTCTTTGAAGACTTCAGTTTGGAGTTTGTGCCATTTCTTCACTTGGATTATTTGTCTCTTTTTCTCTTAAGTGGCGAGAGTTCTTGAAACACTCTGAATATAAGACTTCCAGCATATACGTGTGTCTTGAAGCATGAGCTTGGATTCCTAAGTGTCCATTCTATTTATTTTCATTGCCTCACGTGCTCTTGGTGCAGTGTTTATGCTAATGGAGCACTCAGATTTTGGGGGAACCATGGTGCAGGTGCACCTGGGCAGAGCTGGCAGAGCAGCTGCTTTTGGAAACCTAGTAAGTCCATGATTCTGAGCCTCCATTCTTGCTGTATGTCCTCTAGGACAAACTGTCCCCACAGAACTCAGTTTACCCACCTGTCAACAAGGCCTTGTACAAAAGTCTCGAGGCCCCATGCAGGTGTAAGGCTATAGGACATGCTTTCTCCTGAAGGCAGCTGAGAACTTGGTTGACTCAGGGAGCATTGAGCTAGTATGCCCAACGGTGTCTTTACACTACCTGCTTCTTGGAAAGGAACCTTCCAGGTATGCCCACAGCTGCCATGATGCAGCCATGACCACATCCCAGCAGAAGTATTCATCCCGCTAATTCCATGACATTCATCAAGCCTCTGCTGGGAACGCAGACATGATTCAACCCTGGGGCTCATGGGGAAGCCTCAGGCCCTGGCCATGGGTCCTCTCCAGCAGCTCTCTAAACATTCCTGCTGCTGTCAGGAGAGCAGTGCATACCCAGCCATCAAGGCAGCCAGTGCCTGCTGCTCACGGATGTGTGCAGAATGAGTGACAGCCTAGGCAAGCTGGGGTGGTACCCACAAGCTCCACTGCCCAAAGGGTCGGGCTGAGGAAAGAACAGCTGAGCAGGAGTGTGTGGTGGAAGCAGCCTCCAGCTGAGCCTCATTGTGATTGTGAAGGTCAAGTGAAGGTCATTCCCTTTAAGCACAGGACCAGTCTGTGCAAGAGCCCGCAGGTCAGGGGAACACTGTACAGGACAGAGAACCTCCGCAGGGCTGGGCTGTGCTGTCCAAGGGTCCAATGTGGCAGACAGCAGTCTACAGTGAAATCAGCTATGAGATAAGATTGCACTGTGGCTTCTCCATCTCTAGCTGCACCTCAAGTGCCTGCTGGCTGCCTGTGGCGGCAATACCATGTTGGAGCACAATTGCAGAACAACCCATTACCACTGTGGAGTCCAGCAGTCCTTGGTCTGAACACCGCCTGCAAGGCCAGATCCTGAGGCCTTTTGGGGGCTGGTGCCTGGTATTCTCCCCAGGAGCAGCAGTCAGCAGTGTTAGGCAGGGTGGCAGGGTTGAGAGGATTGGAGGGGCTGGCAGGACTGAGAGTGGAGAGAGGGAGGAACCTTCACTAGGTACCCTGCGATAGGACATGGGTACATGAAGTTGAGGAGGCTTCCAGCCTGGGTGACTGATGGCCTTCAGGCTCCCACTGGAGATGTCCAGGCAGAGAAGCATATGGTGCTGGAGCTTAAAGGAATGCTGCTAGGTCAAGTCTTGGGTTCACACCCCTTGCTGTGCCACTCTGTCAAACCTATTGCCCACTCTGGGCCTGGTTATCTTCATTGTGTGAGGCCAGAGTGGGAGGCTCAGATGCCCTACTGTGCCCAGATCCCATGTCTCAGGAGGAAATGTGGATCTGGGTGCTCTGCAGAGCGGCTGTGGCTAGTCCTTCTGTTCCACTGGTTCTTGGCCCTGTTGGGTTTTAGGTTCTCACTTCCCACTGTTAGTGGGAAGAGGAAATTTTGGTGCATTGGTGCAGCGGCTCTCAGAAAACAGCAACTGTGAGCCACCCAGAGAGGATCCCAACCGGTCCCAGATTGTGAAGCACATCTGCCTCGGCCACTGCAGCAGGGATCCAGGACACTAGATCCCACAGCCTAGTGGGTGAGGGAGGGCATCTGAGATGGGAGGAGGGGCTGCCTTCCCAGATCCTGTGGACCACCAGTGCACAGCACAGTTGGGGGCACCTGTGCTAACCCCCACTTCCCCACACGGACTACACAGCAGACATGGGCCAGAGGACCTGCTCTTAATTCCATAATGTGTAACAGTTCTATTCTGTGCCTACATATGCATACCTGCTGGCCACCTGCTCTCACCCCGAGTCCCGCCTGGCAGGCTAGCTTTACTACAGGGGAGCACACAGCTTCTCCACCACCTTTGTGTCTCTCCCTCCTGTTCTTCAGCATCTCTACATGGCTGGCTGAGAGATGGTCCCTCTGAAGCCACCACACTGGGCTGTATTCTGGCTCTGCCTCTGCTGGCAAGGCAAGGCCCTGAGCGGTCACTTCCTCCCCAAGGCACCAAGACTTTAGTCTCTGCTCCATGCTGCTGACAGGCCAATGCCTGAGGCAGTGGTGTGACTGTGGGTGTTGTATGGCTGTTGGCATTGAGAGGCTCAGGGTGTTGTATAGATGGACAGTTGCATGGTTGTATGGTGTTGGATGTCTGTAGACAGAGGAGTAGCATTAGGGTGGTGTGAGTATAAGTAGTTGCATGACTGTAGGGTGCTGGGTGGCTATGGGCAATGGGGTGGCTGGGCATTTGAGTGACTTGTGGGAGTCGGGTGATGGGGCAGTGGGTGTCTGTAGGGTTTTGTGGGTGTAGGTGGTTGTGGGGTACTAGGTGGCAGTGAGCAGCTGAATGGCGATGGGTGTTGGGTGACTGTGTAAATGGCAGAACTCTTCAGCACACATCACGTCCTCTAACCTTTACAGTCACCCGTGTGGAGGCCTTGTTTTTATTATTCATGGAGGGTGAAATTGAGGCTCAATTGAAGGTAAACAGTGAGCAGCACAGGCCAAGGCCTGAGTCCAGGGTCCCTGACTTTAGTTCCAGGCCCTCTGGGCAACATGCCACTGAGGAAAGGTCAGCTAGGAGCTTGGATCCTCACTGCTGTGGCTGGGAGTCTTTCCTGAGGGCCCTGGAGTTCCCTGCTCCTGCTCCCCAGGGAGCATGTGGAGGCACTGCCTCCTGGTGAAGGGACCTTGAACACTCCAGTTTATCTTGCATGTGCAGCTGGGATGGGCTGTGGTCCTGGGGTAGGGTCCCCCCCTCCCTGTTCACCTCCCTTGATTTCCGTTCCCTGCTGGGTCTTGGCTGAGCACTTGGGCTCTGACTCAGCCATGGGCCTCATGGGCTGCAGGGCCCTCCCAGGTGGTCTACTTGGCTCTCCTTTTGCAAAGAATAGAAACATATATGTCTGTTCCTGTGTCTCCAGAGAAACGCTCTGTGAACAGCTGTCCCAAGGCCCAGGAATTCCTCGCAGCCAAAATGCGTAAACACAGGCAGCTGCTGAGAAACCAGAAGGCCGCAAGGGTGTTTCAAATGCAGAAACCTGAGCCCTCCTGTACACACCAGGGCCTGTTCTCCAGGCAGCAGAGCATGTACAGAGCAGAGGAGTTGAAGGCAGGAGAGCAGGGTCCATGGTGAACAGCCCCTTCCTCTGCAATATCTTGTTGGTTTGAAGCAATGCCTAGTCCCATCTGACCGACTCCCATAACTCAACATGGTGCTGGGGCCATGGCAAGGAAACTCCCAGAGCCAAGATCCGGGAGTGTGGCAGCAGGCTCCCCTCTCTTAGAGGTGGTCACATGCAGCATGGAGACTCAGGGGCCTGGCGTCAGACTTCCCCTGGAGACCTTGCACTGGGCCACTGACCTGCATAGGAAGCTGGTACAGCCCATGATCACAACTGAAGTGACCCCTGCCAAATGTGTGGTCCATTCCAGTTAGAGGCATGATTTTCCTCTAGTGGCCATCACCCTGACCCTCTCTCTCCTCTCGGTTGGGAAACAGTGATCCACACATTGGCTGTCTGTGACCCTGAGCCCCTCCCTGGTGTCCCCTTTCTCAGCAAAAACTTATTGACTGACATAAGCAGGAGGACACCATGCACAGGCCTGGGGGAGCACAAAGTCACAAAATGTGCTGCTCAGAACCCTTATAGGCACGTCTGAAATGATGGGCTGAGGCTCACCAGGAGGTCACATTTGTCCCTCGAGTGCTTGTGGCAGCTGGTGACCAGGTGCAGGGAGGTCTTGGGAACATGCAGGCTTCCCCTGGTGCTGAGAGGCTGGGCAGGCAAGGTGATGTGGGGCAAGCCCTCCACAGTTCCCATGTGTCCCCACAGCAGTGCAGGATCTGGGGAGGGCAAGGCGTAGGAAGTATTAATAGAATGAGAGTTTAACAGTGAGCCCTCCCATGCCTCACCCTGAAGCGTGTGCCTTTGCAGACTGTAAGTACAGGGCATAGAGAGGACTCTGTGGAGGCCTTGTTGTGACTGGCACTAGAAGCCAGTCCTTCAAGAGGGTCCAGCTCCCTGCTGCATGTTGGCTGTGGGAGCCACATGCTTTGATTGACGTTCTATTGAAGGTCCATTAGATATGCACCTCAGGCCCTGTATAGTGGACAGAGACCACCATCCCTTTCAGGCACCCACAAATGCTTTTTGAGGTGGATGTGGTATGGGACATAATGGAGACCTGGCCAGCTTCCTTTGGCCTCAGGGTCCTCACCTGTGAAATGGTGGCACAGTGTGGCACACTGGGACACGTTGACAGGCTACTCAGCCCACTCACATGGTTGTTATAGGTTTTAACCCTAGTTGCAGCTGCCTCGACCCTCTGAGTACCTGCACCCCAAGGCCCTACAACCCCCACTCGGGCACTTTATCCAGTGCTGTCAATGTCTAACCTCCAGGGGTCCTCACAAGCCCTGGGACAAGCCCCCTTTGACCCTCTTGTGTGCCTGCAGTGTCCCTAGTAAGCTCACAGCTGAGCCAGGGATGAATGGAACTTCAACTCCAGACTCCAGGCCTGGTCTCCAAGAGAAGAGCAGGAGCTAAGCATACTGGGGTGTGGACACCAGGTGGCTTCCCCACCACTCCAGCCCCTCTGCCCTCTCTGTGCAGGACATGTGTCCATAGTGTAGCTCAACCCAGGGCCTGTCAGGTCACTTCTCCATGCTGGGCCCATGAAGCCAGCCTTCATTGATTGATCTCTTGGGAAATGGGGGTGACAGGTGACGGATCAAGAACCTACAGGCCATTCTGGTCCAGTCTAAGCTCAGTAGATACGAGGCGTGACTTGCTCAGAATCTCTGAGGTCATTAGTGCTTGGCTGGGACATCAGTGAGGATCCCTGCCACAGTCATGAGGTCTGCAATGGTGTCTACCCTGGCACTGGGCATGAAGCTGGGCACAGAACTCTCATTGTACCAGTGAGACTAGATGTGATGCCACAGTCCGGATCATCCCGTCTTGGTGCTTCTATTTGGTGACAGGAAACCTGGTCTCCAGCAAGGGTAGAGAAGGAGCTAGCAGGGGTCTGAGGGACAAGATATGACTTCTCAGAGGACAGAGAAAGAACAGGGGGTTGGAGTACACATTAACTCTGTCACAAGTGTGCATGCTGTATTTGCTGAATGAAGGAGCAAATGAGGGCGAACCAAGGCTGCTCAAGATGGCAGAAATTGCCAGGAATCCTGGTTGGGCTCCTGTTTGGGGCACGGACAGGTCAAGGAGAGGGCAGAGTAGGAGGCCCTTGACCCTGACAGGGCATCAGGGAATTGGATGCAAGACGTCTGGATTTGGGGCACAGCTCCCCACTGACTGATGCCCCTCAGGAGGACCAAGAATGGATACAGCATGAATCAGAGACCAGAGCCCATGCAGAGTCAAGCCTGCTGCAAACTAAAATCCTCAAAATTAAATACTTCTGCAGAGACACAGAGCAGCACCTGAGAACAACCAGAGACCACCTGGGAGGCCACCCAAGCAGTGTGTCTGCTCTCTCCGGTCCTCTGGCAGGAGCTGGGGTAGAATGGGGAGACTGAGGTACAGAGGACCTGCATTTCACATCGTCCCTGATCCAAGTGTGTTCACTGTGGTAGATGCCCCTGCAAAAAATGCTGTGGTATTCAGGAGACTAAAGAATAGACCTGCCCAGCAGTGGACACAGCTGATCCCACCTAGCATAGGCTTCCTCCAGGAACCTTGAAGTTCTGGTGCTCATATGAAGGGGGATAGTTTTGGTGGCAGAGACTCAGTATAGCCCACACCCTGTGGCCTAGCGTGCAGTCGCAGTACACAATAGTCCATCAGAGAAAATGGGAGTCCAGAGCCTGAGAGTGGACACTAGACCCATTGGCCTGCTCTCTGGGAGTGTACGAGGTCCCAGGACAGACCCTCCCAGAGGATGGCCCACTATTTGTCACAAGAACCCAGGCTTTGCACCTGGGCTGAGCACATGGGATTGGACTGTGACAGAGTCCTTGGGAGACAGCACTTGGGCTGTGGTCAAACACATTCCTACGCAGAGATCTGCAACCCCTGGGCTAAGGGTGTGTGGACTGGGGGGAAATAGAAGAGAAAATTTTCAGTTGTCTAGCAACCCTGGTGGGAGAGCTTTGAGTGGGTTTAGGAATGAGCAGGTACCCTTGAGTACCTCTTAGGGTGACCAGGTGACTTTGGAATGGTCTCAGGTGAATGGGAAACCTGTGAGGGCTCTTAGGGTGAATAGGAGACCTTTCAGGGGACCTTCTTGGGGTGCACAGTATAACTTTGAGGGGCCTTCAGGTGTGCAGGTTACCTCTTGGTGGGTCTTGAGATAAACAGGAGACCTGCACATGGTCATAGGGTGAGTGGAGACCTGAAAGTAGTCTTGGGTGAGCAGAACTCATGTGAGGGGTCTTTGGGCATGCAGGTTACCTTTGGGTGGGCATTGGGGTGAGCAGGAGGCCTTTCAGGGTCTTGCAGGCTGAGCAGTAATTCTCCGAGGAGTGGTCATGGTGGAAACCTTCTAGGCACATCCCCCACAGAGAAAGGCTTAGGTAAATAAAAGGGTTTTGAGGACCGGGGAGCCAGTGGGGAAGAATTTCCAAGGATTTGCTGTCCTGCTGATAAATAATTCATGTTTTGACTGCACTGAGCCTTCACCAGGCCCCAAAAGCAAACAGATTGCCCAATTGCTAGTTGTGGGTGTGGAGCCAGTAGTGGCCTGGGCCTGACCAGAAGTGGACAAGTACCCTTTTGTGTCCACATTCAGCTTAGGCCCATCTCCAGGCCCATTCCCCACCCAGTGGTGACTGTGGCAGGGCCTCCTGGTCTTCTGAAGCTTCAGCATCCGCCCTGGCAGGGAAGCCAGGCCAGGACCCATAGTCAGATCCCAACCCACTCAGTGGGTAGTTGCTGGACTCCCCTCATGCCATCTGGGCTGCTTGGGATCACACTCAAGGCAGTGAACTCCAGTACACAGGGGGACTTTCTTGCCCTGTCTGAAAGGTGTCCCTTGTCAGTCTTGGGTGACAGGTTTTTCCATTTTCTGTTATATCCCCAGCTCCCACCTAGCATGTCAGGATTCCGTAGTAAGTAGGATGCATCTGGTCCCACCTAGAGTGGAGCTTAAATATCAGTGGGAGATAGTTGATAAAGATGTGAACAAATAAATGGGAAAGGTTCTGAAAGGAACAGATTCCATGGGGAGAATTCAAGCTGAGGAGCATGATAGAGATGGGCTAGAACCAAGCAGGCTCATTCCATGGAGTCCGTGGCTTCCTCCTGCAGTTTTTGCAGAGCACCCACTCTGGGCAGGCCACTCGGCTGTGATCTAGAAGGTGGTATATGTACTGAGGCCTGAAAGACAGGGATGGTAGCTAGCACAGATCCAAAGCACAGCATCCCAACTGCAGGGTTAGAGGCCAGAGCGCGGCAGGATTCACCCTTCTGCTATATATAAGAGGTCCTGGCTTTGAGCAGGAGACACATGACCTGTCATGCTAGAGGCTCTGCCTGGAGCAGAAGACATCTTCTGATGCTCACGATGCCTCTGAGTGGTCTTTTGTTTTCTCAGATGCTCCTTGGGCACCCACTGAGTGACACCCAGGGGAGCAATGGCAGGAAGCCATACTGGCCTAGAAGATGGTGCAGGAGTGTGAAGGCATTGGTGGCAAAGCCCCATGAGACACAGGACCCAAAGTCACCTCCTTAGCGGGGCTGGACATGGGCAGTTCTTTGGATCTGGGCTTTAATGGATGCAGAGGAGATGCTGAGGGAGGCGCTGGGGAGGAGCCATGTGTATAGGACCTGGGATTGCCAGAGTATCAGCATCAGGGACAGTCAGGTGGCTCAAACCCAGGATAAGGGTAATCCTGGAGCCTGAGGAGGCCAACAGGTGCTGCCTCTGCAAAGAATCTGTACCCTTCTGAGCCTTCCTGGCCTTTGGTTCCTTGTTATCCTGTGCCTGCCCTCAGCCCCTTGACCTTGGATGCCATCAGAGGATGGCTGTCAGCCCCATGAGGCATTGTCATCGAGAACAAGTGGATGTTAATGAGTTCTATGAGATGTGCACATGATCCTGGGGGCGGTGGGGCGGGGGTTCACTGAGCAGGAGTACAACATGGGCCTTGGGAGGAGGTTCTCCCCTCACCAACCCTGCTTTGTTCAGCAGGGGTCCTACAGGTCTTTCTTTTGCTTTCCAAGTGCCCATGTCCACCTACATAGGATAGTCACTTCCTCTGCCTCTCAGCCACTGAGACCCCTGAGCCCACAGAACTTGCTAGCTAGGAACCACCCAGCCCAGGATGGTGGGGGGCTTAGGAACAATGACAACTAATGCATGACTCCCAAACCCTGAACTGGCTGCAAGGGTCTCTGAGCTAACAGTCCTATGACCCTGTGAAGGAGCATCATTTTCCATTCACAGACAAGGGCCCAGAATGCTGGGGACCACCATCCCACAGTCATCCTACTGCAGAACTGTGTCTGTGACACAGTGTGACTCCAGTGTCGAGGCCCTGACATGACAAAGTAACTGGGGATTGTTCTTTTCTCCCAGGTCCTATTTGCACAGGTCATCACAGTGTCGCTCAGCCCAAATCTGCTGGCATGGGTCCTCTGGCAGCAGGGATCACTCTGGCTCACCCTACACCTCTGGTCTTAGTTGTAACCAGAATGGCATTGAGGCTGGCCATGGTAGTTAGCCATCTACCTGCTCTTGTGTGGCAATTGGGGATTTCTTTGCTTAATAAGATAAAGGGTAGCAGTTGTGGAAATCTGACAGAGAGGTGAACCAGTGGTTAAAACTGAGCAAAACCCCCAGAGAGCACAGTCTTGAGTTGTGCCCACCATGCCCAACCTCAAATGGGGAGGCCACAGCCTGAGTCTATGGCCTCTGCTCAGAGCTGCTGGCCAAGCCTGGGCAGCCAGCCCCCAACCTCTCTGACCACCTTTCTGGCCAGACCTTGACCCAACTGCCTGACCACATGGGAGGATGTTCCTCTGGGGCTCCTGGAAATTACAAAAATTAAAGCAAGCAAGTTATTTTCTCCAAAAACATTCTCCCCACCACGATATCAAGATCGTCTGTTTTTCTTTGGTCGCTACATCGCTGGATTCATGCTGGTGTGTGGGCCTTGGTTCTAGTCATCACAGAAGGGAGGAAAGATGAAAAGAGGGGAGAGAAAATATGCTCTTCATTTTCCTCGTACCAGAGAGCAAAATGAAAGTCAGGGAATTTTGTTCAAACGCGGTTTGATCAGATCTGGTTGTTTGTGAAGCCCCGAAAGGAAATTCTGCAGACTTGAGATCTTCCACAAGCCCAGAAAATGGGCTGAAATGCAAGCTCATCATTCTGAATGCAGTTTATTTTCTCTATTGATACTTTCTAAAGAGAACTCTTGGAGGGAAAGCAAGATGTTGGCAGTAACATCCATGCTAAATATTTAATCCCTCCCTCCGTTGTTCGTGTCATCCCGTCATTTTATTACCTTTAAATAAAATGATGAACCACAGAGGTGAAACCCAGAAGGGAGTACACCTGTTTTCAGGCAGCTGAAGGGCAGGCCTCTCCCACTCTAGCCACGCCCTCTCCCATCTGGCCACACCTCCCATTCTGGCCACATTCCCTTGACCATGGCTGTGAATCCTGAATGAGTGACAGGTAGGTTTTGAAAACTAGAGGAACTGGGTGTGTAGCTCAGTGGTAGAGTGTTGCCTAGCTTGGTGAGGCCCTAGATTCCATCCCCAGCACTACAAAAACAAACAAACAACAACAAAGATAACCCACAGTAGAGCGTATGCTTTCTAGCAAATCCTTCCCCCCTTTGCTTTTGAAATTAAGACTTCACCATCACAATTATCTTTTAGTGGAATGAGTTCAGACTTTCCTTATAGTTAAAAATCTTTGAATCTCTTCTTATTGATTTTCATTAAATTGACCATAAGAGGAAGAGTCTTTCAGTTAATTTTTACCCAAAGAAACCCGTCATTTTTCAATTTCGGCATCCCACTTTGAAGAGCTGTCATTCTAGTTTCTGCAAACATGGTGCAGGGGACTCGGGTAGGGGGTCGATCTGGCCAGAGTGTAGGGTCCTAGTGGCCATCTGAAATCCTGCAAGTTCCTGCTTGGTTCTGAAGCTCTGGCCATCCAAGAAGACTGCTTGAGTCTGTGGGAAAGCCAACACAGTCTATTGCACAGGTCTCACTGGGTAACAGAATCCCAGGAGGGAGACCATCTAACCCCCTGTGGGCCTCAAAATCCCCCATCAGTTGGAGGGATTTTGTCAAAATGAAGTAGGTCAGTAGGAGACCCTGCCCTGTGTGATCTTGGCATGGTGCTTCCTGCCCTCCCCAATCCTCAGGCTCCTTGGAAATCTCCATGTGCTCAGAGGCCTTTGACCTCTTTCTTGGGTGCTGTGAGGGCTCCGGTCCCTCTACCCAGACAGACACCCAGAGTCCAGGCAGCTGCAGAGACTGGGCCCAGGCACCAGAGTCCTGGCTCAGTGCAGGGCCAATGAGCCAGGCCTGTATCCCCACCCCTCCCTTAAGAGACTGCAACACTCCACAGAGAACCTGGGGGCCATGGGCACCAGGAGGTCACAGTCTCCACCGCCAAGAACAAATGCATCGCAAAGACAGGCGGCAGATATGGACGACCCCCTGCTGGAACCACCTTCTTCGCAGTGTAGCCTCCGCTCTTGACTGCACCCCTCCTGCATCCACTAAGGTTGGCCCTGCTGAGCAGGGTCCTTTTTTTGTTTCTGCCTTCAGCATATATGCCCCTGCCCCTCTCACCACTGAGGGCCCCATAGCTGAGACACCTCCTCCCTGAACTTGGTCCTGGAAGCTTTTCTGGATGCCACCTGCCAGCAGCATTAGTTGCAGAAGGGCACTGAAGCCAGGTGAGCAGCAACCCCAGGACTCCCAGGCAGCAGTGCCCACCCCCTCAAGTCTGCTGGCACAGTCAATGGCCCACTGTTCTTGCCAAAGGGCCCCTTTACCTCAGGACTAGAAGGTCTCGGTCATAACCCTGTTTGCCGTAGAACACATGTGAAAGGCACATTTTCCAGGGCAGAGGCGTTTAGAGAGTGCATTCTGCCTGCATGTTGTGCCGTGTCCCTTCACTCTAAGGAATTCCTTTTCTGGGGACTTGACAGTGATAGATTCCAGCTGGTGCATAAACAATCCTGACACATCGCTGCCCTCCCCATCCCTCCTGGTCTCCTGCCATCCTCATTCTCAAGTTCCCTCCAACTTGCCCCCCAAAGGTGGAAAGAGCAGGTGCGACACCGCCCAGACTCCTGTCCACAACCACAGTGGCTCGAGAGCCACCCCCAGCTCAGATGGCACTGACCACTGAGGACTCTGCACCCAAGAGAGACCAGGGGGTGAGTGAGCAAGGTGCCTGAGGGGAAAATGAGACAGATGAGCAATGCCCCCCGCCCATGGTCTAGAACAGGCGAAGCCAAATTTAGCACAAAGTATCTGGTGCACTTGACTAAACGTCATGCTGAGCTACTGCCAAGGAGAAGCCCCCTCACCTTCCAGAACATTCACCCGCTGAAAACCTGGTATTAAACAGCTTAATATATCCCATTACTGCAAGGAGGCTGTTTTCTGCTGTGAGTGATGAGAAGATTACCCGGGACGGAGAGGCTAATTGCTGCCTCCATGCCTTCGTTTGGTGAGTCAGGGATCTGCCGTGTTTACAGGAGAAAGGAAGCATCTGTTTTCTTTGGACTTTGGCCTCCCTGAGATTGGGCCCGGGGTAGGGTGCCCCAAGATGTCCAGCTGTATCCCAGAACCCTTTTCTGTCACCTCATCTTTGGAGACAGGCTGAAGTCTAAGGTTTTATAGTGAGAATTTCTGGATCATGTAGGGCCCTAAATGAAACCATGTGTCCTTGCAAGGAGGGACTGAAGCCCCACATGACCAAATTGGAGCTGAGTCACTTTGCCCATCTGTCCTGCCATAGTTGCCAACAAATCTGTATTAGTTTCCTGTTGCTGCTGTAACAAATACCACAAATTTGGCAATCCGAACAGTACAGATCCCTTCTCATAATGGGGAGTCAGAGCCTAACTGAATCAGCAGGCTGTGATCCCTGGGAGGCTCCTGAGAATCTGTCTCCACCTCTCCCTGCTGCCCTGGCTCATGGATCCTTTCTCAGTTCCAAAGCTAGCAGGACAGCATCTTTTGTAGTCAAATCTCCCTCAAATCCTCTTGGGAGGTCCCTGGTGCTTTGCATCAAGCCCTCCTGGATGACCAAGAAGATCCCCCCACCCCAGGATCCTTCATAACTTATCAGTAGAGTCCCTTCTGTCATTGTAAGGTACCATGGCACATGCTTGGGGATTCAGACATGGGCATCTTCAGGGAACAGAAGTCATTCTCACTTTAATATGAATGAGCATAATCAATACTTATTGTGTTTTCATCAGTGCTAAGGAAAATTCCTCTAAAGGAAGGTGTATGGTGTTCACTTCTGGGGGAGGAAGGTTTGTGGATGGTCCCAGGCTGTGTGAGGCCTCTGAGAAGGCAAAGCCCTTCTGTGAAACGTCAACTGATATTCATGGGTGTCCACAGCTTAGCATTCCACATGATGCCAACCTTCCTAGTGGCCTCTGGGGTCCTGTGTGGCCTCCAAGTAGCAGAGATGCCCAGACATTCTTAGGTGTTCAGAGAGAGGTATGTTAGCACCTTGCTGGGGTCCTGGTCCTTTTGGATCTCTCCTTTTCCTTCTTTCATAACCCCCGAGCTGTGGTAGCCACAGGACCATCCTTCACTGGGGTGTCCACCTTGGGGCACCCTCAGCCCACTGGTGGTTTTGACATTAGCCTTGGAACCAACTTCTTTTCCTGCCTGCTCAGTACCGAAGTCAGGTGCGACCAGGCTTGGTCAGCTTGTGGCTTGTGACTTCAGGGGCAATGCTGAGGGATCTCAGGGACTGGCAGCTCCAGGGTGGGGGGCCCGGGGGGGGCCCAACTTGGAGCAGTCATGAAGGGACCCAGAAGTACCCATCCTTGGGCCTCCTAGGGTCTTGACCACAGTGTAGGTGTCTCAAGTCTGCTTTGGGGACTCTGCTCAGATGACTCAGGGAGGGGCTGCCACAATGCTCTGCAGCCCCAGGCCCCATCCTAGGCACCTGGCAGGTGCCCAGCTGGTGGCTCCCTTGTGCACAATTGAGTCAGTGGCTTATGAAGAACTGAAGACAGGTGCTGGGGCTCCTGCCAGGGCCTACCTGCTCTGAGTCAGGCAAGGACCTGGATGGACACTCAGCCTCTGTCCACTGCCAGCTGCAGAGCTCTCACCAGTCCTCTAAGATGTGGCAGCCCCACACCCCCTCAGCCCTGCCCCAGGGCCCATGGAAACCCCAAGGACCCTCAGGGGTAGGATCAGCCACTTGGGAACAACCACAAGGCACTTGCTTCACCTAGGAGGCCCCACGTGTTGGGAGCAAGAAGTGTCGAGACAGGCTAGGAGGCTATCTGTATGTCAGCCATCTGCCTTTAGCCCATCATGTCCCTTGCCCAACCAGCACAGCTGACTCCTTCTCAAACCCAGAGTGTTGATCCCTTGTCTGTCACCTACAGTGAACACCTGTGAGGTTTATGGGGAAGACATAAAGGTTCAAGGATCTGCGTGTGGACTTCAGGATGTAAGTCCCTCCCCCAGTGGACCATAGGGGTCCCCTTAGTTCACCCACTGCATGGGTTGATTGATTTCAGCTGACTCCCTCCTCTGAACCTGTTTTCTTACGGTACCCTGCCCCCCCCCACCCTGCAGAAAACACCAGAGCCCTCCTTGACCCAGTGAGGCCATGGGTGAGGCTCTGCCCTGAGCAATGCCTCCTCTCCACCCTGTGGAGCTGCAGCAGCTGCATCTGGAGGCATGAGGTTGTGCTGCTGGAGCTGGTGGGCAGTGGGCTAGTGACCTTGGACCCTGGGCTCCCAGTGCACCCAGACCAAACTCTCCTATTCCTCCTATATCCCCAGTGCTTTGTCCCCATCCATGATCAGGGCGGTTTTGTGTTCTTGGTGCTCAGCCAGCCAAGTATCAGATAATGTCTTGCTTTTACCCTGGAAGAAGAGGCCACACCCTTCACCTGCCCTCCACACCTGAGTGCTCCATCCTTGGAGACCGGGCAAGGGGAGGTTGCCAGGTGACTTGGTTCACCGGCTTGTCCCGACCTGGCACAGCAGGTTCAGTACTTTTCCAAAGCCTGCCCTGATGCTGAGCCAGCAGTGCCACTTGGGTCCCTGGTCAGGAAGGAGGCCAAGAACCTCCAGGCACACTGAGAGGGCATCAGGGGCACCAGCCTGCTAGGTTCCATAAGATGCCTTGACACCCCCTCAGCCTCCTCACAGCCTCGACAGGACTCTCTTTGCCCTCAGTTGTGAGGGGGACAACCCAGTCTTGCCATTGGCAACCACAGAAATGTCCCCATACATCCCCTGATCTTCAGCATGGCCTCAGAGTCCTCCCATAGCAGCCGATATAGCTCTGAGACCTCCATCCTTTTGGCCATTGTGGTGACCGGGACCCAACAGCAGTTAGGCAGTGGCCACCTGGAGCTTGTCCTTTCACTATGGCGTGGGCATCAAGGGCAAGTGGACCCTGCTGTTCAGTTCTCCTTTCCCCCTCCTCTCTGGTGTCCCCCACCTCTTTGGCCCTCTCTTCCCTCCCTTGGTTTGGTGCAGACCCCAAGGGTCCTCAGCACCGCACAGAGATCCAGCTTCCCTTCGAGGCCTCAGCATGCCTTTCCTTAGCTGTGTCCTGCTGGGTGGCAGAGCCCTCTCCTTCAGGTGCCACCTTGACCAGCCTCTGCCTAGAGGCCTTATCAGGGCCAACTAAACTGGGCACCACCCCAAGGAGCTGACAGTCTGTGAGAGAACTGAAACAGCAACAGCCAGGGGTCATAAGCCCTGACCCCAGGCACTGGCAGGTGTGGGATGGTCTCCTGGGGAGCTGTCTGGAGCTGACCTCAAAATGTGAATGTCACCCACTAAGGCCCAGCAATTCTGAGCATGAACAGAACAGAGGGAGAGTTCCACCTGACCTTGGCAGGAGGCCCTGTGTCTGCAGTTCCTCCCCTGTGTGCCCAGGGAGCAGGCTGCCGTGCATGCAAAGACCACATGTGAGTGATGTTCAAACTGCCAAGAACAGGTGGCAGCCCAGGGCACGGCCTCCCTCAGTTCACCTGGCAGTATTCATGTCAGCCTTGACACTGGCATGCTAGTGAGCATGGGACTGTCCCCCTGGGAAGTGGATCTCCTTGCCTGTGACCAGCGTAGGTTTGAAGATGTGTGGAGCAGCTGTACCTAGCCTGCCGGGCAGACTAACAATTGTCACTTGAGTTCAGGGAGGGGAGTGGCAGATCCTGCATCTTGACCAGTGTCGATTCCTGGTGGGTACACATGTCGGGCCCATCACAAGACTTGCCTTGAACATAGAAGGCCCACAGGCTGCTCTCTGACCAGAGAGCCAACCACTTCCGCCCCCAGCCTTGCAGAGTGTTGATGTCCAGGCAGGTCTGCTATAGAAAGGGTATGCAGGGGTGGGAGCAACAATGTGGAGGACTGAGATTTGCCTGGCTGCCACCAGGCCCAGCGAAGTGCCAAGTTGTCACCCAGTACCATAAGGCTGAGCTTCTAGGACAGTCAGGAAGGAGTAATGGCTGAAGCCCAGTAGGTGCTTGGCTGCCCTGAACAGAAGCTGCTCGTTACCACCCTCCCTGTCATGACTCCTGGAGGGGGTCACATTGCCAGATATCCAGAGCCAGGTGGCCTGAGGAGCCAAGTGGCCTGAGGAGCCTGGTGGTCAAAACTGACACCACCTCCAGGATTCCAATCTGAGGGTCCACATTCCGCCAGCATGAGAGTTTTCTTATCTCCCCCGGTGACTCCCAGGTTCACTGGGGCTGAGTGGGTATCGAGGCATCAGAGACAGGGGTGACCCCCATGCAATACATCTACCTGGGCCCAGGACAGGCATTTAGTTTCAACAGTTCAGTCAACTGTGGTGTTTTCTGGAAGTTGTCCCTAAGGTCTGAATGACCATGAGGGAGGGTCTGAGGAAAGCTGGGGAAAGAGGGAGATTGGGCTAGGAAGGCTCAGACACACCCCAGTGTGACCCCAGGGACCAGGCCAAGGTGGACCTGCCAGACATCCTGCCTGGAGGCCCTGCTTTGCTGCCATGGAGTAGAGTCATTGAAAGAACCTGGGAGAGGTCAGGTGGACAACAGCACCCAGAAAGGTCAACCACTTGCTTTTCCCAGTCAGGCTTTGCTATGAGTGCCAGGTTCCAGTTCAAGAGAACCTTCTGTGGCAAGTAGTGGTCCCTTGGTCCCATGGTGGCTGCCCCAAATCCTTCACATTTTAAAAGACGTAGACAGCTGCACCATGGTGGGTACAACAGACCCCACCTCAGGTCAGAATTCACAGCTACAGCTCTTTCGGAGCATGCGGGGGGGGGGGGGGGGCCTGGGCGGGCACAGGCACACGGCTTGCTTTCCTCGGGTTTTGGCCATTACCAGTGGGATGCCATGACCAAAGACCAACTCTCCTCCACAGAGGTGAGATGGAAGGGAATATGCATCTCTGATGGAGGACATGGCCATAGCATGAGAGGCAGCTATGGCCATGCTGTCTTTGAACACCCTGGAGCTGGGACTCCTCACCACAGACCAGGATCAGACAGATCTGAGCATGCCCAGGTCTGCCACTAAGCTGGGGTGAACACATCCATTGGGGAGGTGTGAGGCTTTGGCTCCCCAGGGGTCTCTGCAGGGGCTGTAGCACCCCACCTGAGCAAGGCCTTATACCATGAGCCCATCCCCTGC
Organism: Sciurus carolinensis; assembly: GCF_902686445.1. Classification (NCBI taxonomy): domain Eukaryota; kingdom Metazoa; phylum Chordata; class Mammalia; order Rodentia; family Sciuridae; genus Sciurus; species Sciurus carolinensis. Next base: position 15,789,570 of record NC_062230.1, on the reverse strand, counting down.
CCAGCCCGGTGTGTTGGGATCATGGTGTACACTGGGCTGTACTTTCCATCCTGTGTGGTCTGGAGGCTGTGTCCCCAGAGGTTGTGAGGGTTCCTAGAGCACCAGGAAATGGGAATCAGGATTCCTGGAGAGTATCAGGATGCCTACAGGGCAGGACCCTTAGTAGGATGTCCACAGTGATGGCTCTAGCTTTGGAAGACATGAAATCATGGGAGGTCACTGCAGCGAGCTTCCTGCACGCCCCCTTATTCCGACCCGACTCAACTGGGGTGGGTCACGTTATAATCATTTATAACACACACACACACACACACACCCAGGGCATTTGGCTCTAGGACTCAGTTTGAGAAATGCTGGTTCACAGGATGTGTCCTCCTCCCCAGAGCTGTGGTCAGGGTGTTGCAAGCAGTGACCAGCAGGTGGCCAGGTTGTGGGGAGCAGCTTGGAGGGGTCAGCAGGGGGCCAGGGTGTGGGGAGCAATGGGCAGGATCTCAGCCAAAGAGAAGGGGGCAGCTTGTGCCCTTCACTGCCCTCTGTGCCATATCACAGTGGGGTCTTGAAAAGTGCCCTGGGGTGTCATCCAGTGATTGTCAGGATGAAAGGCAGGCAGCCTGGGGAGGGGCCGCGTTGGTGGGGCTAAGGGGGAGCTGCCAGTCACTGCAATGGAAGCCAGCAGTTGGCCTGGGGGATAAGCTGGGAATATCCCCCTCCTCCCTTCCCCTCATGGGCCACTGGGACCCCTTAAGGGTCTTCTTGTTCTCTGCTCATCATGTACAAAGGGAAACTGAGGGCCACGACCACCAGTAAGCCCCCTTGACAGTTCAGGGTACAGCAGCAAGACTGAGGAGCTGACAGAGTGGATTTGGGGGGCACTGGAGAGGTGTGCTGGAGCAGCAGGCCCAGGAGCACCTTGGAGACTCCTGGGGGAGGGGAGCATGGACAGACAGCACCCCTCACCACTTTTCTGAACCTCTGGGCCATTCAGGGAAGGGTTCCTGGAAGCCGAAGAGCCCACGGGTGGTATATGGGGCTGCCATGGGCCTAGGCCAGCTGCCTGCTTCTGGGATCATTGAGGAGGTGGGTGACAGGGAACCAGGAACTGTTCCAGGACATCAGAGAGGCATCAGGGAAGTGCCCAGCTCCTTCCTGGAGCCGCAAGGCTGAAAGCCAACTGGATTTCAGGTGTTCATGTGATGTGCTCAGAGGGCCACAGGGGTCAGGGAGAAGGACTGGCTAAAGGATCTCTCACTGTTGGGCTCCACAAACATTACCTCTGCTCAGACTACAGTCTGTCCACACATACTGTGACCGTGACGTGGGGGTGACAGAGACAGAGGAAACGAGGCGCCAAGGCTGCAGGAAGACAGAGGCCACTCTGCACCTCCTGTCAGCTCCCCATTCATCCTCAGCTCATGAAATGCCCGTCCCTAAGCAAGCCTGGCTGGGCACAGCATCTGCAGGGCAGAACGCTTCTGCCCCCAGGCTCTTCCCCTGCGTCCACACAATGCTGCCCAGTGTAGCATGTGCCAAGCACTCTTTGGACCAGGAGCAGCGTTCTGTCCCAGGCTGCCGGAAAAGGTCCCATAGAAGGGCTGAGACAGACTGAGGAGGGAAGTCCAAGAGCTGCAGTGCCGTAAAAGCTGGGGGCCTGCTGGGCCCCAGCTTGACTTAGTGGAGAAGCAATCAGAGCAGGTGGAGCAGGAGGAGGGCAGGCAGGGGGCTGAATTGGCATTTGCACCTGATGGAACAGCCCCAGGCCAGGATGGGAGAGCTTGGGTGTGAGGTGGCCCTGCATCCTGTGGCTTTTCAAGGTTCATTCGTTGGAAGCCACTTGCTTCCGCTGCCCTCAGGGCTGCTCCTCTGCTTGCATCAGACAGGGCCAGGGTGTCCCCTGCCTAGGGCCCTGAGCCCTTGTCCTGCTGGCCCAGAGCCAGGGTGAGGTTGCTCCTGAATTCTCTGCCACTGCTGCAGCCTGCAAGTGCAGCTGGACAGGAGCTGCTGGTGGGCTGTGTTCCGACGGCCAGTCTGTGCAGCTGACTCAAGTAGGCAAGCCAGACATGCGCCCCGGAGCTCTGAGGCTCTTTATGCAGAGGGAAATCAAACTATCTCTTCACGGCCACTGACTGCTCTTTTCCAGCCCCTCTGTGCAGATGTGCCCAGAAAAATCAGTGGAAGGGTCCTCATCCCTTCTCCCCGAGATCCTTTCAACAGCGCTGTCCTGCAGGGTGTGCGTGTTCAAGTGTTAGTGTGTGCCTGTGCCTGCTTGTCATTGTGTGCCTGCCTGTAGTGTGTGGTCAGAACTTCGCCTCACAGTTTCCTGCCCCATCCCTCAGGTCCCTCTGCAGACAAAGCCTCACCTGGTCAGTCCCAACCTAGGCCCCAGTTGCCCATGTCAGCTCCCCTCAGGCCTTGCTGCACTTTGACCACTAAGGGCTGACTTCAAGGTGGCAGGCCTGGGGAACTCCAAGTAGACACGCAGCCTGCCCCTGCCAGTGTGGACTACACCTTGGCCCAGGGGTTCCAGAGTGTACTTCATCTCAAACCGCCCAGGTTGCTTTCATTCTCCCTCCAGGGCTTGGACTGGGGCCTGGGGCCACACTGCTGGTCAGTGGCAGAGTGAAGATGCAACTGGCCACCGCATTGTCTGTACCTCTGATGACTCTATGCAGGCCCTGTGCATATCAGGCAGGAAGAAGGGAGGGGCTCCCTCATGGTTCCCCAAAGCTACACACCATGGCTGACAGGGTTGTGTACCTGGGAATGGCAGAGAGAGGTCCTGGAAAGGACTGAGATTCCAGGGGACTTCCGGGAGGTGGTGGCCAGGGGAACAGCCTGAGAGCACAGAGGCAGGAAGGTAGAGAGCGAGGGCAGCCAGACATATCAGAGGTGCCAGGAGGCCTCAGGCAATCCACAGACCTTTGCTGCCCACCATGCAGCCACTGGCCATTTAGATTTGAATTAATTTAAAAAATAGATTTAAAAGCTGGCTCCTCATTTCAAGCTCCTTGTAGCCACATGTAGCCCATGGCTGCTGTGTTGGACAGTGAAGAATGAATGACACTTGGCTCACAGAGAGAAGGTCTACCAGCCAGCCACGGAGGCCACCAAGTGCTGCCTCCACGTGGGGCTGTGCCCAGGGGCTGAGGCCAGCTCTGCCCACCCAGCACGTGAGTGGTCAAGGCCAAAATTTGCCAACAAAAATAATTCTGCCTTCCATAACAGACTTAAGACCAAAGTGTCAAGGACTAGGTTAGGATCAGGGCTAGCGCTACACTGTGTGTGAACTGTTCACACATGAAGCTCCAGAAAACTCACAGAAATCCCACTTCAGTCCTTATCATTTCCAGTTAAAAGTGACTTCAGGGCTGGGATTGTAGCTCAGTGGTAGAGTGCTTGCCTAGCATGCATGATGCACTGGGTTCCATCCTCAGTGCCACATATAAATAAAATAAAGGTCCATTGACAACTAAAAAAATATCTTAAAAGAAAATGACCACAATCTAGGAGAACTGTGTTTTGGAAAACAGGCTTTGCTGGGAGCCAGGGCTTCCAAGTTGAACACAGGGCTGATTGATGTTCAGCCTCAAGGGCTCCCAGCTCCAGAAACAGCCACCACAGAGCCAGAGAACCAATGAACCTGCTGTGACCAGCAATGCTTTAAAAAAAAAAAATGAAATTTTAAATAAATTTCAAAGCCAGGAGATTCCACAAAGTCTGGACTCAACCTCAGGAGCCTCGCCCAGCAGAGGACTCATGCTGTTGCCACCAGTGCCCCAGGCCCTGTGTGCCATCTTCTCTACTCTCTTGCCTGAGAAAACACACTGATGACCAGGAACCCCAGCCCAGCTGGCTAGGGGACATACACTTTGTCCGTGGTATGCTGTCCGCATTACATTGTACAGAGGCCAGGTGCAAGGCCAGGTACATTCCCAGCCAAAGTCCTGTCCGGCAAGTGACCACGGATCATGTGGAATGGTTAGTTCCTGGTGCACCACCTTCCGCACTGGTTCCTGGAAAGGCTGATGAGGAAATCCATTACTGGGGCAAGTGATGTTCAAGGAACCACCAAGAACAGCTTATTGTTTCTTCCCAAGAAGAACTGGGGAGGGGCCCAGCTAAAGTATGGCCATCACCTATAGCCTAGACTGGATCCCCCCCACCGGAATCCACAGCTCACCACAATGGGTCTCCACTTGGCCTAGCTATGTGCGACAGTAACCTCAGCCAGCATTGGGGTTGGCAGCTCAGAGAGGCCCGGCTGATCTCACCTGCATATCTGGAAGGAGGGACCCAGACCAGGGAAACTGGGGGATGGACTCATGATGGGGCAGAGTGTAAGTCTCCACGCTGGGAGCATCCAAGCCTAGGCTGATGGTGCCCACTTGTGAAGGAGGTTGGCCTGGAGCAGGGTGAGACCCAGGCCACGTTTTCCAGCACTTGGAAAAGTGGCCAACACAGATCCTAAGGAGCCATCCTTACTGGGTGGAGTTCCCCAGCTGGACTTGCCTGAGAGGTGTTTCCTGGACTATTGGTGGAGGCTGGAAACAGTGGACCCAGATTCCATGCCAAAAACATTGCTGCTCTCAGATGTGAATTTGAGCAACAATAGGTTAACCGTTCCAAATTCTTAAGGTCAAACACTATGTTGCGTCAGACATTTGAAAGGACGCTGTAACTTGTCCCTGCCTCCCTGGGAGTTTGTTGAACAGCCCAGAACCTGAGACATAAGGGATATTCAAAGTCTGCAGAGCAATGGTGGCCTTCAAAGCAGGCCTGCCTGTGGCGACCTGAGCAGAGGGAGCTTCAGTGCAGTTTACAGATAGAAACTTTCAACAGGCAAGAGATCCTGCCACGGCAGGAAGCACAGACAGCCTCACCCGCAGCAGGCTGAGTGCAGCCTGCACTGTGAGCAGCTCCAGAGAGGAGCCTGGAGGGTGGCATGGCCAGTACCCTGGAGAGGGGACACAGTCCTCCTGGTTAGAATCTGCTGACCTCCCAGGGTGCCGGCTGGTGGCTTCCCTGCTTGTCTCCCTGAGCAGCCCTGAGTGTCCTGAGCCTGAACCACCCTCACCCTCTCTGCACTCCAGCCAGGCCCCTGGATCTCTGGCGGGAAGGGTCCAGGTAGTGCTGGGTCAGGAAGCCCAGGTTGCAGCTCCCCAACCCTGGGCTCCCACCAAACCCCAAGACTGCTGTGTGTGGGGAGGACAAGAGTGGAGAGTGGACTCCCAGGCGGTGATGATGCCCCTAGCTGTGCACACCAAGGGAGGACCCAGCCCTGTGACCTGGGCCGGGGCCGTGGTGGCACACACGCTGAACAAGCACCAGCCTTGCTGAGTCGCCAAGTGCACAAACAGACCGATCAGACTCTCCAGAGGAGCTCTGGACTGTCTGAGCTGTCACTGCAGGTTGCTGAGTAAGTCCCTGCCGCTGTGGCCTCATCATCTCTATCTGTAGAGTGGGAGAGTTGTGATCCTGAGTTTCCTCCACCGTAGAGCATTGAGGACCTGAAGGAGCCAGGTCCCTCAAGGGAGCTGCCCTCTGGCTCCTGCCTTGGCAGGCCACCCACCTGCCCATAACTTGGGAACATTGCAGACCTGGTTGCCTACCACTGCCAGACAGGCCTCCAACAGGACAGTCGGTCACTTGGTACTGAGAAGCCAGGCTCAAAATCAGAGTGTATGGGCACTGGGCACGACATCTCATATCCTATCTGGCTATTCCCTGAACTTAAGGGGAGAGGCCCAACACAGCCTGTCCCTTGTCCAAGGCCACCCAAGCAGCACTAAAGTCCGGAAACCCAACCCCCAACATGCCGGGGGGAAGTCAGGACTCCAGGGAGGAGCTGCTGGCAGCATCCACTGCAGGTGAGGGGCCAGCACCGTGCCAGAGCAGCTGGTGGCCCAGCTCTGGCTTTGTGTTGGGAAGTCACAGGTGGTGCATTACTGCTCCAAAGAGAGAGTTTCTGTCTGCTCACCAGCCAGAAGGGCAAGAGGGATGCTGTGGCTCATCCTTGCTGGCACTGGGGAAGGTTCCATAAAGGATTTGCCTTGGGACTGAGGATGGCAAATGGCTGTATTTGAGATTTAAACCAAAACTTCTCAGGACTGCAGGATGACATACTAGGCAGAAAGCAAGATCCACAGTCTGTGTAGGGCTAAAGACCATGGGTCAGACATGCTGGATGCAGGCCTGGTCAGAACCTTTATAAGGGGACCCAGACCCAGGGGCCCTGTTTCTCAAACTTCAACTTCTCTGATTGAGCACCCCTGAGTCCCGGGAAGTCCAGGCTGGATATTCCTTGAGACACAATGCTGACTTAACCCTGGAGGTGGAAGGGAGACTTTTCCAAGAGAAGTGTCAGCAAGAATGGAGGAACAAAGACAAGAACAGGAAACAGTGGGGAATTACAGCTCAGCTTGGGAGCTGGACAGGGCAGTGAGGAAACTGAGGCCCAGGCCCCAGTGCCATGTGTCCCTGTGGAACAGGAAGCCACACAAAGGGGGCCTATGAAGGCTGCCCAGCCTCTCTTTCAGAGGAGACAGCGACTGAGGAAGGCATGTCTGCAGAGAGATTGTCCCCCAACCCCAGCCCAAGCCCATGCCCTGGAAAGGTGTGTGTCTAATCCAGTTGGGGGCCATCTTTCTGCAGCAGGGCCACTCAGCTCTTATCTCCTTATCTCTGGGTGCAGAGGCAGGTGCTGCCTTTGCCCATCAGCTTAGCCAAGAAGCCATTTGGCAGGAGGTGGGTTTCCAGGGGAGCTGGTTTGGGGAGTACCAACCCCATGGTACAAGTGCTCCTGCCCACCTTGGGGCAAGTGCTCCATCTGTCCACAACTGCCTCCCAAGTCACTAAACAGGGCTGGGAGGAGGTACCCGGCCCCACGCAGCATTTCCACCTGCAGCACAGGCTGCAGAGGGTAGTGAAGCAGGGAGCAGCTGGGCAGCCCTGAGACCTAAGTACTTATTACCCTTAAGTATGCGTACTTAATGGTACGTTTGCATCATTTAATTTCCAACAGTGACTCTGTGACGACCGGTTAGCAAAATCTTCAGACGTTTAAGTTACCTCTGGAAAACTGGTACAGTGTGTCCAGCATACAGCGTGCCCCTCAGCTGGGGCATTGCTCAGTGACAAACCCTTTCTGTTCTCCCCATTTCCTCCAGGCAAACGAGGGAGCAGGAGACGCCTCCCGACTTTTTTTATTTCTCTGACTATGAGCGGCACAATGCGGAGATTGCTGCCTTCCACTTGGACAGGTGAGCCCCTCCTCCACAGAGCAGCCCCTTCCACCTGGACAGGGGAGCCCCATCCTCTGAGAGCCAGGTGCCCATCAAGCATCATTTCACAGGTCTGTTAGTGCACATCCACCAAAAGGCACAGGCCTAGGCTCTGAGGTCCACAGTGCATTGTCACAGTCATCTCCCCATGATGGTCTCCATGGTCTCTGTTCAGAGCACCCTGCTCGTGTTGGTTCCTCAAATTCTCTCAATGCCCCATGGGCAAACCTTCACATCCCAGGTCCACAGTCCAGAAAACTGAGACTCTGAGAGAAATATCTGCCCAGAGATGAGCCCTTCCCTCGTGGCCCTGATATCCCAGGCAGGTGCCTCCTGTGTGCCCAGCAGAAGCATCAAGATGAACGGTAGGTTTGGGGTTTCAGAGAACACAGGAAAAAGAAAAGCAGGCAGGAAGAGAGGAAAAATTATTATTGCTGTGAATTTTTACATGGATAATCACAGGGTGGGTCTTCTCTGAGGGACCAAAGAAGACTTCCTGGAGGAAGGAGCATCCACAGCAGAATGAGGGGAGGCCTGGCCCCAGCCTCCTGAGCGTCAGCTGTGACCCACAGGACGAAGCTCAGTTTCAGATTCCACCCAGCTGCAGGGAGGTGGGACCACCCACAGGAGTCCTATGAGATGGCCAGTGTTTACCCTCAAGGAGTGACCCACGGCCTGATTCTGGGGTCAGGTCCGAGGAATCTGGAGGACAGAAAGCACCAACCAGACAGCAGCAGAAAGGAGGATCCCACCCTTGGCCTCTGCCTTTGGAGCCTCCTGGCTGCTCCACAGGGCCCTGGCTGGACAGTAGTGTCACCCCCACCACCACTCCCAACCCCCACAGCTGGTTGAGTGAAGAGTATGTGGACCCCATACCAGACCCACAGACCAGGATCTGCATTTTAACAGAATCAAGTGATCCATGTAAGATCACAAACCTTATGTGGTGACTGCAGAGATCTCCAGAAGTCAGATTTCCAACCATTTCATTTTCCCAGGACAGCCCAACCTGAGAGAAAGGCCTTCCCATAGAAAGGACCATAGTGACTCCCCAGCCATGAGGTTGCTCTCTCGAAAACATGGACCCCAGTTGACTTGCTTATAAGACAGGGCAGCAGAGCCCAGGGTGCGCATGCCTGTGGGAGGTGGCGATGCTGCTGCAGCCAGGCTGACCCTGGGTCCTGCCTGTGCACCCTGTTCCTCCATGCCTGGCCACTTCTGCAGAGGATGCCTGTGTAGCTATCATGCATCCTGTGTCAGCAGAAAATGCTCGCATCCGGCATCTCCATTTAATTAAGCAAGTGGCAGTGCATGCCATGCGGCTCAGAAAGAGTTCCATTAAGAGTGGCTAATTTAATTTAATTTCATTTTAAATTTAGCCCTAGAATGAGGGCATGTTTTAGTTATCCGGATGCCTGGCAGGGCTGAGGCAAATTCACAAGGACTTGTCCTTCCAGGGTGTGTTCTGCCTGTTGCCGTTGGTGCCAGGCAGAGCCATGGCCCCAAGCCAGATTTGAGTGAAGGCCAGGAGAGGCCTGGTTCACCAGCCACTGCCTGGGTTGCCAGGAATCCACCACAGAAAGTGAAGACCTCTTTCTCTCCTCTTCTCTTGCCAGGATCCTGGACTTCCGCAGAGTCCCTCCTGTGGCCGGCAGGATGGTCAACATGACCAAGGAAATTCGGGATGTCACTCGAGACAAGAAGTTGTGGAGGACCTTCTTTGTCTCTCCAGGTAGCTATGTATGGCCCTTCATGCAGCCCCCAACAGGTGGCGCCCTTGGCCGCCTCTAGAGAGGGGTCATGCAAAGGCCACTCCTGCTTCCACTTGGAGAAGGCCAGGTGCCCCTTCCCTTTCCATGTGTATGGATCCGCCCACAAGGTTCCAGAAACCAGGGCAGGGCTCTTCCTCACTCTCAGGCCCTGTGCTAGGCAGGAAGGTTATTTTTACATTTGTTCACTGTTTGGTTTAAAAGGCAAAGGAACTCACTCTCAGATAGGCTCAGCCTCTCCGGTGGCCTTGTCCACCCAGAGACCTCCCTTCTCCCAGACGCTCCCCAGCAAGACACACACCTGGCAACAGGCCAGGCAGCCCCTTCCCTCAAGGAACCAACTGGTGAGAGCAGCAGCTTCCCATCTCTGGTGCCCTTGGAGGAGGCACAGGTGCTGGCCTCTCAGGTGCACCACAGAGATCCTCAGTTCACAGGAGCCCTGACACTTTGCTTGTGAATCCCAAGTGTGCACCCACGCTAATCACTCCCACTCAGTTATCCGCCTGGTTGCTTTAGTCCTGGTGTCGGAAGCTCCGCTGATCTCGCTGATCTCGCTGTCTGAGCTCTTCCTTGCACGGGGCCCCTGCTGAGCTGCTTCCTACCACTGAGCTGTGGGGAGCCTCCGACTTCTTCTCCATTCTTGAGAGTGCCCAGTGGCTCCAGCGATGCCAGCAAAGCGGAATGAAGTGGTGGGTGTGTAAACTAGGCTGGCTGAAGACGATCACACCACAGGAGCACCCCAGCCACATGCCCAGCTCCGTAATTCGTGCACATAAATCCAATTAAGGGCCCTGATTAGCTGCGCCCTAAGAATTGCTGGCACATAAAAGCCCGAACTGAAAACTCGTTTCCTGATGGGTCTCAGATCAGCGTGCGCAGCATCGCCTCTTAACTGCATTGGTGAGCTTGTCAGAAACGAGGGCCAGGAATCCGTACTTCAGCGGAGCTCTGTTCTTATCCTCCAGCACACATCTGCACGCTCATATGGTCTCCTCCTCTAATGAGAGAAAAATAGGACAGAAATTCCCAAAGGGCAGAGAGGAATGTTCCCTACTCCCCTGGCCCCTCCTGACAGAATCAAGGGACCCAATAAGAGCCTGTGAGTTGGCAGGGTCTTTGGGGTTGGTTGTGCTTAGGCCACGCCAGAGCTGGGACTGTGTCACTCACAGGCAGCTCAGCCCTCTGGACACGGTGCTGTGAGAAGGGGTCTTCTCTTGAAGGGCTTTCCTGCAGGGACCTTACCCTCTGGGGCCCCTCCCCACCTCCGCCCTGACCTCAGAACTTGGCAGTTGGCCATGATGTTCACTCCTCCACCGTGTCACCAGCGCCACCACTGCCAGCCCCATCTCCTGCCCCACTGCTTGTGGGAACACCACCCTGCCGTCCAGCCTTGCACACCCAGAGAGAAGCCACACAGCCCTCTGGCGGTGCACACCTGGGAGCAGTGCCACCGGGCAGCCACTCAGCTGCACTCAGACCTTTGACTCCTCTTCACTGTTTTTTCCTTTATTGTGACTTTTGCAGCAACATATTTCAAAGGTTCAAAATATTGAGAGAATAACACCCCCAGGCGTTGGTGCCCACCCCCAGGTGAGCAGTTGCTGACAGACATTCTTAGACCCAATGCCCTGCACTTCAGAGCAAAAGACAACACAGGTCCAGGGCTGGGCAGGGAGGGCCCTAAGTCTCCCGCATCTGATAAGCTGAGAACGGGCCTTGACTATGTCATGACCCCAGCTGCCCATGGAGTGCAGGCTCAGCATCAGGACCGTGGGCAGGGGAGAGCCCAGCACCCCACAGCCCTGGGCCCCAGCTGGAGAAGGCTGCTTCTCCTGGTGGCATGGGCAGGTGGGACAGGTCCACCACATTGGGCAGGACTGTGCTTTCTAGCTGACACCCAGCACTGCTGGGCCGTCTCTGGCTGGGCAAGCAACAAGGGCTCAGGCGACAGGCACAGTAGGCTCAGGGCTGAAAGCCGTACAGCTTCTCCGGAGCTCCAAAGACGGGCCTGTGGGGCAGGTTGTCCTTGTCCTGCTTTTAGTTTTATTGAGGTGAGATTGGCCTTCAGTGATAGGTATATCACATTTAGACAGTTAAGCTTGGTGGCACTGAATACAGATGCTGTGGCACCCTCTGCCATCAGGACAGGACCTTGGGTCCAGCCCCCTGAGCTGCCTCCCATGTTCCTGGTCAGCCACCTGCTGTGGTTTTGAGCACCTTGGAGGCTCACAGCGTGTCCTTTGGTTCTGTTCCATCACCATGTTGACTCCAAGGTTCACCCATGTTATTTGAGTCTCTGGAGTTTGTGGAGGACTGTGCCCTGGGTGGATGTCTCCGTTCTGTTTGTCCATTCACCTGTCAACAGGCATCGTAGGGACATGGTTAACTAACTTGCCCAAGATCAAGCAGAGGAGCTGGGATTCAAGGATGCAGGAAAGGGAAGCAAGAGGTTTCCATGCCAGGTGTCACTTCCCCACTGATGGGGTACAGACTCCTGAGACAGCAACCCAAGTGGCTCCCAAGGACAGAGCCGCTGAAGCAGTTGAAGCCGCCTGCTCCAGAATTCTTGGCACCAATGGATTTAGGTCAATTTCTAATAGCGAAGGATTGTGGATATTTTTGTTTTTAAAAACAAAAGTCTGAGCCACCTCTTCGCCTGAACAGCTAAATCAAGATCCTTCCACCTCCCTCTTTGGTTGGCATTTGGTACCCCTCCTGGCCCTCAGCAGGGAACTATCAGTTCTGAGTCCCAGGAGCCTCAGAGGCCACTTAAATCCCTCCTTGAATGACTCGCTAGAGTTGTCATGAACCGGGGACTCCACAGCAGACATCCGCCATGGCTTTTGGCTTTCGATGACATTTTCTGCCAGCTGCAGATTCGCCCATGGTACTCCAGAAGTTGCCTGATGGCCCCAGGCCCCAGGGGCATGTTGCACCTGGACAGCACGCTCTTGACCTCTGCTGGGCTGGGCTCTGCCGCCACTTTAGAGTGCCGCCTCAGGGATCCCACCTCCTGCCCCGGGGCGCTGCTGTCAGCGGGTTTCTTCCCAGAGCCTTTGGGAATGTGTGGCTTCCTCTGGAGCAGCGGGTCTCAGGAGCCAGCTTTGACCTCATTTTAGAAAAGAAAATCTGCTCAGAGTCATCAGTATCCATTCTGCTCTGCTTGCACTTCCCGACCCATCCGATGCCAAAACCGTCACCCCTGCTTCACTGACACCAGGTCAACGGGAGACTCCAGTCCACGGCCGGTGTCTGCTGCCTCCGTGTGGCTCTCCTCTGGGTTTGGTCAAGAAAGAGAAAATCCCAGGCATCCAGGAAGACAGCCAGGGCAACAGAGGGGCAATAGTGGCCCTCAGGTCCCAGGGACACTGCAGGAAGGAGATGGGCTAGAGCCTAGACACAGTGGGGTCTGTCAAAGTCACATTCAGAGAGGGCAGTTAAAGTGCCTGACACCACACAGCTGTGGAGCAGAACCCAAGACTTTGAAGCCCCAAATGCTCAAGGAACATGCTCCTTGACCTTTTCTGTAAATTTCTGCAAGGTGGACACTTCTAGATGGCCTCCCCCAGGCAGGACACACGTCATGGGCAGCTCCCAAAGCCACCCGCCCCTCCGGGCCTCAGTCCCCACACAGCATAGAGGTTTTCCCCAGATTGGCCCGAGTTTGGCTAGGTGGTCATCAAGACAGTCCACTCTGTCCCATTTGAATACACATCGAGAAAGAATGGGGCTTCCAGTGTGGGTCTTCTGCCAGCCACTAGAGGGCCACCCCCGAAAGAGGCATGTCCACTGCCCTGTGCAATGTTGTGGCCCACATTCCAGGGTGGATGACCACGTCTCCTCCGGCATGGTGACCCACCTCCTGCTGAGCCAACCTCTGTCCCTCAGATAGGCCCATCCTGGACCCTAGGCACACGGGCCAGGGCCTTCTGGGATCATGAGGAGGACTATGTGCTCATGGCCCCAGGTCAGGACCAGGCCCTGGGAGAGGCCCTGGCCTTCCCCCACTCTCTGTCTACTAGAGCTGCTAATTGAAAAGGATGCCCCCTTACCCCTTAAAGTGGGGCCGCCCTCTATGCTCCATGGTCACCTTCGCTGGACTTCACGTAGTTGCCTTATGTGATGCTTCTCCCAAGCTGTGGGCACAGCTCAACCCTCATGCACAGGTGAGGAGCTGAGCAGAGATGTGTGCTGCCTCTCCCAGGTCATGCAGCTGGAAGGGACCCTGACTCTCAGAGACCCAGCCCCACCCCAGATGCTCTTTAGAGTGGGCTTTGGAGCTGGTGAGGAGGGAGCTGTGGACTGTGAAATACTTGCCCTCTTAAGGCAATACCGCCTAGAACTGGCTCAGGAGGACATGGCTGTCGGCATGATCGACTTTCATGGCACCCTGAAAATGGACTGAATTGTGTCAGCAGCCAGAGCCATGCAGCTGACCCCCTAAGACGGTCCTACAATAATTATCCGACTTTGGTGCTGGGATGGAGGCCAGGAAGGGGAGAGGCAGTGGGCAGCTCATGGGGAGCCTGGCAGCTGGAACATGCTGTGTTCCTCAGGCTTCGGTTATGCCAGCACCCTCCCCTCTCTCCATCTGCCCCTCTGTGACCCTCACTGGCCATTCTCCTGACCCTGTGAGTGGGAAGGAGCAGGAAGCAAGGCAGTGCCCCTCCTGCTCCACCAGAGGCTTCCTCCTGTCTCCACAATCCCAGGCATTTGCAGGTTTCTCCTGACCAAACAAGTCAGAGCAGGAAAACACAGATTTACTCAGTAAACAAGTACAAGAATAGACCCTCCATGGGCCGTGATCGGTGTGCACCCTCAGCAGGCATGCTGTAAACCGTGACGGCCAGGAGCTTGCGGATTTTAAACTTTCGAGATAGAATTCACGTGCCATAAGTCACCATTTCAAGGTGTGTGATTCAGTGGTTTTAGTACATGCACTCTGTTTTGCAAACCCAGAACATTTCCCCCACCCAAGAAAGACCCCAGAGCCTGCCCCAGCACTCGAGATGCCCCTGAGCCCGTGCGTGGGGCACCCCCTGCCTGGCTTCTCTCACCAGGCACAATGTCCTCTCCGCTGGTCTGCACCGCAGCCTCTCAGCACTCTGTTCCCGTCCAGGGATGGATGAGACTTGGTTGTGTGAGAATTCTGCATCTTGTTTAGCTGGTGGCTTTGAGGCTGGGTTCCTGCTGTGAGCACATTCGGGCAAAGGGCAGGAACACATTTCGTTTTTGTTAAGTAGATGCCTGCACGTGGGGCCGCTGGGTCACATGCTAACTCCTGCTTAACCAGCACCTGTGCAGGTCACCGCCCCAGCAGGGCACTGCGTTTCCAGTGCCCCACGTCCTCGCCAAACTTGCTATCATCCAGTCCTTCAATCAGAACCAGCCTCATGGGTGTGAGATGCTTTCTCCTTGTGGGTTTGACTTGTGTTTCTCTGATGACCACTGATGTCGAGCATCTTTTCATAGGCTTGTTGACCATTTTTGTATCTTCTTTGGAAAAAGATCCATTCATGTTCTTTGCCCATGTATTAATTGGGATTTTTTTTTATTATTCTGTCATGAGAATCCTTTATATATCCCTCAATAGTAGATCCCCATCAGCTTTGTGATTTGCAAAGATTTTCCCATTTTGTGGATTCTCTCTTTCTTCATGGTACAAATCATTCTGGGGGCTACTGAACAGAGACTCTGGAGTTTCCATGGATTGCAGCCCCTGGATTCTGGGGTGAGGAGAAGTCAGCCAGCTCCTCCCTCAGACTCTAGGGCTGTGGGGCCTAAGAGCCCACAGCAGGGTTAACTCGAGGCATGGGGCTGGAGGTGGTCACTGAGGCCATGTGAGGATGGGGGTGAGTCCTGCCCTTGAGACGCTCCAGGCAGAGCCCTGGAGGACCAGGATGGCACAGGGGGACAGCTGAAGGTGACAGGTCTGTCTCTCCCACCAGCCAACAACATCTGCTTCTATGGGGAGTGCTCCTACTACTGCTCCACAGAGCACGCCCTGTGTGGGAGACCAGACCAGATAGAGGGCTCCCTGGCAGCCTTCCTGCCCGACCTGTCCCTGGCCAAGAGAAAGACCTGGCGCAACCCCTGGCGGCGCTCCTACCACAAGCGCAAGAAAGCAGAGTGAGTGCAGAGCTGGGCCCCAGGGACTGGGATGGCGGTTCACTCTGCAGCTAGGACGCCAGGCCTGGGAGGGCTTCGGGTTGTCATGGCCACAGGACAGGAAGGGGTGGCAGGGCCAGGTGTGAATCCAACTCTGTGCAGCTTGTGAGAGCACAGTGGGCCAGGTAAGTAGGAAGGGCCCTGACCTGAGAATTAGAAGCCCCCTAGGCACTGGTCTTACTGCAAGGTCCTTCAACACATGCCTTAGTATTTGAGCTTGGCCCTTGCCCCCAATCCCTCTTGTCCCTTACACAAAAGAAGCATGCCCTACTCTTTCAACCAAGGTGTTCTTGTAGGTACCATGTCCAGGCACTGTTTCTTAACACAGAGCCGATGGTAGCCTCAGGCCTGGTTGGGGCCTCTGCCAAGGCGTGGTCACCTCCCAGACCTATAATCCTATTAATGCAACCTCATAGCCCACAGTCAAGGCACGTTCTCTGCAGACACTTGGCCTCCATCCCAAGCCCTCGTTGCCTGGAGTGGCCCCACTGGCTTGTGCTCTCCTGAGCCCAGTAGCCCCAGAATTTGTCCTGGTTCTCCCTGCCCATGAAGGAGTCCCCCTCACACTGGCTCCCCTGCAGGTGGGAAGTTGACCCCGACTACTGTGAGGAGGTGAAGCAGACTCCACCCTATGACAGCGGCCACCGGGTCCTGGACATCATGGATATGACCATCTTTGATTTCCTCATGGGTACGTCCATGGGACATGCTGGCCACTGGGGATGTGGGGTCCGGGTCCACCTGTGCCAACCCAGAACTCCCAGTGGACACGCCTGGCACCACACATTTGAGGAGGGACTAGTTCCCATTCTGCCGGGTTGTACCCCCGAGGCTGTTCTTGGGGTGGACAGGAGGTGCCACTCTCAGTGGGCAGAGGCCTCTGAGCACCTGTACTTATCCCTGCAGGGAATATGGACCGCCACCACTATGAGACTTTTGAGAAGTTTGGAAATGAGACCTTCATTATCCACTTGGACAACGGAAGAGGGTGGGTCCCCTCACACCTCAGACCCCAACAGGCTGGCCACCTCTGCCCTGTGTGTGGCCCAGCCCACAGCAAGAAGAGGCAGGCCGTGGTGAACAGGGAAGCCCCCGAGGGCCCATCCCTTTGTGAAATGCAGGATGCCAGCCCCAGGCTCCATTCAGGGGTAACAGGGTCCCCATCACAGGGAGGGACAGCGGTTGACCTTGTCAGGTGCAGTAACCCTGGGAGGTGTGTCCATTGTCCCCTTCTGCTGCCCCAGGAAAACAGGCCCAAACAGGCTCCATCTGGGAGAGAGTGGCCTCCATTTAACAGCAGGAGAATGGTCATTCCCAAAAGGCTGCCCGGCCTTCGCACCCCGCTCAGCGCCCTGATGTTGTGCTTTCTCGCCGCAGGTTTGGGAAATACGCACATGACGAGCTTTCCATCCTGGTGCCTCTACAGCAGTGCTGCAGGTAGGGCCCAAGGCCACCCCTGGCTGTGCAGGCCCAGAGGAGGCCAGCTCTCCCTCCTCCCTGTGTGACACTGGAGACAGGCGCCTGTACCTGGTGGCCAGCCCCCAGCCATACCACGGCCATCAGCTCTCTGCCCACCCATCACAACCCTGAGTTCCAGGGACCCCACAAGGACACAGGCTGGCTCCTGTCACCACAGCCCTGTGACGATGCCAAGCCCCAGAGCAGGCACCAGCTTAGAACCAAGGACCCTGCCCCTGCCCATCCACCCATCCCTCCCACAGCTGGGGGTACAAGGCAAAGTGGTTTGTGCTTCTCTCAGAAGACATCTCAGGATCTACCCACCCAAGGTCAAGGCCAGTGGGTGAGCTTGCCTATGTCTGCCCCAAGGCTCAGGGTGCCTGCCCACATCCCTACAAGATAGGGCCCTGTCCATGTACAGATGAGAGGCAGGGCCAGAAAGGTACCAATCTCGGATCTGTCCATCTCTCTGTCTCTCTGCCTCCCTCAGTCTCTCTCCATCTCTCCCTCTGTCTCTCTCAGCTTCTGTTCTCTCTCCCGGTCTCTTTCATCTTCTCCCTGCCCCCCGCCCTGGGGCAACCCGCCCCCAGCCCATGCTCACAGCCACCTCTCCACAGGATCAGGAAGTCCACCTACCTGCGCCTGCAGCTGCTGGCTAAGGACGAGTACAAGCTGAGCCTGTTGATGGCTGAGTCTCTGCAGAGGGACAGGGTGGCACCCGTCCTCTTCCGCCTGCACCTGGAGGCCCTGGACCGGCGGCTGCGCATCGTGCTACAGGCCGTGCGTGATTGTGTGGAGAGAGATGGGCTACGCAGCGTGGTGGAGGACGACCTGGACCCTGGGCACAGAACCTCCACTGAGAGGTAGTGACCTGCACCACCTGCACTGCCCACAATAGGAGCGTGGCTGCACATGCCGCATCAGGAGCTTGGTGAAGTCGCGGACAGGACAGGGTTGTCCCTGCAGTGACCTGCCGTCCAGTGGCGTGGCCACCTGAGGGGCTCCAGCAGGACACTTCCGTGCTTCTCCAAGACCAGGACAGACAGGATGCACTGCCTGTGCTCCCACAGGAGGCAGCAGCAATAGAGGCCTCCCGTCCTTTTTGTAGGAAAGGAAGCCTTATTCACTGTTTTATATTTACATAAGGTACAGTGTACCAAGGGAGGGACGTCTGCACAGACCACGGTCACCTCTAGCCCTGCCCGAGGGCTGCCTCCAGGTTCTATGTGGTGCCTGTGCTCTGCACCTTCTCTTTCTGCTCTTGCCTCCCAGGCCTCCGCATTTAGAGGCTGGAGAGCCCCTTTGGGGATAAAAGAGGTTCCCAGTGGACGTCAGGGCCTGCGTGTGGACAGATGGATGCCCAAATGTGAATGACCAGTTACTCCCGATGTCCAGCAGTGGCCCCGCCTCTCTCCATTGCAGCGGGCACCACTCACCCACGGCTTTTCTCTGGACAGTTGGTGTAAATGTCACGTGGGTCCTCGGGGACCACAGCAGCAGGTCGACCTTCCCAGAATTTTTGTGGAGTAGTTTGCGATGTGGTAAAAGTGCAATAAAGATACGGCAAGCGTGTATTTTCAGCCTCACTGGGGCAGGGCCCTCACACCCTGGTGCTTAGCCACCCGCCCACCAGTCCTCCCAGAAAGGCCTGGAGCCAGAAATGGCCAAGGCCCAGCATCCACAATGCCCATGTGGCCCAAAGCCATGGCCTGCTGCCGGGGAGCCGCCTGCCAACCCCTGGGATAAACAGGCCTGGTGAGGCCTGCACTCCCCAAAGTCAGGGGTGGATGTGAGGAGAGGAAAAGGCAGCTGCAGAGCCCTCTAAGGACTGGGTGGAGATCCCTGAGGCCACACGAAGCCCAGAGGGCCACACCCTGTCATGCAGGCACACCGTGTCTCCAGCAGGAGCTGCTCCGAGCTGGGGGCAGCTGGGAGACACCAGCCCCTTCCCAGAACCTGAGACCCACCTGCAGGGAAGGCCTTCGCTCCCTCCAGCAAGTGGTGCCACCACCCCAGGGAGCAGGCCTACAAGCAAATGTGACAGAGGCTCGTCACAGACCACACACCTCCAAGTCACCAGAATCCTGGAACAGAGGTCCTCCTCCTGCCAGGCGTTTCCTTGCCTGTCATCTGCCAGCCACTGGCAGCCCTGCCCAGGGCACTCTGCTGAGGGAGGCTCCGTGTGCACTGGGCCCTGGGAGGCAGTCTACTAGGTCGCTGTGCTCCAAAGCCACATTGCAAGGCTGGTTTCAATTTTCTCATTTCACAGGTGGGAAACAGGCCGGGAGAGGGGAAGCCAAGCCATAAACCAGGTTAGACTCCCAGAACAACAGAGCCAGAGTCAAAGATCCCAAGAGCCCAAGAGGGGCACAAGGCCTCCGGATCCTGAGCCAAGGCTGGGCTCAGATGTGGGCTCCACACCGCCAAAAAGCAGACAGCCTCGGGCTGACAGATCTTTAGAGGAAACAGCAGAGTGATGAAGGGACCCCAGGGTCTGCCTCCCCGTCCTGTCAGCACAAGGCCCCGTGCCCCCACAGTGTGGGCAGCTGCACAACCCTAACTTTCTCTCGGCCAGTCCACTTCTGGCCAGGACAACCAGCATGTCCAAAGGTGCATCTGAGCCTCCACCTCAGTCTATCGGGGGCTGGGGTACAAGTGTCAGCCACGCACTGTGGGCCAGGCTGGGTCACACAGGAGTCACAAAACATCAGATTGGGAGGGACTGTCCCCAGGGTCCCCTTCCAAGTACCCTGTAGGTCCACAGGACAGCTGAACTGTGATGTGGGAGGTCACAAGGCAGCAGAGAAGCCAGGGACACAGATAAACATGCCCTTGAGACCATTTGGCGGCTGCACCGGATCAGCCCAGCACAGAGCCTGCACAGGGCTCAAGAAGTTCGGATGCTAGTATTCTTGAGACAGCCATGATATAACTGGCTCTCAAGGGGTTGGGCTGATGGAGGTGGATCTCAGGGGCTTGAGCCGCTGCAGTCTTCTGCATGCTCAGTCTGCCCTGCCCACTGCAGGTGGCTCTGGGACGTCTGGGCTGGCCACGAAAAAGAAAAATTAAATCCTCTTGAGCTGCACCCTGGCCATCCTTGGCCGAGGCAAGGGGGCGGCCTGAGAGCAGGAGAGAATAGCCAGGGATAGCAGTAAGAGAAGGAGCCCTGGCCAGTAGGGCAGGCCAATGTCCAGTGTGCGGGTTCCTTGCTGCTGACCATGAGTCAACAGCAGGAATCCTCAGCCACCTCTTTGTGGAGAGTACAGAAGAGAAAGGACAGCTCAGTGACACCCAGAGACCAGCACAGAGGCAGGGAAGAGTTTGGGTGCCAGAGATCAAGAAGGGCATTAGAGCAGCGTGTGTGGGAGAGACTGAACAGGAAGAAGAAACTGGAAGGAACAGGAGATGAAATCGAGGACATCTCCAGAGAAAGAAGGGAGACCAGAGATAGAAGCAGGAAAGCCGAGCAATGTCACAAGAAGATGTAGCCCTCAGGTCAGGAAGCTGTGCGACTCCAGCGCCTGGGAATGCCTGCCTGCAGCCCGCTCCAGGGCAGTTCCAGGGCTGCTGGGTGATGGCAACATTCCTTCAAAGTGCCCTCAGAAACCTCGTCCCCAGCGCGGCAGTGTGGCCATGGTGGTGGACATTTTGAGCACAGTGTGAAGCTGGCACCAGAGGACAGGTCCTCCAAAAGCAGAAAAAAGAACAGGAATGCAAAGAGACAAGGGGTCGGGTGGCAATCTTAGGATCCCAGGAGACCCTGCTACCCTGGTGCAGTAGACAGATGGGACACCAGGAGCTTGACGAACAGGAGGAAACAACTCTGCAAGCTCAGCCGCGAGAGAGCACCTCCCGTGCCCCAGGAGGCAGAGGCCACCCAAGAAAAGACAAGCAAGTTGGGCTACTCACCACCAGCTGGGGGGATTTGCACAAGAGCTTTCCAGCGTGACAGATGTGGCGTGAAGCTGAAACAGTGCAGCCTAAGCCTGACGTTTAGCCACAGGGAGGCAAATCCCCAAACAGCAAAGCACCTGGGGAAACTTGCAGCAATGGACTTTCTCTGGGCTTTGCTGGGGGAGGGGACTGCCTTCATGACTTCATCTATGGTGTCATTAAAGACTTGGAACATTATTGTCTATTGCTTTGGTACAAATTCAAACCAAACTTTGCACTGGGCAGAGGTAAACAGGGTCAGCCCCAGCCCCTGTGCTGGCCAACAAGTGTCCCCAGCAGCCCCCATCTCCTGTTCTCTTCGCTCCTTGCTGTTGCTCAGGAATCACTGTCCTGTTGAGCCACTTCACAGCTTGGTAAACTGAGGCACCAACAGGTAAAGTGGATCCTTGGGTTCAGCACACAGTGCAAACCCCCACCTGTCCCTCACCCCAGGACCGTGTGCTCTCCCTGTAGCCTCTGGGTTGGCACAAAGCTGCAATGCCAGGCAGCAGAGTCAGCGCTGCTGCAATGACAAGACCTGACCGGAGCCCATGCCGAAAGCAGAGCAGCTTCAACGAACCCCTGGCGGACAGAGCAGTGGTGCTTCCATAAACAGCCTTCCAGCAGAGCAGCCTGAGACGCAAGGTAGAATTCAAACAGGACTTAAAGAAAAGATCCAGGTGCATGCCTGTAATTTCACTGACTCAGGAGGCTGAGTCAGGAGGATCTCAAGTTCAAAGGCAGCCTCAGCAACTTAGCAAGGCCCTAAGCAATTCGGTGAGACCCTATCTCTAAATAGAATATAAAAAGGGGCTGGGGATGTGGCTCAGTGGTTAGGCACCCCTGTGTTCAATCCCTGGTACAAAAAAAAAGACCCTCCTCAGTGGGTCTGGGCTTCATTTTGCCGAGTCCAGGAATGAGGAGGAAGAGGTAGCAGTGCAGAGGGCTCCTGCCCAGGGCTGGCCTCCCTCTCCCCGAAATAAAATAGATAAGAGAACAAACAAATAAATACACAAATGAGACTCACTATGACCTCTGCCCAAAGGGCAGAATGAGCCACCAAGCTGCTGGGCCACCAGTCCCCTGCCCCAGAAATCTGAGATGGGCTCAGAACAAAGTATCCACTGCCCTTCAGATGAGGACAGAGGCTCCTGGGCCCCTGGTAGGCAGGAGGGCTGCAGCCCTGAGTCCCTGCACCCATGTGCCTGCACCCCAGGCACCTCTAGGGCTTAAGAGCCCAGACCTCAGCATCCCCTGACTCCTCATGAAGAGGCTGAGCCTTCACTGCCCCTGGGCTCCCCCCAGGGTCTCATACCCTGAGACACGTGGAACCTCACTGACCTCACAACACGTTGAGCAGGTGCACCCTGCACACCTTGCCCGTGTGGGACCTCTCCCAAGTGCTGCCTTCAGGAGGGTCCCAAGGAGATGAAAAGAGACGGCGGGGACCCTTTGCTGTCCAGGCAGGGGTGGGGCTGCAGTGGGGGAATGGGAGGAGACTGGCCCAGGCTGGGCCAGAACAGAGCAGAACTCCAAGGCCTCCATCTCAGAGAAGCCTCACCCTGATGTGTGAGAACCAGCCTCCAAAGAAAGAAGGGGCCTGAGCCCAGAGAGCAGGCAGACTGACCCCAGCTGCACAAAAGCACCTTCAACTGGGACTTAGGGAAGTAGAGGTGTGTTCTGGCTCCCAAGCCAGGAGGACAGGTTGGCATGCCCAGCAGACAAAGCTGGCTGACGCCAACAGGAAGGTGCTGGCTCCTCTCAAAATCTGTGCACCTGTCCAACCCATGTGTCAGTGACAGTGCACCCTGCCCCAGCGGCTGACAGTGTTGAGACAGTGCGGATCTGCCAGTCTAGAGAGCACCCGGATCCCTGGTGGGCAGGGTGCCTGCAGTCCTGGGTCCCTGCACCCATGTGGGGATCGCTGTGGGACAAGAGCTGCCTCCTGTGAGGTGCCCCCTCCAAGAGGCAGCTGCTCCTGCCCTGAAGCAGGCTGGGAAATGCGGATGGAGTCCTGGAGAGACCCGGAAGGGTGGAGGGTAGGTATGTAACAGCTGGGCTCAACCAACTGCCCCTGGCCTTGACACCCTGCCTGCCCAGGGTTCCAGGACCTGCCTCACGTGCCCACAAGCACCAGGTGTCTCTGTGGCCACCAGAGGCAGGGGAGCCAGGCCTGAGGCACCTGTCCCGCCTGGTCCCTGGCACCATCTAGAGGAGGGCCGGAGAAAGGCAAGAGCCGACCTCAGCAGGCAGTGGCTGTTACCCAGCGAGGCCCCGCCAGCCTTGTCCTCCCCTTGTCCAGGGCTTCAGGTACCCACCAGCCTCTCATGGACAGACCTACAGCCCCGGCCAGAGCCCAGGTCCTAGAAATACCTGGCCCCTCAATACCTGTGGATAAATGAGTGCTCCAAGGCACAAGTGCTTAGTGAGCACCAAGATGTTCTGAGCACAACAATGAAGACTTGCAGACGCTCTCCCTAGACACGAGCAGGGAGTTGGGATTCATCTGGAAGGCAGTGGAAGCTTCCAAAGCGCTCTGATCTCTGGAAGCCTCCAGAAGCCACCACCTTCCCAGCACCACAGGGCCTTTGCACAGCTGGGAGTTCTCTGCCCTGCACCACCTCTTCACCTAGCTTACTCCCACTCCAAGCACTGCTCAAACTGTCTAGGCTGGGCCAGTCCCACCGCACTATGCACTCCCTGAGACCCATCGCCCACCTTCATCTTCAGTGCATCTGTATTTACATTCTTATAATTACATGCATCCACTTCCCTGGTAGACTGGAAGCTCCATGGACAGAAGCACCACTCTACTCTGTGGCGTCCCCTGCCTGCAGGCTGTGGGCCACACAGTGTAGATCCTCTGAATATGCTGAGGGGGAACCATGTGGTCTGGTCCCTCCTGACCCTCAGGCTCATCTTCTGTCTCTGTACTCCTGGGCCCCAGCAAGGCAGAAGCACCAACTTGATCTGAGCCCTTATAGGCTGGGTAGTCTACATACTCTCATCCTGGAGCCCCATCATTGACTGATTCTCTTCCACACCCCCAGCAACCTCTCTGCTGATGTTGGAGGTTCTTATGTTACTGTGTGGGTGCTAGTCCCAAGAACACCCGGGGCCATGCAGGCCGGAACTCCAGCCCCATCCAGCCAGCAGTTACTGTCCAAATCCCATGGGATTCTGTCTCTTTTCCAGGTCATAGTTGGCTTTGTTTCTGAGCCTTCTATGAAGTCTTCGGATGGGAAACACCCATCTCCACCCACGGTGAAGCCTGATTTCATTCATAGGAGACACTGTTCATTAGATAAATATTAGACATTTGGAAGAGAAAGTGACATAGACAGGAATTTATAGAATCATGGTGGGCCCAGCTGATGCAAAGGAACATCTCATTGCTGCTGCAATTGAAGCCAGATGTTCAGGAAGCAGAAGGTCCCCACGATCTTCCCCAGGCAGCATCCTGACTTGAGAGAGTCCTATACCATCCTGGACAGCAGCCTGACCCACCCTGAGCATGGACAGACCCCCCAGCCACAGCCACAAGTGTGTGAACGTGAAGGTCCCGTGAGGGCCACTGCACCGGGCCGGCCTGCCTCTGGTGTCTGAGCAGGCCTACAGCCATGGTTCCATTTATCAGCTCCAATAGCTGGGAATCGCCTGCTGTGTACAGCCCTGTTCCCGATGTCAGGAATGGGACGGGGACAACACAGTCTCTGTCTGCAGGATGCCATCCTGGGCAGAAGTCCAATGGGGGACAATACACGGCAATAACAGGGCCACCCGTGGAAAGTCAGCCCCAGTGGGTTGGGATGACAGAGCACATGGGCCTGCGACAGGTGGGGAGGTGGACACCCGAGTGGGGTGAGATTGGGGCCAAGTGGGAAGTAGACCCAGGCAGACAGGATCTGATGACCAGGGACCCCTGCAGGAACACACAGCAGCCCAACGCCTCCACTCCCCTGTGTCACTGGCTGTGTCCGAGCCTGGATCAGCCAGGCTGTGGCATCCACACTGAAAGCCAAGCTCCACCCTAGGCCTAGGAGAACACTCCCCACAGCAGCCTGCAAGGCTCCCGTTCACACAGAGCCAAGTCCCAGCTAGAACCGGGAGGCTGGGCCTGAGCGAGCCTTTGTCAGCCACTGGCACTCGGGGCCTGGGACATGGCACTTTTCCCTCATGGGCTGTTTTTCACTCTCTGCGCCTCTCCACTGCCCGGGGCTCAGGAGACACCCCTGCTCCAGGGCGCAGCCAGCTCCCCAGCTTCTGGCTTCTCACTGCTGGGACATGCCAGCCTTGTGGTGTCCCCAGGCCACCACAGTCCTGGGTCCCTTCTGTCCTCCCTCTTATGCATCCATGGGCTTCTCTGCCTGAGAAGCATGGGATGTGTGCCTGGCTCCAGCCACCCTCTCGTCCACTCTCTCAGTGAGTTGAGGCATCAGGCAGCCCCTGGGAGGCATGGGAGGACAGTGCTGGGGCACTGAGCACATGGCTGCTCACATCCTGCCTCTCTCTAGCAGAGGGGAGAGGCCCTGGGATGCTCCCAACACTCCTGCAAGTTCTGCCAGGTGGGGCTGGAGGTCATCTCCCCTCTTGGGCTGGTGATGTCTCTTAACAGACCCTAAAGCAAAAAGCAGAAAGTCCCCAGTTCTATGACTGACCCCAGAGAGCAACTTGTCCAATCCACGGGCTGTCAGGAGTCCCAGCAGGAGCTGAGTTGCCTGACTTCCCACTCAAAGCCACAAGGGACACAGGATTGCTCCCACTCTCTGGCTCCCCAGGGCCCCAAGCTGGCAGTCATGGCTCCCCGACCCTCCAACTCCCACACCATGGCTTCCCGTGGCTCTGCTGGGGTAGGTCACCCAGTCTTCAATTCCTCTGGTCTGAGGGTCTGAAGGGCATGACAATCACCTGAGGACACCTGGTCCAGCTGAATCACATGGGGCTTGCAATGCCCATGTGAGTGGCCTGGGCTGTGGAACCAGAGTTGACCTCACAGCACCTGGGCTTGGAGAGCCCCTGTCCACACAGGGGACAAAGCATGACCCTGAACTCACCAGGAATGGTGTCAGCAACAGACACCAAGATCCACAGAGACATCTGAACCCACGCTCACAACACCCAAACCTGCGTGCAGAGACGCCTGAACCCAGTCCCACCCAGAGCAAAGCCAGGGGCAAGTGTCCACAGCGCCCAGAGCATGACGGCACGTGGACACGTGGGATCCCCTGCGCTCTTCTCCCAGCCTCTGGGCAGGTGCCCACTGTCAAACAGCTTTTGAGCATCGCGTAGAGGGAGCTCAGCCGGAACCTTGCTGGGGACACACACTTGCTGCCTGCCCAGCCATTCCTTCCCCTCCCAGGGGACAGAGGACAGGTGCCAGGAGGTGTGGTCAGCTGATGGAGAGTGACAGGAGGATGCACAACCCAGACAGGTGTCTCCAGGCTAAAAGCTGGTCTCAGCTCTTCCCCATGAAAGCTCGGCTTCCCATCTCGCTGACAAGGGCCTCGTCCTGCAGCCACCCAGGCCGAGCCCTCAGGTCCCCTCCCACCCACTTCCTCTCAGATTCTTCAAAGCCTGCCCAGAACCAGGCACAGTTCCTGTCCTCTGCCACCCCCAGCCCAGCCTCCTATCTCCCAGCTTTCCAAAGTCCCCTCACAAGGTCCAGTGCTGGGCAACTGTCCCACCAACATGAGGCCACAGCCTCCTCTGAGTCAAGCTACCATTCCAGTTGAAGATGAGGACAAGTCCTCATACAGCCTCCTGGCCTCTGCACTGGAGCCTCTGTGGCCCCAGGTCTCTTCCTCTTGCTTGCTGCCAGCCTCTTGTGGACGTGTGCTCACCTCAGCACTTCAGCTCATGCATTCTCCTGGACTGTGGATATGCACACATTTGCACTTCCAGGTGTGCACACTCTCGCTCACACGCCCTTCCAGGTCTTTAATCACATCTCCTCACAAGAAAGTCTCCTGTGACTAACCTAGTGAGATTCTTTTTTTTCTTTCTTTCTTTCTTTTTTTTTTTAGTACCAGAAATTGAACTCAGGGACCCTGGACCACTGAGTCACATCTCCACCCCTATTTTGTGTTTTATTTAGAAACAGGGTCACACTGAGTTGCTTAGTGACTCACTGTTGCTGAGGCTGGCTTTGAATTCGAGATCCTCCTGCCTCAGCCTCCCGATCCGCTAGGATTAGAGGTGTGCGCCACAGCACCCTATAGAGATTCTTAAACGTGTGCACATCACACTCATGCATACACACACACACACACACACACGGCACCCTGAAGCTCTGACCCCACAGCACATTTTTCTTCTGAATCATATTCATCAATTTTGTCCACAATCTGTCTCCTCCAATATAGGCTCCTGAGGACAGGGCAGGATTTAACAGATGGCCCTGGGCACCTGGTACGTGGTGCTGGAGGAATGACGACTGCAGGGACAGGGAGGGCCGCGGCCTTGCGGTGCAGTTGAAAGCGCCAGCAGACTTCCAAGAGCCAATGGTGCTACGAGCAGCCTGCGCCTCCCTCCGCGTGGTCCCCGGATCTGCCCGTAGCTGCCCTGTGAAGCTTTTCTGCAGCTCACGCCAGGCTTGTGGAGGTGGGCGTGGCTTCGTCCTCTCGCGCCTAAGCCCACGTGGGATCTAAGTGCCTGCGTGTTGCTGTGGGTTTTGAGAGTCTTGGCACTCTGCCCCCGGCCCTGCTCCCCTGCCACAGGCTGGGAGGCACTGACAGCCTCGGCCCCTTCCTGGCCCTCTGCCCTCCAGGCGGTGTGTGCAGCGCATCCTGAGCTGCTGCCTTCAGCGCTGTGGACCAGTTTCCTAATTTTGTCTTCATCGGGGTCTGGCCTAGTGGTTTGACACAGCAACTCTTCTCCAAGGCTCCAGGTTCTCAGATAGGACGATGGACGCTGACAGCCAAGCCACTCAGGGACAATGAACTCTAACCAGTGCTCAGCCACTCAGTTGCCACCACCCACCCCAGCCCTCAAGCCCCAGGAGGTTTCTGTTCTATGGCTTTGCCTCCCACACTGCCACACAATTGGAATTTTTTATTAATATTTTTATTTGTTGTAGTTATACATGACAGTAGAGTACATTTGTACATGTTGATAAATCATCACAACAGAAATTTTGAGCCCAGCTTCTTTTACTCAGGAACGTGATTAATAAGAAGTGGCCAGGTTTCCGGTTTACTGTTGAGTAGCACTCCACAGGATGGACACACAGCAGCTCATCTGTTCCTGGAACGTGTGGACTGTTTGTAGTATTTAGTAACAACAAATAAAGTCACTGTAAACACATAAACTCACACGCTGACTCTCGTGTGAATTCAGGCTTGCATTTAACATGCAAACCCTTGGAAGGGTTAGCTGAACCTGTGCAAATGGTTCTGTGACACAAAGACACTGCACTCTCAGCCTAATGAAAGAGTCCAGCTGCTTTCCATCACTCCAGCACCTGACAGGTGGTTTGTTCTCCAAAGAAACAGAATCAGAATGTGTGTGTGTGTGTGTGTGTGTGTGCGCGCGCGCACGCAGAGGTTAGGGGAGAGAATTTAAGGAATTGATCCACTGAGTGTGAAGACTTGGCAAAATCTAATGGGTCAGCCAGTGGGAAGAACCACAACTGTCTGCTGGCAGAGTCCCTTCTTCCTTGGGGACCTCATTTTTTTTTCCTGTTCTGACCTTCATCTGCTCGGGTCAGGCCCACCCACTGTATGGCTCTCTGCTTTTCTCAAAGTCCACTGATTCAAACGTTGGTCTCGTCAGAGGACACCCTCACAGACACACTCAGAATAGTGTTTGACCAGATACCTGAGCCCTGGTCAGCCAGATGGACACATAAAACTGCCTGTTGGTTGTTGTTGTTGTTGTTTTTGTTTCATTTTTTGTTTTTGTTTTTGTTTTAGCTACTCTAATAAACGTGTGCAGTGTCTTGTTATTTTGGTTTACATTTCCCTTATGCCTAATGGCATTAGATGTATTTTCCAAGGGCTTATTTGCCATCCGTATTTTTCTTGGGTGAAGAGCCATCTTCAAGATTGAGTTGTTTGCTTTGCAAATGACCTCCTGGCCTGTGTCGCCTTTTAACTCTCCTCTTTTGAAGAGCAGAAGCTCTTAGTGTAACACGCAATTAAGCCATTTTTTCTTGTATGTATCATGGGGCTTTTTTGCTGCCATATCAAAGATATGTTTGCCTAGCCACAGATCATTCTAGAAGTTTTCTAGTTTTGAGGTTCACCCTCAGGTCTGATCTGTTTTGAGTTTGTTTTTGTCTGGGAGCGGGGTGGACAGAGGGACCCCATTTATCTTTACACGGTTCCTTCTCTGAGCTTGCTGCCGAGGTGGTGCCTTTCATGGGTTCTGGAAATTCCTAGCCGTTGTCTTCCAGCCCTTCTCACCCTGCCCTCCTTCTCTCCTGCTCTCCTCCTTCTGGAGCCATCCCTCTCCCAGGCTGTCCCCGGGGCACTTCCCGAGTCTCTTCCCTCTTCCCTCTTTCTGTCATGCCTTTCAGTCTGGGGAATCCCAGTGACCTGCCCTCACAGTCACGCAAGGAGCCAGAGGCCATTTCCTCTGTCATGGTTTTTTAGGACATTTGGTCTTTTCCTCTCTGCCGAGCAGGTAGCTCCCTGCTATACACCCCTCACGGTGACTTGCAGTTACCTGTGGGTGACTTCATGCTCACCTCCAGTGTGAGTCTGGTTCTGCTGGAGCTTTGTCTCTTAACGCTGCGTTGGTTTTATTTACTCAAGCGTCTGGGTGCAGACGGTACCAACAGGGAACTGATGCTCCATCGGGCCACCAACCCCCCACGGCACGTCCTCACCGCCAGGGGGCGTTTGTGCCCCATTCGCACCCTGGGCTGCTCTGTGCAGAAAGCAGCCACCTTGCCGTCTCCCCACGTCAGCACCCTGTCGGCTGCCTCCTCTCCATGGCCTTGCAGGTAGCAGAGGGCTTCGACTTTCACTGGCCTTGTGATGGCATCGCGGGCCATGGGTGGGGCTGGCTGTTCCCTGCTGCTCCAGCTCTGGGTAGTCTCTGTTCCAGGCCTCTGAGGTGGGGTCCTGGGGGAAGGAGTGAACCTCCTCCTCTTCCTCCTCCCTCTGTAGCTGCCTCCGCTGTTTGACTCAGCACAAACTCCAGCCTCCCAGGCCGCTGCTCTATCTCTGCCCCTTTGCCCTTTCTCTGGATTCAGGGATTCAACCACAGGGAGGAGGGGATGGGACAATTCTGTTCCCCCAGCCTGACCAGCCTCCTTTCCCCCACCCCGTCTCCCCCGAACATCCCTGGGATCCACAGGGGGCCTGTGTGTGAGTCCCCTGGTGCACCCCCACTGCTGGCCACACTTGACCTTAGCCACTCAGAGCAAGCCACTGACAGTTGAGTCCAGCTGCTTCTTCCTGCTCTTGGGGTGGCCCACGGTAGGGAAGCAGGTGCCAGGTCTCTCCAAGACATGCCTCCCCTCCCCATAATATGGCTCCTTGCCCATCAGCCACTGCCTTGGTGGGCTCAGAAGACACTGTTATTCTGCAGCCCACCCTGGGTGTCTCAGCATGAAAGACTGTGATACCCTTTCCACTGCTGTTTCTTCAGTGGAGACCAGAGGTCCTGATAGCATCTGATGTTCCAAATACAGCTGCACAGCATCACCATCTTATCTACCCCCCTCACAGTGCAAGGATAGCTGCACAGCACCACCCATCCCACCTGCTTTCCTCACAACATGACCTTACACTCTTCCCTTTGGGAGTCAGTCTGCATTCTCCCCCTTCACAGTGTGAGCCTGTGCCTGGAGATGTGGCACTGTGGGATTAAGCCAGGTCACAAAGGTGATATGGCTTCCACCTAGGTTCATGCATGTGATACAAGTGGAATTGTAAAGTGTGGAAGCCTTTGAGCTTGGCTTTTTCACTCTGTGGACATCTGCCTGGTTGATGCACACCTGGCTCTTCCTTCTTTTTTATTGCTGAGTCTTATCCCGTGGTTTGATGTGCCACTGTTCACCTAATACTTCATCTGCCTTGTTTTTGGTTTGGGGATATTGCAAATAAAGCTCTGAACATTGGTGTGCAGGTTTCGGTGTGACCTTGACCTGGGAGCACTCTGGGATAAAGGCCCAGAAGCGTAACCCGCAGGTCCTATAGTTCCATGTTTAAGATTTTTTTTCTTTTTTTTTAGGCGGGGTTATTGTTTGTTTGCTTGCTTGCTTTTGCAATACTAAGGATTGAACCCAGGGATTCTTTACCACTGAGCGACACCTCCAGCCCTTTTTATTTTTCAATTTGAGACAGAATCTCACTAAACTGCATGAGATGGCTTTGAACTTGTGATCCTCCTGCTTCAGCTTCCCAAGTCCTAGATTACAAGCATGCATAGTCATGCTCAAAGTGTTTTTGAGCAGGGCTGTGCAGTTTTATATTCCCAATATTTAAATTTTGACATCTAATGGAGAGGAAAATACCTTTAGCTGTTGAATGTGACTCAGGACTGAGCAGGAGCCAGACAGCTGCTTGCCCGAAGCAGGACAACTACATGCCCACCCCTATGGTTAGGGGACCTCGTGCACCCAGGCTTCTATAGGCAGCACCTCCAGCTGCCAGCCCAGGTGGCAGAGGCACATTTGCTCCTGGAGTGGCTGGCTGGCAGGAGCAAGGGTGTTTCAGAACTCCAGGTGCCGTTCTGAAGGAGGCTCACAGACATGGTTCTCAACCGGACTTCTGAAGACTATTGGGAAGCATGCCACTAAGATGACCCCTAATGTCCTACTTTGCTTCCTCCCAGGTTTCTATCTTCTGCAAAAACCTATGTGCTCTAGAACCACAGCTTTGGAGCTAGAAGCACCAGCCTAAGGGAGACTGTGAATCAAAGACCCACCTCCCCAGATTGGGGGAACCCTTTGCCCCAAGTAAGGAGGGCCCCTGGAGGGGGCCACTTCTGAGCAAGGGTGAACAGTAGCACAAGGGCACTCTGCTCTGGAGGAGACAATGGACCCTTTGTCTCCAGCCATGCTCCCCCTGATGCAGTGACCAAGCCAAGGATTCTCAATGAGCCCCACAGATCATCCTGGACCCCACTATGGGCAGCCAAGGTGGCCTCTGCCCTGCTTTCTGTGGTCATGCCCCCAACTGTGGGCTCTGCTGAGAACCAGTGTCACTCAACAACCTTCAAGACTCAGGGAGCACCCACTGTGCAAACAACCCAGCAGCTCCCAGAAGCAACATGGCCTGAGAGCAGCCAACTCCAGCTCCAGGGCACTGTCCTGGTTGAACCTTCCGGACCGTGCTGGTTGGGGAGTGGAGGCGGGTGGGCGCCCAACGCATCGGACCACCCAACACGCCCTCTTTCCCCCCTCCTCTCGGCGGGTCAGAGGGTCGCTGAGACAGCCCCGCTCTGCTTCCCGCTCCGCCGGTGGCTGGGGCCTCCCCCGCACCGGGATTGGACGCCAGAGAACCGGGTGGGGCGTGCGGGGGTCCCCAGAAGCCCAGGCTCCCAGTCGCTTCCGTGCAGACGTTGCTGGCCCGCACCCGGCCCGGGAGGACCCTGTGCAGAGCTGGGGGCCGGTGGGCGGCGCGGAGGAGGCGGCAGCCGCGGCGGCGACCCCGGAGCTCGGGAGCGCCAGGATGTTTGACAGCTCGCAGTACCCCTACAACTGCTTCAACTACGACGCCGACGACTACCCTGCCGGCAGCTCGGACGAGGAAAAGCGGCTTACGCGGCCCGCGTACAGGTGCCTGCGGGGGCCGGTGGCGGGACTCGGGACAGCCAGAGCCTGTCCGGGATGGAGGGAGAGAGGGGCTTTCTTCCTCGGGGCGGGCTGTGGGAGAGGACGCATCCGGGGGCACTTTGGGGGGTAGCCGAGAAGGCACCTTGGATCTCCCAGCGGGAGGACCCCGAGTGCATGAGAAGTCCCAGGGTCTGGGTGGAAGCCAGAGCTGTGAGCACGGGGTCGCCAGCCAGGACAGCGCTTCCCTCTCCCCCTCCAACACCGCGCTGGCTGCCTGGGGAGCGGATCGGTCGGCCTCACCCGCCCAGCGGGAAG
The DNA here is from genome assembly GCF_902686445.1 of Sciurus carolinensis. Taxonomy (NCBI): domain Eukaryota; kingdom Metazoa; phylum Chordata; class Mammalia; order Rodentia; family Sciuridae; genus Sciurus; species Sciurus carolinensis. The sequence continues at coordinate 15,756,925 of NC_062230.1, read as the reverse complement.
GCTGCCTGGCTCCCCGCGCTCTGCCCTGCCTGACGCCCCATCCGCAGCTACATCGCACTGATCGCCATGGCCATCCAGCAGAGCCCCGCGGGCAGGGTGACTCTGTCGGGCATCTATGACTTCATCATGCGCAAGTTCCCCTACTACCGCGCCAACCAGCGTGCCTGGCAGAACTCCATCCGCCACAACCTGTCGCTCAACAGCTGCTTCGTTAAGGTGAGCCCCACCCCATCCCCGTCGCGAAACACCCTCGAGTGCCCCCTGAGTGTCCCGCATTGGCGACACCCAGGCCAGTCATCCCTGGTGACTGGGGATGTTGGGAAGCTCTGCTCAGAGGTAGGGCACCACAGCCTGTGGGCCTGCAAGGCTACCCCAAAGGGCCGGCGCGCCTTGCAAGCCCGTGGAGCGCACTGACCCTGGCTCTGCGCAGGTGCCGAGGACCGAGGGCCATGAGAAGGGCAAGGGCAACTACTGGACGTTTGCAGGCGGTTGCGAGTCGCTACTGGACCTCTTTGAGAATGGGAACTTCCGCCGGCGGCGCCGGAGACGCGGCCCCAAGCGCGAGAGCCCTAGGGCACTGCGCACTGGAGCCAATGAAGGGTCCCTGGGTCAGCCGGAGTCAGCGGCGCGCGAGTCCCCGACTCCAGACGGAGCGTCTGCCCTGGGTCATGAGGCCCCAACCCCTGCTGACCCTGCAGCTCTGGGAAAGGAGGGCCACAGAGACATCAAGTTCAGCATCGACTACATCCTCTCCTCCCCAGACCCCTTTCCAGGGCTCAGGGCACCCTGTCTGCTGCAGGAGAGCAACTTCCCCCGCTGGAGCTCCAGCAAATGAACCTCCACTTCCAAGGTGGTGAGAGATGGGGTTGAGGCTGCTTCCCGGTGGCCACTACAGAATCAGCCTGGGGTCTTGGGTCAGTTTCTCCCCAGGAAGTAGGTCTCAGCCCCACCTTGAGCCATGAATCCCCTGTATTGTCACGACCTTGGAACTTTCTCCCCAGTCGGACCCTAAGCCCCTGGGTTGGAGGGAAAGGTGGAGGACCACCTTATGAGATCTGCTTACTGTGATGTGACTTTATCCATTCAGAGAAAAGTTCCCCTGCAGGAACAACCCATTTGAATCCAGTTTGACTTTGAGGTCAGCTTGTCCATCCTCAGACTGCAGTTCCAAAGGAAGAAAACAGGGAACATTCCCTGGAGCCACATAGCATTTCATTCCTGGTGAGGTGAGAAACGACTCATGAACTGCCATGTTCCAGAGCTGGTGTGTGCTCAGTAAGCAGTCAGTGCAGTTGGCTAACACCTCCCTACAAGTAAAAATAATAAGGTAAAAAGATGAAGACAGACATTAACTCATCCCCACGAACAACAGTGACCCCACATTTCTGATGGCGTCTGTTTTGGCTAATAGGATCAGAAGTGACAGATGTGTCTTGTGTTGTCAACAGGGTTTTGATGATGGTTTTTAAAGCCCCTTGCACAAATACAAATACAGGAAAGACAAGAGGAAGAGAGGAAGGGTGGGAGGGGCCCACATTTGGGGAGGACACTGGGCAAAGCCATCCTTGGTTCTTCTGAGCAGGAATCAGCTCCTGCTCCGGCACCAGCTGGCTTCCCAGAAATGCAGCTTCGGACAGCGGACTGTTGGTGGATCCAGCACACTGAGGTGCAGACAAGCATCGAGCTGGGCACACTCCATTTGAAATGTAAATGATTTAATTACTGTGTAGAGACAGGCAGTTTAAAAAACACAATTATGCACAGTGAAACTATTTGACCAACCTTATCATTTTTCACCAGCCCATTTTCGCAGAGTTAATTGCTTTCTGTGACTTAATTTGAACATTAGTATGGATTACACCTAATCGGATTCGCTAGGTGACAATGATTGGCTAATTTCGTGAACGGCAAAAACACACCCAAAGAGCCTGGCTGTCTGGATTGGGAATTACAGTCTTGCATTATCGGACTCTCTTAAAAATGGGCTCTAAGTAATGAAGGCAGGAAGGCTGCTGAGGCAAACCTGAGCCACGTGTGAGGCCCGCTTGGACCCGGCTGCATTTCCGTTCAGAGGCCTGACACTTGGTTAGTTCCAAGTACTCCTTTGCTCATCTCCCAGTAAATAGAGACTGTGTGTGCCTTTGTTTTGGGAAGAGGGAAAGTGTTCCTGACAGATGTCATGAACAGCTCGGGCTCCTATCCTGCATTGAGTAATAGTGAGTCGCCTGCTCCTTGGCCACCAGGCCCTACCAATGGCAGCCTGAGCCCAGGAGCCGCCCTTGGCCCAGCAGGAGGAGAGGGAGCCAACCTCAAATGCCCTTTCCTGAAAGCAGAAACAAGGCCTGAGAATGGTGCCTCCCCTCTACAAAAGCTATGCTATTCCCAGACCTCTGCTGGCTTACACATGTGGCTTCCCAGCCTGCCAGGAGGACCTCAGCCGGGACACGCTGCCTCTTGGCATCCCCCAGGTCCTGGGAGCTGGCTGCTGTCACTCTTGTGCTATTTTATGGTGGGAACTGCAGCACAGGCTCTGCTGCGTCCTTCCTCTGCACTGGCTGGTCTGGGTTGTCAGAGGGCCATGTGCACGTGTGTGTGTTGTGGGTATGTGTCATGTGTCTGTCTGCATTCCCGTTATTTATATCCCTTTGTCAGATGTGCTAAAAGAATTGATTTAAATTACACTAGATATAATGTAGATGGTGATAAGACACAGATGGTACTATATAGAAGTGGATGGCATAGAGATTATCTGAAGATATATTTTTCTGCTACCAACTGAGCAAATAAAATTTGCATTTTATCTTTTGGGCTCTTGTATTATTCCTGCATTTCATTCTAGTTAGCAAAGCCTGATTTGAAAAGGAAAAGTCCTTTGCCCTAAGGAGTCCAGGTAGTCTTTGGAGGCCTCAGCCTCTGAGCAAGAGGAGTTTTTAGTGGCCCATCTCCTCTGTACACATGGACAAATGCCAACTTGGTAGCCAAACAAGGCAAGGGACGTCACCAGTCAAAATCTCTGTACTCTGAGGTGTAGCATTTGTTTTGCAAAGGATATCAATCATGTTTTTAAAAACGAAGGGACATTTTCAATTTGCCAGTGTGTGATATCCTATGACTTCAGAAGTGTTCCCAGCCTCTAGAGTGAATGGCATTTAATACCGACAACATAACAGGGGTGAGGGCTGGCTGTGACCTATTCAAATGTCGCTGCCACCACGCAGCCTGGCCCAACGCAATTATAATTAAATACTTTATGCCTCTCTTGCAAATCCGCAGATTGATCACCGATATGTACATTACCACCACATTACCCCCGAGCAGATGTCTGCCACACGCGTGTTATGGATCACCAGGTTTCCATTAACAAAGTTGGGAGGTGCTGCTGAGCAGGAGCTCAGGGGGAGACGTGTGCAAATTACCTAGTCCCCACCAAAGTTCCTGGCTAGGCGGTACTGGGACCCTTAGCTCCCTCCCCCAAGCCACCAGGAGATTCTAGGTGTCCCTTCTCATAGCAGCTGTGATCAGGGACCTCCAACAAAGGCTGCAGGAGTGACGGAAGAGCCCTGATGGCTTTGAGGAAGAGGAAGATGGAGCATCACACCTGTGTCCAGTCTTCCCTCTGAGGGGAGAGGCAGGTCCACAGGAGCAAGCCAACCTCAGAAACATTCTCTGTCTCTCTCTCTCTCCCCATTTCTGACGGGTGGGGTCTAGCCTCTCTGCATCTCTCCACAGAGACCTCCTTGGCTGATGGCATGGTTGGTTGAACACCTCCCTCTATGCCAAGCTGAAGTGGACCCCTGGACTCTGCCACTGGCTAAGTCTGGCCTGCCTCCCAGGGACTGTTGTTCATTCATTCAGTAAACACTCATGAGCAGTGCTGGGTACAACCAAGCACCACAGGGGCACAGGAAGCCATCCAACAGCATGGCAGGGGGTAGACAGACAGTCATCCAGGGCACGTAGAGTTCCCATGCCATATGACCGGGAAGGGAGCTGGCAGGTCACTGAGATCAAGGTGTGTGCAAGGCTAGCTCTGTGTGTGACCAGGCAGAGCTCTCCAGCTGCTGAAGCCAAGGCTTTGAAAGAAGCATTTTAGGTCAGCCTAAGTCTGTGGCAGGAAGGATTCAGGACTTATAGGACAGGTGAATGGCCGATGCAGCTGCAGGCAGGGACAGGAAGGATGTGGTGTGTGTGAAGGCCCTGTCATGCTTGTCCTGGCCCCCGTTCAGGCTGGACTCACTGTCCTTTAGCTTTTCAAATGCAGCTACCACATCTGGGCCAGTTTATGACTTTCTCTATGATATATTGAACTCTGGCAGTCTGGTAGGATGGTCACCCTGACAGGGGTAGGAGCACAAGGGAATAATTCTATAAACTGGGCCCACTGTGCTGACCCCTACATGCTGTTTGTTCCAAGAAGCAATTTACCTGCAACCCTAACTGGCTTAAGTGGACAGGATATGTCACATTCCTCAGCAAACTACCTGTTAACTGCATGAGAAATGCAGGCCCGAAATAAGGTTGATAAGAGGAACCTGAGTTACCTGAAGGTGGAGATTTTTGTGACCCTTTTCACAGACCAGATCCAGAAACTCAGGGAGATAAGGATAATTCATCTTAAATACAGAATCTGTAAGAATTTAAGAATTCAATTAGAACAGTCAGCATGGACCAAAGTGACCTAGAGTTGTCATGGCAGTGGGGACTTGAAAGTCTGATGTCATCCTGCTGTCAGTCAAGAGATGGACTTAGGCAGGACTCTCTGAAAACTTCTCTGGGATCTCTAATAAAACTGGAAGGCAAGAGAGGCATGCTGTCCCTCTCCTCTCTGAAAGGACCCACTCTCTCCCTGGAGAGTGTCCCCTTTTCCCCTTTCCTTTCCCTCCTAATAAACTCACACCTGCTACTCTGAGCAACATGTCTGAAGTCTTTCTGACTTGACCTCAAGAATGAGGGTTTGAAGCAGGGGGTGGAGGCTTCACACTGCCTCAGTTTCCCAGAAGGCCCCAACAATGTAACAACCCCATTTTCTGACTCTTGGCGTTGGTTAATGTGCGCCCTCCGACCCCCACACACAGCTCACTGGCAATATACACATCAGACTCTGCTCTTGTTCCCAAGCCTTTCTTCCCAGCCTCTTTGTCCTGTGCTCATGAAATGCTTCAGGGGCCCTGATCCAGATGCACCTGCTGGGAGGGAGGGGTGCTGGAAAGGATCGTGTGAGTGTTGGGGTGCTCTTCAATACCAGCCCAGGCCTCACCTGGCCAGAGTTGCTGCCCCAGGGTGGCCTTGGAGGGGTGGTGGCCCTGGTCTCCCTAGGGAGGGAGGAACACTGGGCTAGGAGTCCTGCAGCTGTGCCCTTAAAGGGCCATCTGTCCAGGAGTCCCTCACCACAGCATGTGCCACCCCAGCCCTGGGTGAGGGAGGCGGCGGCCCCTCCCTTGAAGCACATGCTGCCTCAGCACCCTGCAGGGGTTCAGCTAAGGGGCCACCATGCCAACCAGTGGGCGCTGGGCCAGTCTGGCTCCTGCCTCATGTCCCCCACCCTGGCCCTGGGACCCAGAGAAGGAGGTGAGGTCAGGCTGGTTCCCCGGGGAACAGGCCTATGCAGGGTCTCCCCGTGGAGAGGAGCAACCCTCCCCTCTATGCAAAGTTTCCTCTGTGCAAGGGTCAGTCCCCACCCCTCAGGGTCTCCACTGCCCTCCTGGCAGAGTAGTGCCTCTTTCCCTGGGACTCCATCCTTTGTCCTTCCTTGCAGTCACCTCCCCCCTGACAGGTGGGCCAGGAGACAGGGGTAACCCTGAGCTAAGATGGACTCAAAACTGGTCTGTTTCCCCTCCTTCATGTTTCTTCAAAGGGTCTGTGGTGGCCTCCTGCTTGGGGTTGGGCAGCCCCCCTCTCTGCAATGTTTCCCCTGTGCAAGGGTCAGTCCCCATCTCCCAGGATGCGAGGCTGCAAGGCCTGAAAGACACTGGGATCCCTCTGAAACTCCCCATCCAGCACCCCCAGGCAGGACCCCTAGCTGTGTGAGTCTAAACCAGAGAGTTTATCTTGGTGCCTGGGGTACTGGACCTCTCAGCATAAACAGTCTAAATGAGGAATCCAAACAGGCTTCTCACCAAAAGTAAGAAAGAGAAAACAAACTTCCCAAGGCTGCGGCTGCGCCTGTCCCCCCACCCCCACTGATCCTCCCTGTCTCTCTGTCTAGCCCCTACCTGGCTCTCCAAGGCCTGGGTGGCCTACCCGCTGCCTGCAGCTCCAGTTTGTCCTTCTGGGCTCCCTGGAAATCCCTTCTCTGCACCTCAGGCAGATGCAGTGGCCACTGGTCAATCTCAGACCTAAGAAATCCCAGCTGGCCAGACTGGAATTCCAGCCTCAGTGCAGCAGAATTTGGGGTATGCTGCTGGGGAGACCTATGTCTCCTAGCGTGTGAAGAGGAGGCTCAGGAGTCTCAGGGATCAGAGGGACCAGGAACCTCTGGAACCTCAGAACAGGGCTGCCCAAGAACCCAGGCCAGGCAGGACTGCACTGAGGAGGAGGTCACCCAGCGCAGCCAAGACCAGACCTACTCCTGTCAGGGAGGAGAGGGAAGGAAGCGGAGGCGCAACCCGCCCCACCAGCCATGAGTGTGGGGGCCTCTGGTGGGAGGGGAATCTCTCCAGATGTGAGACTCATGCTTTCGTTGAGGTGACAGACCCCAAGCACTGCAAGTGGCCAAGCACTGCAGGCCATCTGAAGTGACATCAGGGTCCCATTTGACACCCCACTGGAGACAGTGACAGAGTAGGAAGAAGACTTGTTGGACTCTTTGATCAGGCTCCACTGGGAACCAGCTACATAGACGGTTCCCCAGGACACACACAGTGGCACCCCACAGACCACTCCAATGTGGCCCATGGGGTGCCAGGAATCCCACTGTGGTGGCCCCTTCTCTGCACGTGCTGGGTGCCCTGCGCTGCACACAGATACCATGGGTCCATCCTGCTGTCAGAGGGGGAAGTGACTTGGGGGCATCACCAGCAAACCCAAGCCAGGTGTAGCCCCAAGGTCACCCCAGTTGCAGCAGCAGCAGAAGCAGGCATTTGCTGGGGCTAGTGTACCTGGCCCTTTCTGAGATTGCTCATCTCCAAGGACACTAGGATGCTAGGACAGTGACACTCTAGGGCATACTTGAACTTTGAAACCACACACCAGGGAACATGCTGCGGGAGGCAAATCTGGGGCTCAGCCACCCTGCAACAAACTGGGGGAGGGGCCCCTGGTCACTGGCAGGCTGTGTGACCCAGTGTGGGGTTCTGGTGCCAGAGCTCAGGGGTCTCCACAGAACCCAGCCTCCTCCTTCCTCCTCAAAGGGCCCCACCTCCATTCTTCACAGAAGAGGATAGGCACACTCACTGTGAGAAGGAGGCCAGTGGCACTCTGGGCCACCGAGGGAGGGGTCTGCAGGCAGGCTGTGCAGGACGGTCACCCCGCCTGAGGTGCAGTTCTCCCCTGGAGGGCCTGTGATGGAGAAGGCTCAGAGGGAACCTGAGCCAGCATGAAAGGAGAGTGGGTCAGGAACCCACTCCTCTCTCGGCTCTCCCCATCAGCCCTGCCCCACCCCAGGTGCCCATCCAGCCCCAGAAGCCCCACCTGTGAGCAGGGCCAGGTGGACTTTCATAGTAACAAAGCAAGGCTCAGAGCTGGTGGGAGCAGAACAGCTAGTCCCAGCCCATCTTCCCCACACCAGGCACCCAAGATGCCAGCACCTCTAACCTGGGCTCAAGGTACCATTCACCAGCTGTGATGGTGACTACTTCAGGGATCCAGAATCTGGGGATGGATGTCCACTGCATGCACCATCACCAAGGGGCACCCACCATCTCTCCCCCGGTACTGGCCTAATGAGTGGCCCTTGCCAGAATTTGCAAGAAAACCTGGGAAAGAAACTACTTACAACCTTTGACCCATGATGTAATTTTCCATCCAGACAAATTAGCAATCCATAAACATTTACAAAATTACATGTTTTCACCCCATGAAAACACCAAGTGCATCTTGTGCCTAATCCACCCTCTCCGCTGTTCTAGAGAGACGGTTTTCAGAACCGACTGCTTCGTCAGGCCCAGGCGTTGTCGACACAAATTAATAGGCCTGATTCGAGTCTGCACAATTACATTCCCACCAGCTTTAGGGGACTGCAGACCCAGATTCCAAATAAGATGCGAGTTCACTCAACTGAAACTTGCAGTATTAGATTTATAATAAACAGAGAGAGGTCACACAGCTATGCCATTTTTGAAAGAAAAGGAAATTGAGAGGGAACATTAGAACTTTATTCAACTCAGCCCTGCACTCTGTCAAATGCAGGAGCCAGAATCAGGAGCCTCCCCAATAGGCAGGGTGACCACACCAGCCTTGGGGGTACCCCCACCTCCTGACCGCAGCCACTGTGATGTCACCTCCATCTCACCTTCACACTGTGGACAGTCCATCTGACCACGCTGGCCTCTGCCTTCTCCTTCCAAGCTGGGGCTCTCAGGACTGCTGGGTTCACTCCCAACCCCACTCAGTTCAGAGTCCATAAAGGGAGCTCGCAAAGCAGATCAGTGACCATGACATTGTTTGTTTCTGAATTTGGAGAAAGAAGAAAGGGACCAGACCAACTTTCTCCTGAAACACCAATGGGGATGGGTCTGGTTCCAAAAGCAAGGACCATCTGACCCATCAAGCAACTCGTGAGCATCTGCTTCCAAGGTCACCTCATGGTGGCAGACCACGTCTGTGCACACCCCCATGTCCAGGGTTCCATGTGGCCAGTGAGCAGGTGAGAGAGGCCAGGCCCCAAGGAGGTGACCTCCTACTCTCGGCTCCCGGTGTGCTTCCTCTCACAGACCACAGGAGTTTGGGGTTCAATAGGAACAGGCAACAGTGTCCTGAGCAGACGGGGTCTTCTTTGCTGCCCAGCCAAGAGACACACAGGACAGTTCATTCATGGAGCAGTTTAACCCCTGAACTTAGGGGCAAGGCAGCCACCTGGACTCTGTTCACACCCAGAGCAGAAGGCAGGATGAGAGGAGGGACCGGCCCACTGGGGTGGGAGTCAAGCCAAGGCTCCTGCTAGCTGGAAAATGGAGAAAGTTTCCTTAAACATCCTGTGAAAGGGTGCGTTAAGACATCATGACCCTATGTGCATGCATGATTACACGAATGGTATGAATCTACATCGTGCACAACCACAGAAACAAAATGTTGTACCCCATTTGTGTACAATGAATCAAAATGCAGTCTGTAAAAAAATTAAAAAATAAGTAAATAATTAAAAAAAAAAAAAAAAAGACAGCAAAAGCCAGACAGACTGGCCAGGAAAGTTATGTCAACAGAAGACTCTGATATGGACATCCACCTGGGAATTGTTGTGACTGAGAACATTGGATAGTACGACCACTTCTCCTGCCGGGTCCTTCAGGATAGATCTTTCTACAGCCATATTTAGTACCAGGGGATGACCCTCATCTGATGAGGGGTAGGGGGACAGGCTTGACAAAAACCAGGGCTTTGCAGTTGTCAAACCCAGGTGCAGCTGGAGACCACCCAGTTCACCTCCAGACAGAGCAGGCAGAAACAGGTTGTTCCACCTGGTGGTGGCCCCAGCCCTAAGCCCCCTCTGCACCTAAGGGCCACGGACCTGGCTGTATGGGATCTGCATTCACAGCCTGAGACACAAAGGCAGAACATGCACACATGCATGGCGTCACACATGCCTAGATACCCCACACCTGCACACAGGTGCACACATGCACACACATGAAGAGATACACAGTGTACTAGTGCAGACAATAGGTTCACCTGTCTGTCTGCAGGCACGTGTGCCCAGGCTGCTGGTGTGGCCTGCCCTGTCACGTATCCATGCCCCTACACACACAACCCCTCTCTCCACACCTTTCTTATCTTCTCAGCCTCGGGGTTAGGGTTAGGGTTAGGCTTAGGATTGGGGTTGGGGTTGAGGTTAGGGTGGTCAAGTGTACTAACCATCTACCTCGGAGATACCTGGTCTCCCAGAGCCACCTACCCAGGGGCAGAAGGACAGAGGCCAGGCAGGTGCGCTCCTGGCACATGCTGCCCCAGGCTGTGCCTCCTGCTCACCCTGACAGCCCAACCTGGAGCTCACTCTGCACCTGGTATGTTCCAGAACTCGCTTCTCCCAAAAAACCAAGGTTCTCATCAAGGATGTGAGATGTCTGTCCCAAACACAATGATGATGGCAAGAATGTGCATCTGTAGTTTCCTGAAAAGCCAGCCACAAATTTTCTTACTATTTTCTGTTTTGATTAACTGATTTGAGTGGATGTTCGTCAGTTAACCTTCGACTCCAGGTGTCCTGTGTCCGTGTGGGTCAGTTGTAGGAACCACAGGCTTCCTATTCACAAAGGGGCTGGGGTCTCCTCTCTGCAGGGCCGGTCTCAGTTCGTAGCAGTGCAGGCCCCAGCACCCCAGCTGCACCGGGAAGCAGACTAACCCTGCCTGCAACTCCCATCAGGGCCAGCCCTCTGGGAGCCACTAACCAGTGCAGAACGGAGGGACCCCACCAGCCCCCGAAGTCACTCCCTCCAGGTCCCATTCCCAACACTTGAAGCACCTCGGAAGTATTTCTGACCTCCATAGTAGCAAAAGGTCGATGGTAGATCTGGGTCCCCAAGCAACTCAGGGGAGCTGAGGCCTCTGAGGGGGCACGGCCGCAGCCACCCTCCTGTACCTGGGGAAGGTGGGCCTCTTCCCTCAGCCTCTGGCCGGTCTGAGGACCTGGAGGTACTTCTTGACCCTCAAGGAACAGAAGCTGACCCCTGAGTTCCATGTGCTCAGTCTTGTCCTTCTTTTTCCTGGCTCTCCTCTTAGATGCCAAGCTACTCGTCCACACTGGCTGCCTAAATGGAACCAGGGGAAATTCATTAGAGGCCTGTCACAGCTGGATCAGTGGGCTCTTACTCAGACAGATGACAGAGGGAGAAGGTGGAGAGGGACCACACAGGGGAGACTCCTTCTTCCCTCCTATACTGATCATCTCGAGTTACCCTTTTAGGAGGCTCTATTTATCCAGGAGACCAGAGTTAGATGCCCTCTGAGGTCAGCTCTCCTGCTCTGTCCACAGGGCTCAGTTAGGCCAACTCTGTTCTTTGTCCTTAAGTGGGCACATGATTGCACCCACAGATCACTGATTTCCCTAGGCTGCAGGTATCAGCACAAGGGCCATCACGTGGTCTGATGGTGAGAACAAACAGGACACATCCTTGATGGTATGATGGAAGCACCCAGATCCAACCATGCCTGAAGCTGTCTATTCTCCAGCTCCCTATGCCAACCCTACTCTATTGAGCTTATGGCAGTTTGACTTGAGTGTCTAATACTTCCAACTGATGGAGTCTTGATTTATACCAGTGTTTCAACATTTGCCCACTAATGAGGATAAATGCTTTAGCCCAAGAAACATATTCATGATAGTGGAATTATGACCAATGAGACATATATGATGTGCTCAAAGCACAACACCCACCCCGCCCTGTGTAGATTGTGGCTCACAAGCCAAGGGTGAGAATTTCCCACAACCTGCCCAAACCTAGACCCTCTAAGGGTTCTGAAGTGGGCCTGGAGTATGCACCTTCACCAGCCCCTGGTACTCAGCAGTGTCTGGGACCAGTGTCTGGGACCAGGTCTGGTCTTTCTGCTGCTGGGAATGGGGTGTAACCTGCAGGCAATCAAAGCCTGGGTGCCACTGCCTGCCATGTGTCAGGGGCATGGTTAATAGACCCAGCCTCCACACAGCTCTCAGGAGGGACAGCGGGAGAGGCACAGGTGTGTGTTAACCACAGGGCGAGCATGCATGTGTGCAGGCGTGCCCTTGGGATTGTGCAAATGTGCTGTGGGCGTGCATGGGTGTTCAAGAGTAACCAGGTTTCTATGGGTGTGTTGATGTGGGGCTGTCTGGGTGGCTGGGGACAGGCTGCACAAGCAGGGGTCTCTGGGAACTACCCCAGCCTTCAGCTGCACAGTCCCACAGCCTCTTGGCTGCTCCCAGCTGCTCCCAATGCCTTTGCACTCTGATCTGTGCTGAGACTTGAGTTTACAAAGCAACAGAACCTGGGCTCCCAGAGCTCCCTGGGAGGGTTCCTGCCAGGGGATGTGCACAGGCTTTGCTCATGGCCTAGGGTCTCCACGTGTGAGTTCATGTCCTCCAGGACCCCACTCAGTGGGGATGCAGTGGGAAGAACTGGGGGAAGGCCCCTGGGAGCTGCCACCACAGCCATGGAAGCAATCAGCGCCGGCTGCACTGAATGTAAAGGTTAGTACATAAATCAAAGGGAAATGTCAGATGCCTTTTAACACTGATTGAGATGTAATTTGGGGCGGGGGCTATGGGCAACCACTATGCACACGCAATGGCGGCAGGCCACAGAAGAAATCATGTCATTTGTTTGTTTATACATTCATAATCACATCAAGATTGATGGTCCCGCCACTCAGGCGGATGCAGACACCTCTCCTGCATTCCAAGGAATATTTGTGGCTGGGCACACTGGTCCAGCATCCGCTGACATGATACACACTGAGGATGTGCCATACACAAGCTGTCTGGGCCTGAAAGAACTTTCCAAGTGCATTGGAGAAAATCTCATACTGAGTCAGCCCTGAGGGCTGGAGTCTCGGACAGAAGGTTCAGGTCCACAGTGCAGACTCAGGCCAGATCCAGAACTCATTAGGCCTAGACGTTCCATGGAGCACATATGTCCTGTGTCCCCAGCCCAGACACCCTACCCCCCGCCTCTGGCCACCTGCAGCTCTCCAGCCCCAAGCAGGTGCTCAAAACAGAGCTTGACCTCCCCAGGGCAGCCCAAGGAACTTCCTGCTACAAGATTCCAGGTGGGTCTCCAGCATCTGCACTTGGGGCTCCGGACCTCACCTCCACGACATGAACCCCACTGACAGCAGCCGTGTGTGTGTGTTCTGCATATCAGGCTGCAAAGTGGGTGTTGGCACAACAGTGGTGACTGCTGCATGGTGACACATATACCAGTCTTCAGTTGGCACACCTTGAACAGATTCAACCTTTAGCTGACAATTAAATGCTTTGAAATACAATTTTAAAACATTGTAACCCTCCTTGGCCAACCTTGGAAGTTTTGAAACAATTCTACATTGTTTTTAATATTTCTGTGACTTCAATACATAAAAGTGGCCCAGTCCTCTCTTCGCCTCGAGAACCCTGAACGTGCCTGCTCCTCCACTTAGAACTGTGCATTCCTGAGCTGCCCCAGCCAGCCTGTCCTCCTGGCCTCCCTTATCTCCTCTGCCCTGTCTTACCTGCCAAAGAAGGCTGTGAGTTCCTCTGCTCCCAGGTGCTGCCCTCCACGAGGTCAGCCAGCGCCCCCTGCACTAAGACTCAGCTGGAAGGCTGCTTCCTGCAGGAACACCACACTGTCTGCGCTCCTGTCTAGGCTGGGTTGGAATCCCTGACTTCGAGCACCCACTGGGAGCCCTGACATGCACCCTGAGGGCTGCCTTCCCTGAGCCAGCCCTGGGGCACTGGAGTGGCCTGCTTCATCCCCACCTCACCTCACCATGGGAACACCCATTTGTCACTTATTCAACCTTTAACCAGAGAAAAACCATGAAAATAACTGTCTAACTGGACTTAAAAAAAAAAAAAAAAAAAAAAAAAAACCTGCTTATATGAAATAAAGTTTAGCCAGGCGTGGTGGCACCTGTAATCCCAGCAACTCAGGAAGCTGAGGCTGGAGAATTGCAAGTTCAAGCTCAAAACCAGCCCCAGCAATTTGGCAAGGCCCTAAGCAAATTGGTGAAACCCTGTCTCAAAATAAAAAAGGGCTGGGGGATGTGGCTCAATCCTTAAGTATCCCTGGGTTTAATCCCCAGTACCAAAAAAAAAAAGAAGGAGAAAAAGAAGGAGGAGGTGGAGGGAGGAGGAAGGGGAGAGGAAAGCAGAAATACACTTCATAGGAACACAAAAATTAAAAGAAAAAACATCATGAAACCCTGGCCTATGAAAAGCTGTCTCATGTCAACTCGGACATCAAAGCAAATCTTCATCTCCTTTTCTGGAGACAGAGGGACACTTCCCAATGATAAACCCTAACTCTTATGAGGATTTGAAGCAAGCCCACAGTGACTGGGGCCGACCAGGGCAGACGGAAGATGAGGACAGGGGAGACCTGATGGGCTGGCATTCCAGCCCAGACCCCAAACCCACAGCAGCTTTCTCAACAGCCACGTGGTCTCTGCAAGGACCACAGAGAGCTTCCACATGGCAGCCCAGTAAACCCTACAGGGCGAAGCAAAGCAGAGCTCGGAAGGACACTTACAGCCTTCACAGGAAAGAGGCTGAAAGGACAATTCCAGTGACCTGTGCAGGCACAACGTGTTTGGAAATCCCTTGCACTTGCCGGAGCTCGCTGGTGGGGTGCTGACTTGGTAGGAGCAAACATGAGCCAGCCCAAGAAGCATCTCCGGGCGCCTGCCAAGCACGGGCTCCCAAGAATGACGCTCCCGTCAGTGACTGTGTAGCGAAGCATGGAGCAGTCACCAATGCAGGGGATCCGGCTCCACGTCAAGAGGGATCTAGTACTTCAAGGACAATGTCACAGAATCTGGAATTGTGACTCCCAACCACAGTGGCATCGTGCTACCCGGGAGGCCGCGGGAATGTGTGAGGTTTACAGTTCCGATTGTTGCCACTGGTTCTTGGCAAGGGATTGACCAGCGTCGGGTGTGGACCTGGAATGTGAAACAATCACCAACTAACAAGATCACCCCCGTGCAATAAAGAACAGCTGTCTCAAAGTGCCAGTGCACCCTTCTGAGAGACTGAGTGCCATACCACAGGAGCCAGGTGGGAGCCACATGTGAGGCCTATTTGTGGCCAAGCTTTTCCACCTCTAGATTCTGTTTAAAGTTAGCCAGAGATGTGCTGTGGGCACCTAAGGGTTCTGTCTGACGCTGACTCCGGCCCAGCCTCCACCACCTCCCCATTGTTCATTGTTCTTTTTGTTGTTTTATGCGGGAGTGCCCAAACAGATGTTCCCAGATGTTGACCACTCTTCACTCACCCCTGGTTCCTGCATCTCACATGGTCCTCCTAGAATCCCTTGGCATCTTCCTGCCTTTGTTGGAGCCAATTCTTTCTGCCAGGGCTGATCTGCCTGTTCAGCCCTAGCCAAAGGCATGTCCTGCTCTTCCTCTCCCTGTTCTGATTCAAAAGTGAGGATACACAGCCAGGTGGCCGTCCTTGAACCTGCTGGGCAGTCCTGACCCTTATCATCCCTGGCATTTCCCTCTGATATTTTATTTGAAAAACTTCAAACAGGCAGGGAAGTTAGAAGAATTTCCCAGGGCACACCCCCTGACCCACCTTTCACAGCCGACTGCTACATCTTGCTGTGTGGGCTGTCAGCACTTTCCCTCCATCTACCTAGGAACCCACCTAATTCTTTAAGAATTTCCAAGTGTGTTGTATGTTTCCCCCTACACGATTCAGCAAGTATGCCATTAGTGGGAGCTTGATGTTTGTGTACAAGGTTTCAGTTTTTGTTTTTAAGGAAAAATAAAATTTGCTACAGTGAAATGCATAAACACATCTTTTAAGTGTACCATCATGAGTTTGGATAAACACATACCCTTCCATAACTCCAAAGGCTGCCTGGAGCCCCTCAGAGGGCCTGGCCCCCAGCTGGCACAGGTCCTGTGGGCCCTAGCTTTCAGTTTTTGCACTCTGGAACTTCAGTGCAGAGCAGAGCTTCCTGCACCCAGCTTGAGGCTCTGAGGCTCATCCACAGAGCCCTGCCATTGCTGAGTAGCATTTTGGCCATTTTTATGGGCTTTCAGTATTTATCACAATTTCCATTCTGGAGCCAGAACCCTGACAGCACTGACTGCAAGAGCCCACATCCTGGCCACAAGAGAAGGGAACGTTTGGTCTTTCTTTGTGAAGTGTGTTAGTTGCTGCTGGCTTTTAAAAGCAGGTAAATACCTTGTCAGGTTGAGGGCGTCCCTTCTGCCCTGTGATGGCAAACCTGCAGCCGTCCTTGTCCTTATTCCCCTGTACAAGATGTGTCTTCTTGTTCTGGCTAGATATAAAGTCCTCCTTTTATGATTTTTTCTAAACGTTTTGATTATGGAGTGGTGTGGTTCTCTGCACATTTCTTGAACTTGGGGCTCATTGGGCTTCTTCAGTCTGTGAGTTTATTGTCACTGCTACATCAAATTTGGAAAGTTTTTAGCTGTCCTTTCTTCAAAACTTTCCCCACTCGCCCGCCCACTTGGGGTTCTCCAGCACAGGCACATTGAGTGCTGGAAGTCACCCCTGTGGTCACTTGCTGGCCACTTGCTCATTGCTTGCTCTCTAGCTGCACTTGGTGCAGTTCTGCTGTTCTGACTTGGAGCCGCCCACCTGTCTTCTGCAGAGCCTCATCTGCTGCAGATCCTGTCATCTCAGATCTGATCATTTTCACCTCTAGAAATTTAACTTGGGCCTTTTGTAAACCTTCCCTATACCTACTTAATTTCTGCAAACACACAAAACAGTTATAGTAAGTGCTTCCTTTCTCTGCTAACTCTAATGTCCATGCCAATTCTGGGCGGCTTTGATTGACTGATTATTCTCTTCACTCTGGATCATATTTTCCTGCTTTATATGAGTACATATAACTTTAACTGGATGCCAGGCATTGTGAATTCTGCTTTGTTGACTTTGGACAGTGTTGTGTCTCTAAAATATTCTTGTGCTTGTTCCAGAAAATTCCTTAGCCATTATCTCCTCAAAGTTTCCTTTCCCTAATTTTCCTTGTGGAAATGCCAATCACACATGTATCACCACATTTTAATCTATCTATCATCTGTCTATCTACCTATCATCTATCATCTAGCTTTACCTATCATCTATCTTCATCTACCTTTCTATCTCTGCATCTATCATCTGTTTATTTCATTCTTGGTAATCTATTCGAATCAGTTGTCCAGTTATTAATTCTCTCTCTAGTTGTATCTAAATTGTTTTCATTTCAGTGACTGCATTTTTCATTTTAGGAAGTTTCTTTGGTGGGGAGGGGGTCTTTTTCATAGTCCTTTAATCCTGTTTTAAACTAACTTCTTCCACATTTTAATTGGTTCAAATTTTTTCTTACTAATGGACATTTAACAATTCTTTCCTCTGAATTTCTTGAAGATATAATCTTGCTACTGTGTTTCTTGCACATCATGCATTTCTTCCTCATGGGAGTTGCATATTGTCGTTGAGAGATCACGCAGTGTTTTTATCTGGATGCCCTGTCTGGCCTGGATGAGGTATGTCCTCAGGGAGGTCGCTTCTGCCAGAAGTCCCAGGTGGGGATGGGAGGTGTGTTCAGTGGTGACCCCACTTCCTCAACTCCTCCCCTGAGTTCTCCCCACTCCACTGCTGCAGTTCCCTCATTGTAATTCTCAGCAGAAACCTTTCACCACCAGCGCCCAGGTCAAGCAGGCTCCTGAGGGTCTGGGTCTGAGGCCTCAGGGCCCAGCAGGTCCAGCCCTACCCGCAGGATTCCCTGCCTCTTCTTTCCGCAGGCCAGGATCTCTTACTGAGAAGAGCTGCCGACCATCAGCTCATACACTTCTGGCAGGGTTTTCAGCTCTGTCTTGGATTTTTTTTCTAGTGTCTCAAAGCTGAGTTCCATATTTGAAAGGAATTTGCTATGGTTTATTGAAACTTCTAACTCACTTGTATCAGAAATACTTTCATAACAGTTAAACCACAATATTGCTGAAAGCATGTGTCCCCATTTTACAGGTAAGCGTGCTGAGGTCCTGAGCTGTCCCCAGAGATATGAGGTGAACAAATGTGAAACCTTTGACCTGGCCTTAGATTACAGGTACATTTTTTGTGTGTGTGAGTGTGTGTGTGTGTGTGTGTGTGTGTTGCTGGGGATTGAACCCAAGGCCTTGTGTACGTGAGGCAAGCATCCTACCAGCTGAGCTCTATCCCCAGCCTGGATTACAGGTACATTTTGCACATGGTACAGACAGCAGTCACTCAGCCCTCAGTGGAGGGGAGGGAATCCCATGTCCCAAGGCCTATCTTTCATCTACCTGCACCAAAGGAACTCAAAGGAACTTCAACAACTTCAACAAATTCAACTGATTAAGGACCAAAGATTATTTGCTAAAAACAACACACTCAAATGATAAAATCCTGGATTCCCCTCTGCACAGATGCCATGACTCCTAATTTGCACTGACATTCATGGATTCCATTGTTCTGTCCCAAATGATCAATGCATCAGAGAAGGTAGGCTGTGGAGAAGATCAAGGTGCATCTGTACCTTCAAAGGACTCAAGTCTAGACAGGAGGAATAGAAGCAGAACAGACCCAGTACCTGAAGGGCATGTCCAAGGATGAACTCCTCCCTGCCTAAGGTCTGCAGTGACACTTCTTTGTTATGCTGAAGTCATATATTTGTTTTAAGCTTCTAATAGAGTACAAGGTGCAAATCCCCTATTTAGTCCCATGTTCCTGTCAGCTCTTGCCATGATAATGTCAAGACAATGCCCCCCACCCAATCCCACATACTCTGTGGCTCAACAACAGCACAGGCCAGGGTAAGAACTCAGCTCTAAGTGCCGGTAACTCCACTCTGCCTCCTCATGGTTGAGCCCAGTCATGGAGGGTTTGGGGGAGGGGATTCCAGTTGCAGGGTGCAGCCTCCAGGAGAGGGTCCATCCACTTCTGTGCTCACCCAAGTTCAGACCTGCTATGTGGCCAGGCCAAAAATCAAGGAGCCAGGAAGAGCCCCCCAGGTCAAGGCCAATGTTTTTGAACAATTTAATCTGCCTCCCCTCCCACTCACAATCCCGAACCCCAAAGACAGCCCCCAGCAGCCCACCATAGCACCCATGTGAATGTTTGCTAAGCTCTGCGCTTATGTATTGGGAGATGCCAGAAAGGGGCAGGCGTAGCCTCTGCTTCCCCAGAATGTAGGCCCAGCAGGCATCTGTCTGTCTGTCTGTTCTGTCTTCCCAAAGAGAATCTGAGGTAATTCTCTCATTCCTCAGGTTGAGAGAACAGGACCCTCTTGAGTGCTGAGTCTCTCCACATCCCGGGCCTGTGACCTGCCTGATCTCAGCTGAGCCCCCAAGCAGCCTGGGATGTCCACCCTGGTCACTGGGTTGGGCACAGGAAAGCCAGGAGATGTGTGCCCAGGTCACAGCGCATCTGCAAGGAAGCTGCTTCCAGTCCCAGACCCTGCAGCCACTGTCCCACTGCTGGAGGCCTCTCTCCCAGGTGCTGCTGTCAGCTGGGTTCTCCCTGGTGCCAGGTGCAACCACGAACTGTGGAAACTCAGCTGGGGCTTCGGGGTGCCTTAGTAACATAGCCAGGGGGACTTGGCCAACTCTCCCCATGGGTCCTGGGGAAATGCAAGGGTGGGCAGAGCAGGACAGCCGTGCTGAGGACTACAGGAGGAAAAGGGAGGTAGGTGGGAGATGGCAGCCATTGCCTCCTCCCCATGACTTGTCCTTAAGTTTTCACACCCAGGTTGCAATGACTCACACGCTACCCAGAAAACTGCTTTTTACTGGAGGGGGATGTTTGCTGAGCAGACAAAACTTTATGCCCAGGTAGTTTCAGCGGTGATCAGGGCAACAGTGAGGTTTAAAGTCTGATTTAAGATTCAAAAGACAAATAATGCAATTTTTAAATGGGCAAAGGACTTGCCTGGACATGTCTTCAAGAAGGACAAACAAATGACCAACAACCTCATGAAGAGATGCCCCAGGACATGCAAATCAAAATCACAGTGAGACACCAGCACACACCCACCAGGCCACTATAAAGTTTTTTTTTTTCCCAAGGGGGAAATAATAAAGGTTGGTGAGGGTGTGGAAAAACTGAGAACATTGCACGTGGCTGGTGGAATATAAAATGGCACGTCTGCCTTGGAAAACAGTTTGGCATTTTCTGAAAAGGTTGAATAAAGAGTTAAGACCCAGCCATTCCACTCCTAGGTATACAGGAAATTGAAAATAGGGACTTGTACATGAATGTTCACAAGCAGCATTGCTTGTATAGCTAAAAAAAATGCAAACAACCCAATTGTCCATCAAAAAATGAATGAAAAAACAAAGTGTGGCATCCACACAGAGAATATCATCAGCCATGAAAAGAGCGAAGCCCACCCAGGCGGCAGGGTGGACCTGCCTTGACGACCATGCTGTAGGATGGAAGCCCGACACAGCCTCCACAGGTCACTGCCTGTCACCACCAGAGTCACCAACCACAGCGCTCCCTGGCAGGAAATGCTGCCAGTGATAATAGGCGGTATGCTGCTTCTTTTTCAGGTAATGAAAATGTTCTGGATAAAATCTGCTGAGTTTCACTTCAAAATGATGAATTTTATGTTACATGAGTTGTACCTTCATTTTTAAATTGCACACACACCCACACCCTGACCTAGGGTGAAGTCATTGCACAGTCCTCCCTCACCACTGTGAAAACTCTGACCCTGTCACCTCTCTGAGCCTGGTTCCTTATGCTTTAAATAGGGTAATAGTGCCTCACTCACGAGGGTGTTGGGCCCTGAAGTGAGATAAGGAAAGAAACACCCTGGGTTATTGTGCTAAGTAACTGAGATAATGCATGCAATGTAACACCAGGCTCAAAAACAGGGCCATTTAAGAAGTCACCTGGCCCAGTTCCCATCGCACCTGTGGGTGATTCCGGTCTGACACCTGGCAGTTGGCCCTAATCCTCCCTGAATCCCAGGGTAAATCCCTAGGCCTTACACTGAGGCACTTAAACAGCTGCCCTGTGGCCCCTCACCCACACCGCTCACCCAGGGCCAAGTACCTGTCCCCCCAACAGCCTTCCTGCAGCTAGAGGAGGCCTCCGAATAACACCACGCCCCGCAGCGCCAGAAGAAATGTTGCGGAAAGGCTAGACTAGAGCCAACTGCGCGGCGCCCCGGGCCACCCAAGCAGCTAGCCGCTCTCTGCGCCCTCGCCTCCGGGTTAACCGCGCCTTGGCTGTAGAAAGCAGCGCCGGCAGGTGCTGCTCGGCATTGCACGCGCTGATGAATCAATCCCCCTCGCCCTCATCCCGACTTGAACATGCAGCGCGGTACACAGCTGACCCGGGCGCCGACCCTCACGTCGCGGGCGCGCGTGAGGACTGCTGTGGAAGCGGCCTTGTGAATCTGTTCCCAGACTGTGAAACGAGGGGCGGGCTCTCCAGTTGCCGCGTCGGGCCCACCCAGGTAGGATGTGCCCGACAGGAACCCGTCCCCGCCTGGGCATGGAAGCTGAAGCCCGGAGGACTCGCGGGGCGGTAGTTTGCTGTTCATCCCACCATCTCCCTTAAAGAGAGGTAAACGCGTCTGCGAAGTCCGCAGCCTCCCTCCAAGAGCATGCGCGCACCTGCCCTCCGCAGGTGAGGCCAAGAGGGTGCACGGCCGCAGCACTCCACTAGGCGGCAGCAGAACGCCAGGGATGAGCAGCACCGCGACCCTGGAGCGGGGCGGGGACGATGTGGTGGGCAACTCGGCCGCCCCGGCCACGCTCGAACCTCCAGGCCACGCCCATTTGCATGTCGGGCCCGCCTACCTCTCCAGCCACACCCAGGTTACGCCCCCATTGACCACATCCTGGCTCCAGCCCAGGGGTCCCCAGGACTCGGGACCTGCCCGAGACCCGCCCTTCTCTCGGGGGCCACGCCCCTTAAAGGCCACGCCCCTCCGGATGAACTACTGGGGCAGGGGTCGGTGGGTGGTCCGGCTGGAGGAGGGGTCCCGCTGTTGAGGGCGTGGCCAACAGGGCTTTTTCAGGGCTCCAGACCTTTTCCGACTGGACGCTGGCTTTCTCCACTGATCCTGAAGACCGCCCATTTTGCTGAGACTTACACTCTAGATGTCTGGTAGGAACAGGAGGCACCAGACCTAAGCTGGAACCGGTAGTGTGAGCAGCCCCTCCTGGACACGCACAGACTGTCACTTCCACTCCAGTTCCTGAACTTCAAAAAGGATGACCACGCCCCCGACCAGGTGGGTGCTGATTCCGTGCCAGGTGGGCTCTGACCCTAGGCCCAGGTGGGTACTAACTCCAGGCCAGATGGGCACTGACCCCAGGCTAGGTGGGCGCTAACCCAGGAAAGCTCCTGCCTGACTTCTTCCTACCATGGCAGCTCTCTGATCTGGAAGTGGGAGACTTGGAAGACAGCTGTCCTGTGGACACCGAGGAGACTGAGACAGGACTGAGACTCAGGTCAAATCCCATTTGTCCACCTGTCCATTCCCTTGCCCCCTGAGAGTCTCTGAGCAAAAATGGAAGCCAAGAGCAGCCTCTGCATTCGCTCCCATCCTGACTGAGAGGGTCCCCAGGTCAGGGCTCTTAACTGTGACCAGAACTGGGGAGGCAGGATGGAAGCCAAGGGACCCCTGAGAGAGACCCCAGGAAGGCCATACTCTCCTGCCAAGTCAGGGTTTAGAAATGCACAGACTGATTCTAACAGGTCTCCCCGGAGTGCCCACTCCCCAGTGGGAACCCATTTGCACATTGTTTTGTACTAAAACAAACACAGATGTCCTCTGGCATGGAATGCAAAATTTACATGAAATTCTATTTAAAAAATAGAAATGTTGAAGAAATTTTGAACTTGAGATAGGCTATTTGAAGTTGTACCCAGAGATTCTGGTGGGTCCACCCATTTTATGCCCTCTGATTTTAAAACTATGTCCACAGAGCTGTTTGAGAAACTTCATAGAAAGTCCCCATCAGTCACTAATGCTGTATGTAGTAAAAGTGCATTTTCCAGGGACCCACAGAGGGTGGGGTATCTTGGGGAGGCCACCATGTGAAACATATCTGAAAGGACAAGCAGAGCAGGGCAGGAGCCCACCCTGGGCACCCCAGACATGCCATCTCCAGTCCCCTTTCCCCGGGAGTCCTCCCAGCTCTGCAACCCTACCACTCCTGGGCCCTAGACCCACCATGAGAACTAGCTGGGCATTCAAGGACCACTTTCCTAAGGTAAGACTGTGACTATGGCACAGACTCCTGAACTCATGAACTAATGACGAAACCAGCAAGGTGCTAACGCTACAGGAGAACCAGAGCTGCACTCCTAGGAATGGGGAACCCAGCCGGGGCAGGAGCGGAGAGTGTCTGCAAGTGAGCAACTGTGCAACTGTGCGCAAGAGCCAGGACCCAGACAGAATTAGCCTGCACTTCCAGGGACATGATTCTCTGGCATTAGCCTCAGCTCTGTAAAATAGCCCAAATGAAAGGCAGCAAAATCCTGGAAAGGGGGAGACAACACAGACCATTTTTGACCACTTTTAGAAGCCCCCAGGGTGGCTCAGGCTACTGAACCCTGCACCCAGCCAGTGCCCTGGGGCAGGGTCTTGTGCCCCTCCCTGTTCTCTCTCCTCTTCTCTCCCCTCCCCTTCCCTACTCTCCCTCTCTCCTCCCTACTCCAATTCCCCTTCCCCTCCCCTTCCCTTCCCACCTTTTACCCCACCCCTCCCTCCCTTCCCTCTCCTTCCCCTCCCCCTTCCATTTCTACCTCCCCTCCTTCTTCTATGTCTACCTCCCTCTCCCCCTTCTTCTCCCTTACCCCCACTCCTTCCCTTCCCCTCCCCCACCAGCCCAAGCCTCTAGGACCTCACCTTGATATCTGGGCCCTCAACCACCTACCCGAGAACCTGCCTACCTCTCTGTGCTTTGTGTCCTATGGAAAAGGTCTGACCTGTGATCTGGCTTTGCTCTTTACTGGCCGTGTGGCTTAGAGGCCCAGTCTGCACATCTAAGCTCAGGTGGCAAAACAGCACTGCCACATGGCTGTGTGGCCATGAGGTGATTGGTGTCCTCCTAGATGCCACCCCATTCAACCCCATTGCCCTGGCTCCTCTTCCCAGGCTAGCTCAGTGACATAGACCTCCTTCTCTCCTGTACCAAAGCATTTCTAACTCTGAATTTTCTATAGAATAAGCCCCAAATGCCCTCCTGTAGCATCTAACCTGCAGAGTTCCAGCAGGTTAGTCCCAGGATCCACCTCAGCCAGTGCCCATATCCCAAGTGCTGGGCCAAGCTGCTCACACACCCCTCCCAAGGGTGCTATGACCCTACATGTCCATCTCTTAATCTTCTCCCCTGCTGTGTGCACACTGAAGGTTGGGTGTGTAACTCAAGGGGGCCCATCAGGGCAAATTCCTATGTGAACTTACGAGACAGACGCTCCTTGGGAAGGGTGGTGTTTGGTGTGAAGCCTGGAATGGCAGCAGCTATTTTGTGCCCATGTGGGAGAGCAAGCTTTGGAATGAGACTGACCAGGCAGAAGGCAGAGATTGAAGAAACAGGGCCTTGAAAGCATTACTGACCCACTGGATGAAACCAAACCCAAACCCTCCCTGCCTCAGGACAGTCCCACGCACCAGCCCTGTGCTGGCAGAGACAGCTTGGTTTGGCTTTTCTGGTGCAGCCATCCTGGCAGATGCACGCCCTTCTGGCTGCTCTTCACCTTTACACCTATTTTCCTGGATACTCTAGGCACTGAGAGGCCATCTGTCTGACATGTCCAACCTGACCTCTTTGATGCCCACCAGTTGACTCTCACTGATGGTCAAGTCCCCAGAGACCTGCAGAGTTGGCCCTGCCCAGAATGAGACCTGCCTCAGGGTGGGTGAGGCAGAGTCACTATATCCCACGGGAAACTGGAGTCTCCAGTCAACAATGGTCATGGACCTGGTACCCCATGTGGCTGGCTGGGCTGCGATCACAGCTCCTTTTGAAAGGACACAGACAGCAGAGGCCAGGGTCTCCCAGGCTTGGAGACTTTGTAGTTTTCTCTGTATTTATTTTCTTCCCTCCAATCCTTTCCAATAGACAGGCTAAAATCTCCACCTCTTGGCAGGAGGTGAGAAAGTCGCCCGAGTGGGATTTGTGAGCAAACGCGGGCCTGAGGGCTCCTAGCTCTGCATCCTTCCCTCAGGAGCCGCAGGTTTTCCGTATACAGCAACTGGCATCTGATTTCAGAAGCAGCGCTGGGCAGACCAGCCTGGATTCAGTGTTTTTTCAATGCCTTGAAATGTGCTTTGTGATTCTGGAAGCTTCAGTTGGTCTGCAATTACAAGTAGCCCTTATTAAAAATTGGTGCGGCCTCCCACATCAAACAAAATTAATCAGTAACAAGCTGTAATGGTATTAGGTCACTTCCCAGCGTGGTAAGTCAGGGTAGCCCTATCTGATTGGCTGATGTGCAGCCTCAGGAATTCTCCTGCATTTATCTGTGTGCCCCGAGCTTTGCACAAGATGTTTGTCTTTCCTTGAATTGCATGTGGGTATTGTCTTACTGAATACATTCCGACCGACCTGGTGGGTGTGTCTCGCAGGGCACACACCGGAGTCAGCCATCTGGTTCTGGCCAAGAACGTGAGGAAGTTCATGGCCCATGTCCCTCCTCTACTAGCAGCGGTGTGGATGGCCTTCCTGCGCCCAGCCTCACCTCTGGGCACATTCCCCAGGTGGCCACCCGAGGTGACTTCTCCTGACTGACTGATCCTCACAGCGCTCCTTTGTCTTCAGCATGGCCTGGTCTGTGAGGCCCCACAATCTTGTTGGCCCCACACTTGCCTCCACCCCACAGCCACCTGGACCTGAGCTGGTGTAGCAATGCTACTCGACCAAAGGCTCTTCCTATAAACAATTTGGAAAAGGTGGGCCCTTGTTTTCTGCCCTGGATTTGTGGGTGGGTTGTAACAATGGCAGAAGCAATGTGCATGATGTGGGGCTCAGGGCATTAGCTCTGGCCTGGTCTGATACAAGCACTTGAGGACAGTTTCCTGGGACATCATGCTATGAGGAAGCCCCAACTGGCCCAGACAGAGAAGCTGTGGGCAGAAGCCTGTGAGGACTCTGTGAAGGCACTAGAGCTGGAAGCAGCCAAGTCAGAATCCTTGAGACAGGGGACTGAGAGACGGTTAAGTGTTGCTCTTGCTCTGAGTCATGCCTGGTCTGCACAGCTTCGTCTCTGGCCTTAGACAGATGTGTAGCAGCCTTTGGTGGGTCGCCTGTGGTGCAGGTTCTTCTTGCCCAGAGCTGTAGCTCATTCTGTCCCCTTCCTTGTTCTTCATTAAATGCCCAGTGCTTAGTGCCGTGCTGGGCACGTGGGACAGACTCTAGAGTATACCCATGGGTCAAATGCGTGAGTGAGTGGGTGATAGGTGGCACCATTTCCTCCACCCCCATAGCAAATGACAGGGAATAAGCCCAACAGTGGACATGAACTTTCTGATCACAACCCAGAATCCAGAGGACAGAATCTGCTGCTGTCTGACTCTGGGGCCCCTATTGACTGATTAACTGGAGGGACCTCTGTCCCATCTGCACCTGGAATATCCAGTGCAGAAGCAAGAGAGAAGTCAGCATCCCTACCATGTCTCAGAAACCTAGGCCTGGACCCTTCCCTGCAAGAGGATCTGTCCAGGAAGGAAGGCACAGGGAGCAAGCCCCACAGGCCTGCTTGAGCAGGTGGAGTGGACTGCTTGCCACCCATGGTCAGTGCATGGTAGCCAGCAGCCCCAGCTGCTTCTCATTCACCCTAGGAAAGAGAGGACTGGGTCTGAGCCAGAGGCCAGCTGGGTCAGCAATACTGGAGCACCCTCTCTCCCACGCCATTGGCATTGGGCAGGGTAGGAAGGGGGCACATGTTGGCTGTCTGTGCTGGATGGTCCAGGCCAAGCTCTAAGCTTGGATGGGGACACAGTTACTGTTTGACGGTTGCCTGGCTGTGTGAACAAGAGTGGCTCTGATACAGATTCTGTTGTTTCATGTCTTGTATCACATAAACACACACACACGCATGTACAGACATCCATCTATGTGACGACATAGGTATGTATGACACAGGTACATGTATGTCCTTCACGTGTGTATATACACACAAGAAACAAAACAGTCACACTAACATCTCAACACTGGTATCTTGCCCTGTTTTTTTCTGTGTAACACAAGGTCATCAATGTCATCAAGTATTCTAAACAATTTTGGAGAGTCACCTGCAGTCCTGGTGCGGGGATGTGCATACCTTATTCTCCCAATCCCCTGTTCCTGGTCAGCAGACTCCCGCTCTTTGCTGTGTTCAACCCTGCTTATGTCTGTAAAGGTTCCTTTTAGCAGAGTTCACCTGGGGCTTCCAGGTCAAAGGGCACCAGCCACCATCCTGCAGGCGTGTGCCTGGCAGCTCCAGGTGGTACAGACGTGCCTACTCCAGGGGTGTGGAATGGGCTTCTTATGGCGTCTTCTCCTATGCTACCATTGAAAGAAATCCTTGCCGCTTTGCTAGATCAAAGCATTTTTTAAGCAGTAGAAGAAGGACATTTTTTTTCATATGTTCACTGTATGTTTTTTCTTTTGATAATTGCTTGCTCATGTCCTTTGCCTGTGTTTGTAAGGGGCAGAGACCCCCTTCCAATCTAGCCTGCTGCTCACCTGCAAGACCTGGCCCTGAAGGTGCCCGACAACAAAGCACATCCTACTTGTACGTACTCATAACCTAGTGTGTACCTCTCACCCAGAGTCACCCACTGATTGTCTCTGATGTATGTTCTTCTGTCTTTTTCAGATATTAAACAACTAATAGCAAAGATGACTCTTCTATCCACGTCCCTGCAACCTCCTAGAGGCACCTCCATTCAAACATATCCTGAATGTTCTGTAGGTGCTTAGCAAGCGTCTGCCATCTGTTCAGTTCACTTAGAATTTCTAGTAGTCCTGGCCTCAGTTACCAAACTTGGAGAGATTGAACAGCAAATTTCGGCAGCAGTGAAATCAGCAAAAAAAAATATGTAGGAATAAGCAGACCGAGAAATGTGCAGAATACTTAAACACAAAGAAAATACTAAGACACTACAAGCCGAAGTTAAAAGTCAACCGACTGAGAAAGGATATTAAAAACCACAGCAGAAGCTAGTTTTCCAGCACAGGAAGAGGAAGAGTACCTCCAGGACCACAGGAGAAACACCAGCAGCTCCATGGGAACACAGGAAGGGATACCAATGAACAGAGATTTAAAATCAACAAATTTAAACTTAATGTTAACTAATTAACAGCTGATTAACAGAGAGGGAGAGAGAGCCATCCAATCATGTGCATAACAAGAGGTGCAAACTGAAACGGTGTGCAAATTCCATTTTATTATCTCAGATTGACAAATCACAAAAGGTAGGACAGTGTTTAACCAGGGCAAAGCTGTGGGTGAAGAGCGCTGCCCACAGCTGTCAGGAGCTCCTCAGTGCACCTTTATGGTCAGTGAATTGGCAATATCTATTAGAAAATGTAAATACATAGGCCCTTTGCCCAGCGACGTCACCCATCTAGTAGGTACCACAGCACACTGGTGAAGAGGTCCGTGCGCAAGGTCATTCTTTATAATGACCTAATAGTCCATTGGTAGGAAATTGCTCAATGACTCATACTAATCATAATTGATCCCTAAAATGAAAAGCAACTCTTGAAAAAGAATGATGATCCGTTTGGGGGCCCTGATCAATGAGGTTGGAGGAAAAGACATCTTCCGAATGTATCCGAGAGCCCCTCCACGCCCAGGGTCCACAGAGCAGGAAACACAGGCCCAGCCAGTCCACCCATCCTCAGAAGCAGCTGTGCAGGCATGACTGGCATGGGCAGAGCTGCTGGAAGCCCAGCAGAGAGGCCCAGAGGAACTTTTGCACTACAAAAGAGCAGGAGGACCAAGATCAGAGCGCAGGGCTCCTCCTGCAACCAGAGTACAAGGACAGTCCCGGGCGGCAGGAAGGACTCTCATTCTCAGCATTGCTTGTATGTCCACAGTGCAGGAGGTGCAGGGAGGCTGTGGAGCATGCTAAGAATTGAAGCCGAAGTCCACAGTGCTGAGAGGGAAACCGGGGCTCAGGGCCTGTATTCCTTCCAGAAAGTCCTGGGGAAACACCCAGAACTGTCAAGGGGCATCTCTCCACTCTAGGCCTGACTCCAAGAGACTGAAGTCTTTGCCTTAAAGTTGCCACAACCCCTCTCCCCTCACCCTGCCCCTACTGCTACCCACTTGGCTAGCAGCCCCCTCCTTCCAGACCATTGGGTGAAGACCTGGGTTCAGCCTGACCTCTCCCCCGACATGCAACTTGTCCAAAATTCTCTTGACTCCACCTTCAAAATAAGCCAGAATCTGACCTTTCTTTACAACCTCGGTACTCAGCCTTGATCCCAGTGCTTAGTTCTCCAACGTGCTGTTACAACAGGTCCAGCTGTGTCTCCATGTCCATGACTTACTCAAGTCAAGGTCACTTTATATTGCCACCAAAAGCAAAGCTACAAGCCTCAGAGTGACCTACAGGCCCTCTGTGACCTCTATCCCAACTTTCTAAAGAAACTGTGATTTTAAAATACTTTTAGGTTTCAGGACAATTTTGAAGACAGTACCAAGTTCCAGTAGCCCCACACCTGTTTCCTGTGCCTGCAGATTTGTCAAAATTAATCATCTAATGTTGGCACACTGGCACCACGTATGGTTTAGATTTCATTAGTTTATCCACAGGGTGCCTTGCTATTTTAACACCTGCTTTGAATTTTAAACCCTGTGACGTGTATTACCTGTTAATTAAGTTATCTAACTTTATGTATTTATTTATTTTGTTACCGGGGAGTGAACCTGGGGTGCTTTACCACTGAGCTCTATCCCAAGCCCTTTTTATTTTTTATTTTGAGACAGGGTCTTACTGAGTTGCCCAGGCTGGCCTTGAATTTAGGGTCCTCCTGCCTCAGTCTCCCGAGTTACTGTGATTACTGGCGTGGACAGCACACTGGACAAAATTATTTAATTTTTAAAAACGTGTTCTAATTCCACGCTGGCCAAAGAATGGCCTCAGATGGATGCCCCACCCCCAGATCTGAGGCACCTCAAGCAGAAAGTCCAAGGCAGGCAGGGGGGCCGCAGGTATGCATCTGAGGGCCTGGGGCTCAGGAGTACTATGTGGGCGGTAGGAAGAGTCCAGGACCAGCAGGAACACTACTGCAGCTCGTCCAAACCTGGCCTGGGCAGATCCCTCCACTGTCCTGTCTGCCAGCAGATGCAGGGAACGAGGTTCGGAGCAGAAGCTCCAAGAAACAGCAGTGATTTTTTCCAGGCTAGTTATGGTGGTGGACGACGGATGACGCTGCCTCTCAACCTCTCATGACAAAGCCTGTCCAGCATGCGTGGCCCCTTCCCAGGGGAAATGCTAACCCGAGTATGAAATCAGCCATTCCCGGGGCCTGAAGTCACTGCTGGGGCTGGGGTTGGGGACGGATGGGCACCAGGCTCAGCCTGCACCCTGACCTGCATTGTCAGTTCCCAGGGATAGTGCAGCTCACAGCCCAGGAGCGGGGACTCGAACCCAGGTTCTGCAGGAGCATGCTGCTGGACCCACTCAGACCAGGCCATGGGCCCCAACGGGAGCGACTAGGGACACAGGAAAAGGCTGAGGTCCAGGAGACACCTCTCTTCACCTGACTCCCCCTCTGTACCTGCAGCCAGCATCTGCCAGCAGGGGGCGCCTTTCTCTAATTCTCCCAAAGTTACCCCAGCACACCTTTAGGACACTGCAACAGCCTGTCCCTGCCATTCTGTTTGCCAAGTGTGAACCGGCTGCCTCCACACATTTTCACAACAGGGGCCCACCCAAGACAGCAGGAGGCAGCCCTGTAGCCTCAGCTCCACGCAGTGGGCTCCAATGTCCATCCTTGCCTTGGGCGTCAGATCCCCAGGGTCTCTGATGAGGCAGTCCCCAGGGATGCTGGGCCACACTGCAGGTGAAGCTTGGCTCAGCCCCTAGTGCCAGAGCTGCATGGGTGGGTGTGGGCCTGCCCCTCCCAAGGGTGGGACCAGTGGGGGGGGCCCTGCTGAGGACACTGTCCCAGGGCTGCACCGCAGGGCCCTGGCTGCCCCTCCCACCACCACTGCCCTCTGAAAGGCCTTTCATCCCCATGCCACTGGCCGCATCAAAGAACGTCTATGGAAAGTCTTATTTTTCCCCAACCAGAAAAGTTCAGGCTCGGAGCACAAACATTCGGCTCATTATTTAGAAATAACAAGTCCTCAGGGCCCTGGTATCAGATCAAAGCTCAGAAATTAAACTCTCCAGAAAAGGAGGCGGCCGCCATCAGCAGATTTGTGTTTGCTTATTTTTTTTCATTCGGCAGCTAAAAAAAGGGCCTTGAAATCTGCCTAGCGGTTTGGAAGTCTGGCCTGGGGTTTGCGCGCAGGGAGGAGACAGCACGCTCCGGAGGGTTCTGGGCGTGGAAGCTGAAAATATTTGGTTGACATGACAATGGAGACAGTTTGGCAGTTTATCAACACCGGCCTCAGGGAAAATCCTCCCGACTCCGCGTGCCCTAGCCCCGTTCCCCCTCTCTCTCCCTCTCTCTCTCTCTCTCACACACACACACTCACACACGTACACATGCACACGCACGCAAGGGATGGTACACAGGTGCCCACCCACCCACAGTGGCTCGTGTCTGCAAGGGCATGACACTGCAGCATCTACACGTGTACACACGGGGACCCTGTGATAAGATTGTACACACATGCACACACACACATTTGTGCGCGCTCGTGTGCTCACACACGTTCACAGCAACCAACAGAGGAGAAATCAGAAGTATGGCTCTTCTCTGCACTCAGGGAGGGGGAGCTGGGGCAGGGGCTGGCCTGAAGCGGGTCACACAAGCAGAGACAATACCGTAGACCTGCCAACCCCAGACCCGGGCAGGCTCACCCTCACTGGGAACACTACCCCTAGCTGTCCGTCCCTCCATTCCAAGACTCCCAGAACCTCACTGCACACTGCCACCAGCAAAGGAATGGACAGCCACAGGTGTAGGGCACAGATCATCACTGTCCCCTGGATTATCCCCACTGTGACCGCTACTGTCCTTTCCAGCTGGGCCATGCTGGGTTTCTCAGTAGGTGCTCTTGTGGACAAGAATCTCTAAAGAAAGAATAAATAGACTGTGAGGCACGCGGAGAGGTGGGCTACCTCACCACTGTTCCCTCATACCCACCCTGCACTCCCTTGCCCCACACCCCCTACATAATCCTCATACCCTGACCGCCACTCTTGAGCAGTACCTCGTATCCCCTAACTCCTCGCCCTCATGCTCCCTGCCATCACCCTTGCCTTGGGATCCCACATCCCCACCCAGTGTGTCCATGTCCATGCCCCTATGCCCACTCCCCCAGCTGTGGCACCCACCCCAACTCCTTAAGCCCACAGGCCCCTACCCCATATGCCCATCCCCATCCTGGGCCCCCATGACCCCCAGGTTCCTGGTGGTGCCCCACATCCCACCCCCAGTCCTCACACCACACCCCTACCCTGGTACTCCAATGTCTGCATGAAGCCACCAGCCCGGGGAGACCTGGGAGACCCTGGAAGCCAAGTGCTGGGTGGCATCACTAAGGGCTGAATCAAACCCACCCTGAAACCGGCTCTGGCTTCCAGTCTCAGAGCCTTTAAACTCCCACCCGCTTGGGGTAGTTTGAGTTGGGTTTTTTCTTAAATGCCACCAAAGGAAGCAGGAAGGGCAGAGCTATGACCCATTCATCCTCATCTACCAAGAGGGGCCTCAGCCTTTGCAGGCTAACAAAGAAGCAGAGGTATTCAAGCAGAGCACCAAGCCATAGGCTCTGAGGGGCCCCTCTTCCTGTGTTGCCCCTGCCCAATCTCCCTGAGCTCTGGACACACAGGTCCTGTCTGCAGGCCCTCCTGCCTAGGCTCCCACTTACACCCTGGCCTGCGTACAGGGTCTGGCTAGCTCCTCCAGGGCACTTTCCCATCTGAGATCCTTAACCATGTCTGCAAGGTCCTTGTTTGACATAGACAGTAACAAGTCAGGTCCCAACGTGGACATCTTTTCCTCTGGGGCTCACTCTGTGTACCACCTGTGCATGTTCCTGTAAATGTGATGTGCATGCAGACACACAGGTACATGGTCCATACCTGTCCCGTATTCACCTGTATGTGCATGCAAACAGATAGGCTGATGTAGTTAGATTCCCCCAAAAGCAGAGCCTGAGACCAGTTCAAGTAATTTATTTTAGAGGCAATCTCAGGAAGCAGAAAGAGTAAGGCAGTGAGCCTGGGGTGGAAAAGCCAAGAGGCAGAGCAAGCAGGGCCGGCTGCCCTGGTTCCCACAGGAACCCCGAAAGGCCACAGAGAGGCCAAGGAAGCCAACTGTTCTTGGTGCTACAGGTTGAGGTTGGCCCTGATGCGTGTGTCTCTGCACCTCTGGGTCCCAACCTCCAGGCCTGTCGGCTCCCGCCACCAGTGCAGCTAATCAGACAAGTCTTGGATGCAACCGGACTCGGGGGGCCCCTGGACCAGTCATGCCAAAACACGCCATGCGGACACACCTGTGCTGCCAGGCACATGGAGCTCTGCATCCAGGACGGCTCTGCAGTTGTGTGCCACAGAGCAGGACCAGGGTGCGGGGCAGGCACCAGGACCTCCTCCCCCTGTCCCTCTTGGGGACAGTTGCTGTTAACCCCAGAAACCCTTGCTGAAGAAAGGATTTGCCTCTGACATTGGAGAGGCCAATGTCCCTTTAAAGTTCCCCCAGAACTCCTGTCTCTAAGTTTAGTGCCAAACACAAAGCAAGTAAGAGGGAAGAAATGGAAACAGCTGGAAATGCAGACAACGTGACTTTTTTTTTTTTTTTCTCAAAAAGTGATGAAAATAGTGTCCCAGACAAGTCTGTTTTCTAGGCAATGTTATTTTAGGGATCATGTATTAATGGCATGAGAATTAGTGCAAATTAAGTAATTAGAAACAGGCTGGCAGCTAGAGCAGGCAGGTGCTAATGGACACTGATCCGGGGTCCCTCTGCTTCCCGATGCCCAAGTTTCACAACTGCGAGGAGGGGCTGGCTACTCAGAAGAGGACGCAAGGGGCACTGACCAGTCTAGTCAGGCATTCCTGGGACAACTGTGTCCCCTGGCACAGGTCACAAGGACAGGCCAGCCCAATTTGGATATCACCACAATCGGGCTCCATGGTGATCTGCAGGGCCCCTCAGATGCTGAGCCTGACCAGGCCTTCCCAGACTGTCTGGCAACCTAGCTCTGGGCAGGTCTGCAGGGCCTGGGCACCCATGAGGCTCACTGTCCTGCCCAGCAGCCATCTCCCACAGGGTGTCGTGTGTGCTGATGTGCACAGCCGAGCACGTGCTCCACGGCCCTCCACAGGTACCTGACAGGTAGTGACATCAGTGAGGACACCCTCAGAGAACAGAGCTGCTCAGGGGACTGCTAATCTCTTTTGAAAATGAGGAAAGTGAAGCTCAAAAGGTTAACCGTTTTCCCAGGAACACAGAGCTGGGGTGGGAGAACTGCATCCTCCTTGTCTCTACACTTTCCCAGGTCCAGGGAGGACAGGGCTCACACAGGCTCACCAGGAACCCCTCCACACGGAGAGGTGGCCGGGCAGGGCACACAGGGGCTCAGGGCACTGCCTGAGGATGACGGTGGGGGCAGCCCACACCTGCAAACCACATACCTGGGCCCTAATGCCCATGTCACCTCGGTGTGGCCCTGACAAGACCCTCCCTCTCACTTAGACTCCATTTCCTGCACTACAAAGAGGGTTGCAGGCTGTCAAGAGGCCTTACACTTAGACATTCTCCTTACCAGGCCCTGACCCTCCTGATCTCCATGCCTCAAGCCTGGGGCTCACTTTCTCTCACTCAGTGTGTTTTCCAGGAATATATCTTTCAGCAGGTCTCCTCTCTGTAGAATGTGCTCACATGATCCCTGGGAGCATTAGCCCTTGTGCCCTGTCCCTGGGGCCAGAGGCTGCTCCTCATGAGTGCCGGCCCATCTCTGCAGCACAGCCCAGGCATAGAGGGTTCTGCCAGGCGCTGCCCAAGCCCGTGCCTCCTTCCCAGCACAGCCCCAGTCTCAGGCCCCTCCAGCTACAAGAGAGGAAGCACCTTCCCGGTCCAACCCTGGGAAACTTCCAGTCTGTGGCTACCTGTCAGTGTCCTCTTCAGGCCTGAGCAGGGGATGGCTTGGGTCCCAGCAATGGCCTTGTTTTGGATTGGCCCAGAGTCGAGCCTAAAGTGAGGGTAAGGGCAGTGTTACTCTGGGAGATGGCTTCAAGGTCGATGAAGTTCACAAGGCAGAGATGAGCAGAGTCTCCTGCAGGGCGTGGGGCCCCCCTTGCCACTGACTCAGGGATCTGCACACAACGTACCTCATGTGTCCCACAGAGGATGGAATGCTGAGTGTCGGTCCTGGTATACATTTGTCCTCAGGCAGGGCAGCATCCATGGCCTGGCACTTGGAGCTGCACCGAGGGAGGCTGAGCTAGGGTCAGTGGCACCAGAGAAAGCCACTATGCTGACAGGAGTGAGAGGCATGGAGATTCTGGGGGGCAGTGGAAGCTGCCTGGAGTGGCTGCAGGTGAGCTCAGGTCGGCCGGGACACCAGCAGCTTCAGGCAAGCAACAAGTCCCATGGGGGAGGAAGCGGGGAGAAGCACCATCAGCCTTGCTCCCGGCCCCTGGCATGGAGGCAGGACCCAGTGGGGCACAGAAAGGTGGCAACAATTTCCCCAGGACTGTCTAAGGAGTGGGAGCTTCTTGACATGCTCAGGGAAAGGGGTCATGTGAAATTCCCAGAGCCAAAGTCATAAATGACCCCAAACCAGGGCCTTAAAGAAGTGTATTCTCATGGTCCTGGAGGGCGAGGGTGAGGCTTTTGGGGCTGGCGCCTCCCAGGCTGTGAGGGGATCTGCTCCAGTCACTCTCCAGCATTTGCTGTGGCCAGCAGTCCTTAATGTCCCTCGGCTTGTAGGCATACCCCATCTCTGCGTGTTTATGTGGCCTTCTCTCTGTGCCTACTTCTGACACCTGTCGTTTGATTTAGGGCTGACTCTAAATCCAGGATGATCTCATCTCCAGGCTCTTAACTAATTACATCTGCAAAGACCCTATTTCCAAATAAGGTCACATCATGAGCCTCTGGGTGGACGTTAATGGGGGGATTACTACTCGACCCAGTATAGGGGTTTTCCAGAAAGGAAAAGGCTCAGGAAATAGGGTGGGGTACTGCCAGCCCTGGGGAGTCCTGCCCTAAAGAGACCTCTTGACACGTAACCCGAGGGCTGACTTGCAGGAAAGTCACCCCGTCCCTGTGTGCCCCTCCCTCCTGGTTATCCCTCCCATTTCCATCTCCAGCACCCGACAGCCTTCAGAACATACCACACATCCCTTAGTACATCCCTGTTTCTGCCAGCGGCCTCCCACCCTCCCTTTCTCCAGTCAGCTGCTTGAAGTGGGCCAGAGCTCAGCAGCACCAGCAGCAGCCTGGAGCCTGTGAGAAATGCAGAGGCCCAGGCCCTTCCCCAGACTGTCAGAGCTGAGCTTCAGCAAGACTCTCATGCAATTCCTCCTGCACGTGCCCATGCTTGGCCAGGTAAGTGGGCAACTGGTCCTCCAGTCCTTGATGTCTGTCTGCCCTCAACTTCTTCATCCAGTCCAGAGCTACCCAAGGAGTCAGGACTCAGCAGTGCCAGATGAAAGACTGCATCTGCTAACCATGGCACAGGGTCCCACTGCAGCCCTCAAAGCCCCAGAAATATTGGGGCCAAGTCTCTGGTTCCTCTCTATTCTTCCTCACTCCCAAGACTCTCAAGTTCTTTGACCATCACACATGATTTTCAGAAACCTTGTGCCCTAGGGCAGATGTCAGGAGCTGCGTCCTGGGCAGTGCTGCACAGCCAGAGATGGCCAGGGTCTACCTGTGGCTACACCGCAGCCCTGAGCCCTGACAGCTTCCCCTCTCCTGTACCCAGGCTCCTGGCCTTCTCAGGCTGCTTGGCAAGACTGCAGGTTCCGCTCCCCAGGCACCCAGCACCCTGCCCCCTGGCCCCTGGCCCCTTGTTTACCAGTGGGGAGAACCGGCCTGGTGGGTGGGGTACGAGTCTGTCCCTGGCCCCAGCTGTGGAGCAGCTGAGCTCATTGGAAACCCGTCAGTGGGCCTGAATGCGGCCCTGAATGCGGCCCTTGTCTGTGCGCCCCGGTCAATAGCTTCTATGGCTGCCCATCGTTTCTATTGACTCAAGATAAGTTCCGGGAGGCCGGAGAACAGTCACTGACCCGGTGTCTGCCAGCCAGGCCAGTCGGGCCGGGACAGCTGAGCCTGGTGAGTTCCCAGGCCGGGACCCAGAGGCCGGTGCTGCCAGCTCAGCAAACACCCTGCCGGGCGCGCTTTGCTCTTATCCCTGGGCCCTGTGATTGCACCTATAAGCCTCACACATGGGTGCCAGCAGGTAGGACTGTCACACATGCCCCCAGCTCTGTGCAGAACAGGTGTTAAAGTGATGTCATATCTTACCAGAGATCACTCAGTCCTCCGACTTCCACCAATATTTATGGTTCCCAGCTGCAGGGAGAATCTAATCAGACTTCCGGTGACTCCTGCCTTGTTTCTGGCACTCTTGCTCCTGGCTGTGGTGTTGAGCACCAGGTCCTGCTGGATTGGCACTTACTTCCTGACAGGGGGGGGCCTTGGGACAGCCAGACAGGGAGCAGAGCCAGGGGTTCGGGGAGGAGGCACCAGAGCAGGGGTTGGGGGCAGAGGGTCCAGCCTGATGCCTTTTGGGGGCCTGGGACATCAGCCAATCTATCCAGACCACCACTGCAATCCAAGCTTTGGAGAGGCTGAGGCTCCAGGCAGAGCCTGTCAGGGAAGAAAGGGGTAAAGAAGCTCTTTCCAGAAACTTCTTTTTGGAAAAAATAGCATCTCTGTAGTCAAAAGTTCCAGTAGCAAGTGCAGCTATTAAATGCCCTCAGAGGAGGGGTAGCAAGGCCACTGCACAGCCTGAGCGTGTCTTTCTGTCTTTCCCGGGATGTGATGGGGTTGATCTCCACCTGCCCGTACCGCTTCCTGAACCACCATGGATGTAGGCTTACCTGCTGTGCTCTAGGCAACCGCACCCTTAAAAAGAAGCAAAACAAGGAGACGGAGCCACGTGGCCGGGTCAGTAGCTGCCTCGGCAGCACCTTCCGGTCGTGTCATCTCCAGGCCACTGGAACATGGGTTCTGGGGAGACGTGAACCCCCTCGTGGGCTGTGTCCCTCTCAGCCCATCCCAGGAGGCATATTGACCCACCAGGGGCCAGAGATAAACCCACCTAATGTCAGAATAAATAAGAGTCTGAAACCGGAGAGGCCTGAGAGAGATAAGACAGGCATTCTGGCCATGCAGTGGAAAGGGAGTGGGGACTGTGCCCCAGGCCACCTGTACCCCCAGCCACAGCCACAGCCCAGGGACACAAAGAGATCAGAGCCAGCCCATGTTAATCATTACTGGTTGGCCCAGGGAGGGGAGGCTGAGACCCTGTTTGTAGGAGACCAGGGGGCCCAGCTGCCCTGTGTGGTTCCTGAACCCAGCATCCCTGGAGCCAGGGACCCAGTGAACCAGACAGGTCCATGCCTGCCCAGGCTCCAGCTCCAACTTACTTGGGCAGCCACACTAGTTAACGGACAAAGGGTGCTACCTGAGCCCCATGGTGTCCTCATGGCAGGGAGAGAGCATGGTGCCGACCAGGCAAGGAGGACAGACAGTTCCCCTGACTGCGTTCAGGGACTGGGGCAGGTTGGAGGAGGGCTGCCTCCTCCCCGCCCAGCCTGAACTTGCAGAGAGGAAGAGGAAGTGACCGGAGCCCTCCTATGCTTCAAGGGCCCCCATTCTGCTGGGCAAGCTGGCAGCAGATGGGCAGCTGAGGGGGCTTTAGAATTCCAGGAGACCTATTCTCAGAGGGACCCCCAAGTTCTCCATCAGACACCCCCAACCCCCCTCAGCAGCTAGCAGAGGAGCAGCCAGTGTTCAAGCAGCAGGCCAAAGACCAAGCAGCCTAGAGTATCATCCCCTGCCCAGCTCACGTACCTGAGGCCTGCAGATACCTAGTCCACATTTCCAGGAGACCACCCTCCCTTGAGGTCTCTATGAGGTTCCTGTAGACCTGACTGCCTAGACTTGGCAGATACCCCTTCCCCAACCCACTGTGAAGCTTGCTGTGCCTCCCCAGGGAGGGGCAGAGGCCCGCACCACAGGTTGAAGAAGGGGGATCTCAACCCTGTGCAGGCAGTTGGGTCTGCAGGAACTTCTCAGAGACCTCAAGGGAGGGTGGTCTCCTGGAAACACTGACTGGGCAATCAGGAAGGCCTGAGCTGAGGGTCCAAGGGCCTGGCAGCTGGCAGTGGAGACCGGGACCAAGTCTCACCTTGCATTCTATATCTCAGCCCGGTGAGAGGCAGCAGAAGGACAGCATTGGCAGGTGCCTTGCTGAGCAGTTATTGAGCCCAGTGCTGGGCACTTGCGTGTGTTGTGGATGACCTCACACCAACGCAGTTGTAATTCTTACAAGAAAATGGCTTCCAGAGGAAACTAGAGAACACCGCAAGGGCATGGAAATCCCATCCAGCCCCAAATGAGGACTTAGGTCACAGAGCAGACCCGAACTCCCACAAAGGAGACATGGTCCAGTGAGAGCCAGAGCTTAGCCAGAGCAATCTGGAGAGGATGAAAGTTGTGCATGTTCATGCACACCTGTCTGGGCACACGTGTGTGCATGTATATATGTGTGTGCATGGGCAGAGTAAGGATGTACTGACCCAGTGGCATTTTG
Organism: Sciurus carolinensis; assembly: GCF_902686445.1. Taxonomy (NCBI): domain Eukaryota; kingdom Metazoa; phylum Chordata; class Mammalia; order Rodentia; family Sciuridae; genus Sciurus; species Sciurus carolinensis. Next base: position 15,717,216 of record NC_062230.1, on the reverse strand, counting down.
AATGCAGATAATTTATTATTATCTTGCCTTTGTTTATTAATGTTCAACAAGAAAGTATTTTCCAAGGCAAACTATCCATCCAACAATTCATCCTGGATCAATTGTCTAACTTTGAAATTAAACAGCTTCTGATTAATTTGTTTTTCATTTGATAGAAATTAATTTCATGGGATAATTTCCATTTTAATTTTACAACAAAATAAAGATTTATTTATTGTTGTTGGTTTGTATCAGTTTTCATGACTCTTGCTTCTCAAGAGTCAGTTTTGGGGGACTGAGAGAATAAGCTAGTAGGGCACTAATGCTCCATCTCCCTCCCCTCTCTCAATGACATCTTTCTTTCTTTCTTTCTTTCTTTCTTTCTTTCTTTCTTTCTTTTGAATACCCACATCCACTTTTTCTGCACCAAATTTTACAAAATTCTCTCTCAACTTATAGTCTGAAGGAAAAATTGACATGAGCAGTGGTTAACAATTTTATTTTATGTGGTTGATTTCAGTTGTTTTTACTTCTCATAGAACTGTTTAAAAGGTAAATATTTTCTGGGGTTTTCTTTTTTCTTTCTCTCTTTTTTTCTGTGAATCCTGGATAGAATCATGAGATGTCTTATGCAACTGAGCAAAGAGAGAAAGGAGGGGAGCCCAGGAGAACAGACAAGTGGGGAGACCCAGGATGCCAAGTTCCATGTGACAGTTAATTTTCTGTGTCAAGCTGACTGAATCACAGGTTGCCCAAATGTCTGGTGTGTCTGTGAGGATGTTTCCAGAACAGATTAGCATGTCATTGGTGGGTTCTGTAAAGCAGAGGGTACCACCGACCCCTGGAGGCCCTAATAGAACAAGGCTGAGCTCAACATCTTAGCTCGGTTCTTCAGTCCCAGGGGTGGGATTCTCCACCAACCCCCCACCTCCGCCCCGTGTCTCAGACCTTGGGGCTTAGGTGGGAATTTATACTACAGACTTCCCTGGGTCCCAGTTTCCAGAGGGCAGATGGTGGGACTTCCTGGTCTCTGTAATTGCATGGGCCAGTTCCTCGTAATAAATCTGTCTCACCTATTGGTTCTGTCTCTCTGGAGGACCCTGACTGGCACGCTCCATGATATTCAGAAGTCCCCAATCCCTAAGTGATGAGGCAATAAGCTTCCATGTCAAATGTTCAAGGTCAGCCTCCACTGTGGTTTCCTGGAAAGGACTTGGAACCCTGTGTACAGGGCTAGGGTGTTTGAGGGTTCAACCTCTGGCACCAGGTGCCTTGCCAGTCCTGAAGTGTGGTAGGAACCCTCAAAGGGACTGGGGGCGATGATGCTGAGCAAGGAGGGTGTGAGAGCTCCTGCTCCATATCCAGGATTCTGTCTCCCCCCTCCTCTGAGCCCAAGCTCCTCGTCTATACTCTGGGGCTCCCAGAAAATACAGACTGTAGCAGTATTTGAAAACTAAGTCCTAAGGAAGCCTTGAGCTGGGTGGGGTTTCTTCCTCATCTTAGCTCACACAGCAGCAGTACCTGCACACCTCCAGAGCCAGTGCTGAGTTAAACAGAGAGTTTTGACCCAAGATCTCACACTGGATCCTCTGTGGCTTCTCCTAAAATTCAGTTGAGCCATGAGGCAAAGGCCAGTTGGAACACCCCAGAGACCAGAGGGGTCGGGGCAAGGGGGAGCAGCCACACAAGGACTGTCCAGGAGGCTGGGAGAACCATGGTGAGCTGCACCCCACCAGAAGCGCAGCTGCCTAGTCACTGTGTGACCAAGACCACCTGTTCCTAGAAACCAAACAGGCTGAGCACCATGTGTTGGGTGCTGCTGAGCCTGCTGGGGTCCCACCAGACCTCCCACGTATCTCCTTGGTTCTCAGGGGACATTGGCCAGAGATGACCATCCTTAACTAACCTCAATTAATGACAAGAGCCGGGTAGGTGTCACCTTCCCCTCCTCTCCAACTCTCTCCTTGTTTGCTTGGAAATGACCAAATGGCCTAGCAGTGGGATCAGCAGCAGGATCCAGAGACCGAGGAGCAGGTTCAGGACCAGGACCAGGCTTGGCCATCAGAGTTCACGAGGAGGTGGCCCTAGATCCCGCCAGCCCTGGAATGTGGGTTCTGTGGCCTCCTCCCCACTGTTCCGACTTCCAAGCCCTTTCCAGGTGCAGAGGTTCGGATTCCAAGCCAACTGGTAAAAGGGCCAAGAGCCAGGGCCTCGCACCAACACAGAAAATTCTCCAATCAAACCAGATCCATCTCCAGGATCTACCCTCCCTGGTTGGCAGTAAGTCCAGGTCAGACACTTTCTGGCTTCCTCTGTCCCCACTGGTGGGCCCTGGAGGTCTGCATGAGTCAGGCCCCACTTGACCAGACCCCAGGACTCCCAGGAGCATGGAGAGTTCACCTCAGGCAGCCTTGTCATTTGTGCCACCCTGAGCTGTATGCTTGCAGCCAGGGCTTGATGCCCATACCAAGTCCGGCCCCCTCCTGGCCGTCCACATGGGGATCCTGCCAGTCTGGAGACAGAGCTGGGGAGCAGCCCCTCCCACAGAGAAAGTGCCTCAGCCCCAGCCCACACAGAGCCCCTCGGAGATCCCACAACCTCCACTCCTCCCTCCCAAGTCAAGAACAATGCTTGATCCCCTCAGGGCTGCCCACCACTCCTGAGAATTGCCTCCTTGTCAGAGTCTGAGCAGGGACTGAAATGAATGGAGGAGCTCACAGACAGTTGGGCCGTGACACACCTCCTCATTCTGCTCTCCCCCTCCATAAGAGGTTGTCCATTTTTTTGAAAGAAAGACCCTGCAGGGGCCTCAGGAGCCCTGGCCTCCTATGCCCACACCCTGATACAGTTCCCTCCCGTGACCATGCCAGGAAGTCATGGTTCCACACCAAGGTCACAGTTTAGTCCCTTGGGTCACCCACCCTATGGCAACTGCCACACTGTGAGGATGCTCAAGCTGCCCCTAAGACAGAAGCCAGCCATCCAGCCCCTCAGAGCCTCTGTGGCATGCCACCCCTGCCCAACCAAGTATCCAGAGGTCATAAACCACAGCCACTCCCAGCAGAAATGCCCCACCAGCTGGATGCCCCCATATCCAGGACTCACAGAAGCCACAAGATAACCTTGTCATTCTTTTTTTTTTTTTTTTTGCGGTACTGGGGATCGAACTCAGGGCCTTGTGCTTGCGAGGCAAGCACTCTACCAGCTGAGCTATCTCCCCAGTCCCATAACCTTGTCATTCTAAGCCAATGAGCTTGGGACCATTTGTTCCACAGCAATAGAAAATTCATACTCTTCTTGACACTTTTGGAGTTTGAATTACAGAGCTTCTGCTGTGGGTCAGAGTCAGGCAGGAGGGTGGCTCAAGGTCCAGTGGGTGCCGGACCAGCGAGGCCCTGAGCAAAATGGGTCCCACATGCCCCCTGCCTGGGGAGCTCCCTCCACATACGCTGCTTAGAGAGGCAGGCCAAGCCCCAACCATCTCCCACCCTGTGACCACCAGGGGATCCCAAAGGGGCCTTCCTTGGCCACCTTCACCCTAGGCCTGATGTCTGGAATAGGCTTCTAAAGAAGAAGACGCCCAGTCTGATCCCAGGTCACCCCTGTTCTGCACAGCATGGGCTCCAGCTTGGTCTGCATCCCAGCCACAGAGATGGGAGGTAATGGGTTCCACTCCTGCCAGGCTGACCTCACCTCTGAGGCTTCTGACCCAGAAGGTGCTTAGCGAGGGAGCTAGACCCTCTCCCTATACAGACAGGACACTGAGGCCCAGAGAGGCATGGAGCCAGCCTGAGGCCACCCAGCAGGAATCAGCAAGGTTGGGATTAAGCTCCTTCCTCCTGCCCAGCCCAGCATTCACCCTGCAAGGGTTCCACGACAGTGTTGCCTGAAGACATCCCGGTACTGTTTTTCCTCTGGAACTTAAGCAAATACTTTGCTCCTGGGATGAAACACCAAGAAGTGTCCACACACAGGGCCCCAGCTGCTCTGCCCACAGTTCCCACTGTCTGCCCAGTGGTGCCTGCAGGGTCCCATGGTGGGTGAACCCTGGACCAGGTTAGCTGTGCATACCAAAACTGGGCCCAAAGCCCAGGCTGAGTCGGCATATTTTCCTGGCACCTCCCATGTTGGGCAGTGGCTCCCTGCAGGTGGGGACTGTCCTCCCAGGAGGTCTCAGGAAGGCTCCCAGGTGGGTGAGGTCACCCACTTCCTGGGAAAGTCTGCCTGCTCTGCAGGCACCACTGGGCACCCATCAACCGCTCTGGGCCACCTGTTTACTCAGACCCTGGCTACTTGCAAAGGGATTTGAGGAGGCTGGCTTTGTCTGTGTGTAACAGCCAAAGTCAGTGGAAAACCACACAGGGAGGAAGGGAGGGATGTGGGACACCTGACCCTAGGAGAGAGGGCTCCTGGAACAGGACACTGGCTGGTCAACAGTGGGGCGGAAACAGGTGTGCCTGCAGGGCCAGCCGGAGTGGGCAGAAGATGAGACGGAGGGGCGGGTGTTCCAGGCAGCCCAGGCCCAGCACGAAGCAAAACCAGCTCCTTTCTGTTTTGAAGTTGTGTCCTAAAGCTGTGAACCATCGGCCCACAGCA